>NC_045729.1:17842264-18143203 GCF_009834535.1 Camelus ferus | reverse complement strand
GCTGGTGGTAGGAGTTCCGCCGCCCATTCATGGAGGCCGAGGAGGGTGCAGGGCGCGGAGCCGGAGCCAGCAAGCAGAGGAAGTCGGGGCCGTGGAAGGAGTGGGGATCACAAACACGGCTGTCAGGGCTCCGGGGCGGGGGGCGGGTGAGGGGGGCACACGTCATCACTGGGGCTGGAGGTTTGCCCGACCTCCAGCGCTGCGGAGTGCCACCTGTCCAGGCTGACAGACGAGCACTTGTGGCTCCGCTTTTAATCAGCTTAATTTGGGGCATCACGACACAATGGCTGGTGCTCTCGGAGGCCGCCCAGAAGCCAAGGAGCATCTTTCCATGGGAGGCGCTGCCGGGGTCTCCTGGACCATGTGCTCCGTGTCCCTCTTTCTTGGAGATTCTCTGCTCTGCCTTTCCTTACAGCCCGGAAGCAGCAGAGGGATGTGGGGAAGAGGGTTCTGGAATTGGAGGCTCGCCCTTGGAAGGCCAGGGTTCGCTTTTAACTAGATGGAGCTGGGGGATGAGCCAGCATCAGTGGTCCAGCTGTGGAGTGAGGGCCTCCAGAAGCCTGCTGGAGCCCCCGGCTGTCAGGCTCTGTAACGGTGGTCGAGTGTCGCCATAGAATTCCGCCTCCCTGCCCTCCCGCTCTTCCCCAGCCTCACCTCCTGTTCCCTTCAGGCTCTGCAGCTTGTCTCCCTTTTAGTTCCTTCTTGGGGCTTGGCCCCCTCCTCCATCCAGGTCATGCCCCCCCTCCCCCAGTCCCAGGCACCGTCCTGCCGGCCAGGGAGGTTGGGAGCCCCTTGCGCAAGGCCTGCTGCCCTGCCCCCTCCCCCTCCCCCTCCCCTCACGTCCCACCGGCTCCCACCCAAGGAAGGCGCACGCTCGCTGGGAGTGCAGTGCAGGCTGTGGGCTCTGTCTCAACGAAGGGGATGCTGATTTCCCTCGTGACACAGTCAGGGAATAGAATGTTCAACATCGCTGGTACCAGACAGGTCATTTTTCATCTAGCTGAGTGGTCCTCGCAGCTGAGACTCGGGCTGTTGGTAGCCAAGTCGTGCAGAAGTGGAACCAGAGGAGGGGTAGATGGAGACCTCGAGCTTGCCAGGAATGGGGACACAGCCCGCCCCGAGAGCATCAGCTTCCAGCTCTGTCACTGATGGGCCTCTGGGGTTCAGGGTGCCTCATTCCCGTGGGAGCCACTGCAGTCGTCCTTTTTAAGCAAGAGCTGTCAAACATGAAGAGCTGGAACAAGTCCATGCTGTGCAGCACAGGGAACTACACCCAATGTCTCGCGGTCACTTGTGATGAAAACGAATCTATGTGTGTTCAGGTGTGACTGAAGCACTGCTGCCTGCACGCCAGAAGTTGACACAACGCTGTTAAGTGACTCTACTTCAATTAAAAAAAATCACACAAACAAACAAAAAACATGGTCAGGAATGATTTTGATTGAAAGGAGGGTTGGTGTTTTCATATGAAATCTTCCTTCGTTCTATTCAGGAAAGCTTATCATGTGTTTGTGGCTGGAACTTATGTACATGTGACATTTGGTGCCTGTGTTATCTTGAAGTGCCCTTGAAGGGACTGCCCAGTGTGCTGGCCCTCCCTGTAGGACTTTCTCCAGATTCTTCCTTTAGGGTCTCAGGCTGCTGGAAGGGAAGGCTGGATGCCAGCAACTGTAGGAATATTGGTGACCCAAAGAGAGACTCTCTGTGGCCCCAGATCAAGTTCTTCAGCTCTCTGGACCACCCTGTCTCATTTGAAGGGCCACCTATCTTCGGATGCCGGTGTGGCTAATGCAGTGATGATCTCGGCACCCTGAGTCGGTCAAATTGTCGGGGTGGCAGGGGTGCTGACCCAGATGACCTCTCCATGGGGCCAAGATAGAGGATCCGAGGAATGAGACTTGGATAGGGTTGGCCGGGGGCTCCCCAGGGGATGGTCGGGATGAGTTCTGCCTGTCATCGTTTTTTGCCTTGTTACCCTTGTTAACGTTCAGATTCGTTTTTTTAGATTGGAAGGTCTTCCGGGTCTCGGGTATCTTCCACAGAAATGCAGGTGCCCCGACAAGCATCATGCCTTTAGGTTTAACCGTGCAGCACCTTCGTAAGCGGTGAGGGAGGGACCAGAGACCAGCCACTGCAGGGGCCTTGGAGGAGGAGCAGGGGGTGGGTGGCGGGTAAGGCCCGTCAGCTTCCTCATCACTGGTCAGGGGCTCAGGCAGCTCAGAGGACGTGACCAGAAGAGGCTGGTGGGACATGCTGGTGGGTCCTCGGCAGTCAGCCCCTGGCTCTTTGTCTGCTTGTTCAGGGTGGACGGAGAGCTCGGCGGCCGGGGTACGTCTGCCCTGCCGGACACTCCATCCCCGCTGCCTGATGCAGTGCCTGCCTCCCCTGTCCTGAGCCGACGCTCACTCGTACCTCGTTACAAAGAAATCTCGGGGATTCTTGCAGATTCAGGACTGACTTCTCATGATTCTTAATACGTGGTGCGTTGAACCTAGCACTTTATCTAAATGGTCTTGGTTGGTCCTCATTTCCTTAGCTTTATTTTACAGGTGGGAGAACCGAGGTCAGAGAAGGAAAATAACTTTGTTCCTGAGTAGTTCACCCCAACTTCATTTTAGACTTTTGGAAAATAAAGACAGCGCTTTTGTGTTTGGCAAACAGTGAGTTCTGGGCAGCGAACAGTACGCAGGGAAACAGACGAAAGGGAATCGCACACGAGACCTCGGAGACACCCAGGCAGAGTGGTGTCACATGTTCTCCGTGTGGAGACGCTGCTTACGAGAGGGCAGAAGAGGGCAGGAAAGCAGCCTTGCCGAGGAGAGAGGCTGGGGAATACCTACCGTGTGAGCCACTTCTTTAGCTCACACCCCGCTTGCTGGCGCCAACCGCAGCCCCTCCCTAGTGACACCCACGAATCGCTGCTGTGTCCCCTGGCACCCAGCTGACAGAAGCTTCTGCCTGGGGCCAACACACTCTGAATCTTCCCTACCAAATACAGACATACCAAAGCAGCACTGCAAATTCTTGCTTATTCCCCAAATTAGACGGCTCTGCTGTCCAGAATTTTGTAAACGTTCTGTGCTGTATTTTTACGAGCATAAAGGGAATGGTAAACAAGCAGAAAAACAGATCTGCCGGTTTTTAAGCACTTCTGCAGGGGATGTGGGGGTCAGTACAGGTCAGTCCATTCTCTTGTCTGTCCCTCAGGTGCCACGTGGGGGGGGGGTCTCGTGTAGTCTCACAGTCTGGGGGCTGGCTGTCCCGTTTTCCCCAGCACCTCCCAGCGTCCCAAGCAGGAAGCATCTCGCTGGCCCTCTGATGACCAGGCACTGCGTGGTCGGACGTGGCTTCGCACCTCTGCTGGTGCCGGCCTGATTCTCCTATGCTTACGGTTCCCCTGGGCTTCTGTGGGCTTCTGCTACCATTGCAGATTCCGACTAGATTGGTCTGGAGAGGGCCAAGGCTCTGCATCTCTAACACGCTCCCAGGGGTGCTGATGCTGCCGCTCCATGCCCCCCCCCCATTGGAGTGGTGAGGCTGCGCAGTGCCTAGAGGACGCACCTTCTGTAACTGTCCAAATTCCTGCCAGAAAGCATGCGTGGACTTGGGCGAGGCTTGACTCGTGTGTGTAAGATGCTCTGTCTCCCGCTGACCCTGCTGATGGCTCTGGTCTGCACCGTTCTCCTTCTAGGACTGCCTCAAAGCCTGCCAGGAGCAGATCGAGGTGGTGCTCCTCAACAGCCTGCAGCAGTACCGTCAGGACCAGGGCGACGGATCCAAGTCAGAGGATGAACTGGACCAGGCCAGCACCCCTACAGACGTGCGGGATATTGACCTGTGAGGATGTCGGGCGGGCCGATCGGCGGAGAGACGTGTTCAATCTGTTCTCTCCGTCTCTCCGGTTGTGTTTTGTTCTCTTGTGTTTTAGGATGAAACCTTAAAAAAAAAAATTCTGCCCCCCTACCTAGATCATATTGAAAGATCTTTTAGAAGTGAGAGATAAAGGTCCTATAAAAACGGAATAATTAAAAGCATCTGGTGCCTATTTGAAGTACAACAGAAGGGAATCCCTTATCTATGCGAACAGTTATTGTTTGATTATGTTAAAAGTAATAGTAAGATGCTTACAGGAAAACCTGCAAAGTAGCTAGAGAAAAAAATGTACGCCTGCAATATGGGAACAAATTAGAGGAGGCTTTTTTTTTTCCTTCATGTTATGAACTAGCATGTATACACCCCTTGTAGGATAATTTGGAGGATCTGCGGATGCCACTTGTGGCATGATTAGAGTGCAAAGCAATGAACTCGAGAAGGAATTAGAAATAAGGAGGGACGTGGTGGGGAGGGAGCTACCTAATAGTCTAAACGCGATCGAACCATTTTGGATGGAGAAGCGCCCTTGCCCCGACTGCCTGTTTGTTACTAAGTCAAGAGCGTTGCTAAGTCTCTAGCTAGAACGTTTGCTGTCTGCAGTAGCTGCTACCTAAGAGATGTGCTGTTTCGCCCGTTGGACGCAGGTCATCGCATCCTGGGTTTTGTGTTTTCGGACATCTTGCTGCTTCTTCCAAACATGGTTCGTTGCGGACACCACCCGATTTTTATCTAAAGGGGCAATCTAGCTATGGGCCATCCCCCACGCACCCCCCTCCAAAAAAAAAAAAAAAAAAACTCCTATGAAATGGAGGCAGACAGAGCCCGAGGGTGGGATCTGGAATGGAACCTTTTTCTCCTGACGTGTTAAAGAGAGTCATGTGACCTTGGCATCCCTCATTCGGAAACAGACGAATTTTTGGTGCTGATTGGCATGTCTGGTCCACAGGCGAGCGTTGTTATAAACCATTCCATTCGAAAAGCACTTTGAAAAATTGTTCCCAAGGGATAGATGGGATGGTTTATGCAAATCATGCAGAGTAGCTGCCTCCCTTCTTCTCCTGTCCCCCCCCCCCCCCCGTTGGGTTACTGTTCTCATCCTGTATCTCACATCCTCTCGTATCCCCACTGGGACTCAGGACACATCCCTTTCCGCTGAAATTCCCATCACAACACTCCTTCGAAAAAGCGTAAAAACACAGATCTGTTACCATTTCAATGGCACAGAGCGATCTTCCCCACCTCTGTACTTCTCCTTTGGACACAGAAAGAAACTTTACTGCTGGTGCAAAGGTCATCAGAGTGGCATTTTGTTCCCGGTTCTGTTTTTGTTGTTGTTGATTTCATTGCAAAGTTGCATTCAGCGTACTTGAATTTCTTTTGTTTCCTCTCCACGTCTTAGAGGCATTCAGTTCGCAGAGAGGTTGGAGCACCAACTTTTTTTTTTTTTTTGCACAATTATAATTGACAGGTAATGAAGCTATTAAAATATTTGCCTTTTTTAAGTAAAAAAAAAATCAGAACAGGGCTACTTTGAAGAATTATTTTATACACAGAGTCTGCCTTGTTTCGTAGTATGAGGGTTTAAGATGGAGAAAAATCTAAGGGTCTCTTATTTTTCATTTTATTATGTTCAGTTTTTTATTATTTTTTTTTTTTTTTTGCGCTGCTAAGAAGCTAAGAACATTCATGGTCACTCACGTTAACAGTGCGTAGCTGTCATGTCTCACCGTGTGCTGCTATCTTATAAACGTGTTTATAATATATTATTTTACTGCTTAAATTCCAAGTCCTGAAGTAGATGGTTGAGATAGGAGTTCTTCGTACTGGAAAAGCCCTTCCATACAGAGTTTGTTTTCTTCTGGTAACATATTCATGGGTTTTTTTTTTTTTTTTTCCTCTCTGATCACATCCTTCAAAGACAGAGTATCTTTACCTCAGGTTTACTGGACAAAAATCAATAGCTACAAAAGAAAATGGTTCATTTTTGTTCTCATAATACCTCACAACCGTACAGTTTCCGCTTGGGGGCCCGTTCGTTGGCAAGGGGAAGGCAGAGTGGGGAGGAGGCCGCAGCCCCTCCCAGGCGGAAGGTGGGGAATTTGGCCCCAGGGTCTCAGGCCCAGGGACCTCTTCAGTCATGAAGGTCATCGGGCTCCCATTTTGACTCCGGTATCCTCATCATGATGGAAAAAATGCAACTGAACCAAGGGGCTTCCCCTCCCCGGCAAGGCCGGCTCTCAGCACAGAGGTTGAGGCAGCGGGCCAGGAAGTCACGGTCTGCACTCGGGTACCAGGGACCGGGAGACCCACTAAAGAATTCCGGCGGTCTCTTGGGAGAACCTCACCTTGCAGCCCTTTCTAACGCAGGGCTCTCATCTGCTCCGGGTCCCTTCGTCTGGAAGCCTTCCCCTCTCTCTGGCCCCTTCCCGGACATGGGCAGCCCCCCCGCCCCCCCAGCTCAGGGTGCTCTCGGAACCTGCAGCAGGCTGGGGGCTGGGGCTGGCCAGCGCTATGCAAGGCCGGGTCCTCCGCTAAGTGGTTACAGAATGGTTTTCTGGTTTTAAATCGTGCGTTGAGAAATGGGTCTGATGAGTAGAGGATTGCTAGTGGAAAGGAGGTGGGGAGCTGCATCTCTCCTGAGACGCAAGTCCTGATGAGTCCATCTCACTCGCAGTGTGTTGGATGGGGTCAGGACTCAGCAGGTTCCTCGACCCCTAACGTTCTAGGGCTTTCTGGTGGGCCAGTGGGTGGTGAATTCTGAGGTTTGGGAGAGGAAGGCTGAGCAGCCCATGTTTGACCGAGAGCCCCACTTGGCACGGACCGCTCTTCTGGGCCCGGAGGGGCGCCACAGGATGGAGGGAGGCCCAGGCCCAAGAGTTCCCGGGACTCTCGGAGCCTAAAGAGACGGCCAGGTACAGATTCCTTTCCCCGTGACCAGCCCTTAAGCTCAGACAGGCAGCGAATGAGAGAACCTGACAAACAAGGAGGGGAACAGGCCGGCAGGCTCTCCCCCAGTCTGTAACTTTCCACTTTTCCTGGAGCCCCGGGGCCACTGGGGCCTTCTGACTTTTTCTCCTTCCCATCCTTGGGGCCTGGTGGGATGGGAGGGGTGGGTTTGCTGACAGGGACAGTGCCAGGTAATTTGGCCCTTCTGCCTGTTCCCTCCTGACACAGAAGTCAGCCTGGATTTGTTGATTGCCTGACAGCCTCTCGTCGGATCTCGGTTTCCTTGCAGGAGTCTCTGTCCCAGAGGAGTCTGGTTCTCCCCGTGGACTCTGTTCCTCTTCCTCTCCTCCCACAGGAGGGGTTCCAAACGTGTTCTGGCCTATTTCTGCCTTGTTGTCTTTCTATCTCTACTTCTTCCCTTTGGTTTTTTGTTTGTTTATTTGTTTGTTCTTCTCCATCAGTGGGGGCTGAGTTGTTGCCCTAGCCTGCCAAATTTTGTTCCTTCCCCTATTTTGGCCAAACCTTAGGGGGAAACAGCCTTGTACGCCAAAAATAATATGCTAAGCAGACTTCAGTACCACGCGGGCTCATGACGCCTAGAAGCCTGCAGGTGGAGGCAGGGGACAGGTGCCCCGGCAGAATGTCCCCCTGTGCTGAGAGGAGGGGCCTCTCTCCGAGGAGGCCGTACTCTGGAACTGACCCCACCCCACTGAGCAGCCCAGCCCGTCCCACAGCCCGGTCCCCGTGGGTCTGCCTGCTCCGTGCAGAGACTCTGCCCTGCCTCCCTCGTCGCCCGAGTCTGGCACACGTGGCTGGGGGTGGAAAGACAACCCTTCCCTTTGAAGGGGCTGCATCCCGGCCCCTTCAGGGGTGACCACGCAGCCCCGGAAGCCCGGACAGCAGCAGGATGGAGATGACTTCCTCAGAGAGGGCAGGGAGATTTTCTCTGCATGGGCCGCAGGGGCCAGGGCTGGGAGGAGAACGAGACTTGCACCTTATAGCATGTAAATAACGATTTTCTAGTTCAAGAAGAGCGTATTGGTAGAGTGGGCCTGAGGGGTTGGAACAGGGAGGAAGTCTGGGTAAGCCAGCTGACTTCTAAGCCCAGAGGACTCTTCTTCATGTATGTTTGAGACAGTCCGACCCTGAGAATAGCTTTAAAAGGGAAATCAGTGCTGAGACGGTCAAGTCCCCTGAAGCCAACAGATGGAAGCTCTGTCTCTGTGGCGTGCAGGCTGGCTGCTGTGGGCGGGGCCACTCGAACCGCTGTCCACTGGTACCGAACAGGGCAGAAGAGTCCGGGGGGTGTTGCCAGCATCCCCTTCCCACGCTGCCTCACTTGATTCTGGATTCGGAACAGCCCGGAACAGCCCCCTCAGCCAGAACGACCCTTCTCCTCTGTGTGTCTCTGCTTGTAGACTTGGCTTGGGCTGTCAGACCCGACCCTTGGCTCAGGTTTCGAAAAGCCATCGGCAGCATGTCCACTATGCTCACCAGGCTGGAGCTGCGACATTTATTCCTTTGCCTGCAGCCTGCTTTGGGGAAAAAAAGTGCCTTACTGACTGTAGCCATTAGAGTAGCCAGTATATTTTGACAGGTGCCTCTCCTTTGAAAAAAAAAAAAAAGTTTTCCTTTTTTTTTTTTAATTGGTTTTATTTCTGACTGCTGGCCAACTCTTAAATCCCCAGCAAATCACCGGGCCATTGGATTTTTTCCATTATGTTCATTACCTTTGTACCACGTACCTCAGATCTCTCTCTCTCTCTCCCTCCCAGTTACAGTTTCTCGTCTTGGACTTCTTTTATTATTATTATAATTTTTTTTTTTTTTTGCTTTAAAACAAGTGTGATGCCGTATCAAGTCAATGTTATTCTCTCACAATGTACTCTTTAAGAGGTGTGGGTGTGTATTTGGGGTGCTAGCAAGTGCTGAAGTGATGTGATCGGTGTAAATGGAAGGTTTTTAGGAAGTATGGGAAAACAGTGTTGTGTCGGCTGTGATGGTGACATGATATGTAGTCAGCTGCCTTTTAAGAGGTCCTGTCTGTTCAGTGTTAAGTGATTTTTAAAAATAATAACCTGTTTTTCTGACTAGTTTAAAGATGGATTTGAAAATGGTTTTGGATGCAATTAGGTTGTGCTATTTGGACAATAAACTCACCTTGACCTGAAAAATCCTCTGGCTGTTTTGACTTATTCTAGACCAGCCGTCCTCAGAACGGAACACAGCTTTCTCACGTTGGAACTCGGTTGGCAGCACTGGGGGTCGGGGTACACAGGAGTCCTCACCTGGAGGGCCATCCACGTGTGCGGCTGCGCGGCCGCTGTACGAGCAGGCGGTGCCGTAGTTCTTCCTTGTGGGTCCTCCGGCAACCACCTTACAAGCGCGAAGCCGCAGCCCGCCTTCAGAAGGTGGGTCAGTCACTGCCACGGGGACCTGGCATAAGATGCTAGTCCCCTGATCACTGCCAGCTAGTCCCCTTGGGTGTGAGCATTTCCCGGTTTCCCAGAAGCCCTCAATGCCACCTCCAGATTTGGGGTTGGGGGTTCTCTAGAGAGCCTCCCCCCAAAGCTTTCCCGGGTGCTGGCGGCAGTCGGTGGCTTGAGCCTGGTTTCTGATTGTTCCTGCATCCCTCCCGGGAGGGCTGGGCCACGGCTGCCTAGGCGGCGGGTGGGGAGGCAGAGTGGGCAGAGGGGTGGGCAAGTCCAGCAAACTGCCAGGCCCCGGTCCAGGCTGCTCCCAGACCTGGCAGCTCAGCCCAGCGTCTTTCCCGGGAGCGATGGGTAACGCAGAGGGCCGTAACAGCCCTTTTGACGTTACCATAGACATTCGTTTTCTCTCTGGTTCCCTGCCTCTTTCAGTCACTGAAGGCTGCTTTCCAGTTTACTTCTGACCTGAGTTGTAGGCAGTAAGATTAATACTGGTCATTGTGGGAAAGTCCAGATTAAGACATTCCTTGTTCCTCCCAAGTAACTCCACTTCATGGGATGTTTAATCTCACAAGGACTCTCAAAATTCCCCTTTGTCTCCAGCCCCCCACGGATTTCCACTCTTCTTGGAGAAAAGCAGGGCGAACTTTCCTCTTGGGTTTCTGCCTGGTGGAGTCTGCGGGGCCTCTTGGGAGTTTCCAGGGCCCCTGGCTGCCGCTCTTAACCATCCTTGGAATCCTCTTCTGCACGACCTGCTGTCCAGCCAGGTCCCTCCCCCATCTGTGTGCCCTGCAGTATCGATGTCGTATCTGTTAATAATGCTACAACACTGCTTCTTCCAAAGCCACCCAGCAACGCTGGCTTCTCCCGTGCAGAGCTCTGCTGTTTGAGGTGGGGAGGAGGCAGGAAAGGCAAGTGCTCCACTGCCGGAGCAGCCGGCTCAGGATAAACCCAGGGCCCCTTCCCATGCACTCTCGGACCCATTTCATCCCAGGGCTGGAAGATCTCAAACCTGAGACAGCAGTGCCCTCTCTGCGAGTGGAGATGGACTGAAGACTTTGGAATCCCAGGTCTTCTGTTGGTGATCCAGTGAGCACTTGTCTATTCCTGATGACTTTCCAGGGATCTGGGACTTGAAGTCAGTGCACAGAGTCTGCACCAAAATGAAATGTTCCGGTGGACTTTCTCCCCGTGCCGGATTCAGGGCACCAGGTCATCTCTGCCCTGCTCTCTGTCGCAGATGCTGGTGACCGTGGGTGTGGAGGTCCGCATGTCACGAAGTGCTGACGGTGCACAGGTACCATGAACACGCAGGGCCACGCCTGGCTCCCAGGGAGGAGCGGAACAAACAAAACCCATGCCCCCTGTTTTCAGAAGCTTCCCAGGGAAACAAAACTCACAGGTCCCCCAAGATCTCACAGAGCTCTAACAGCAAATGCCAATGCCCCAGGGTGGCAGCAGGCACTTTCTGATGAGACAGGATGGGATTCCTCAAGCAAATGAGTTTTAGGGAAACACATTTGATAAGATGCAGCTGAGTTTGGAAATAGAGTTTGATCCTTTTCCAAAAGTAAGGGGATGGGAAGTGGTCTTAAAAATGAAGGGAAAATGTTCACACGGCTTGAAGAGCACACACAAGCTAGCGGACTTCAAACACCATGGACACACGTTATCCTCATGAAACGGGGTAAACTCAGCCACAGACATCTACTTGGGATTCCCATGGACCTAATCTCTCCCAAGGCATAAAGAAATAAGGCTGGCCGTGCTGAGATGGTGGCTGGTGGCTTGGGCTGAGGCTCTGGGCTCCCACTGCCTGGAGGGGCAGGTCCCATCCTCTGACCACAGGGGGCGGGGGCAGGCAGAGCTGGGCAGCCTGAGAACACAGCAAGACAGCCCCGCTGATTTCCCTGGGACCCTGCCTCAGCATTCCACGGGAGCTGGGCACTTATGCTTACCCAAATCACAGGCTTCCATTCCACTTGGGGTGCCCAGGCTTTGGCTCTGGCCTGGTCCCCCAGCACCCTCGGGCCTCTGTGGGTGGCAACGTGGAGCACTTCCTGGGAAGTCCACTAGGTGGCACTAATGGCACAGGCGGGAGCAACCTGCAGTGCGAACCTGGCGACTATTTACACAGTATTTACACTGCATTAGGTATTGTAAGTCATCTAACGATGATTTAAAGTCCCCACGGGAGGATGTGCGTGGGTTATATGCAAATATTGCGCCACTGTATGTCAGGGTGGGCATCCTCGGATTGTGGTGTTTGAGAAAGGTCCTGGACCCAATCCCTAGTGGACACTGAGGGACAACTGTATCTGCAAACATGTCAAGTTCCTTGTTCATTTTTTTTTAAAAGGTATTATTAACGCACATGTTAATCTTCCCAAAGGGCAGGGGTGGAGGGGGATATTGTTTTCCTGCGGACCCTGGTGGAGAAGCCCGCTCTGACCCGTGTCGGGGAAGCCGTGAGCATTTACACCTTCCGTCCTGTTCCCTTCATTTCTGCTGCCATTATTCTACATCAGCTTAGGGAAGGTTCTCTTCCCCACAAAGTGACAGGCTGTAAGGCAAGGCATGAAAAGGGATTACTGGAGATGTGAACTCAAATAAAAGGGAGATCCCCAGAAACACATCAGGCTGAGACGCCCTCCTTCCATGGTCCGGCAGTAGAAAAGCTGTTTGGCAGAAATGATTTTTTTGGAACTCGCGATGATGGGGAACTACGGGTGACAGGTGTCAGATGTTGGCAGAGCGGCTGCCAAAACACGTCTCTCTCCACCTTCAGACGTCCAGCCGAGGGCGAACTGGGCACCGTCGGGCTGGCAGCCCCTTCCCGCTAGGATCGCTGCCCACGTGATTAGTTCTCAGTTGCCGGACAAAGCAGATGGTTTATCATGTACGTGTGATATTTTCTTGGCCTCGAGATTCTGTTCTTCCATCAGAGAACAGTCTGTAATCAATTATGACAGTGGGAGGTGCAAGAAAACCCTGCCAATAAAAGTCCAAGACTCTCTCTTTCGCTAAATTTGCATAAACCACTACAATTTCCAACTTAAAAGCAATAGGGGTGGCGTCAGACATAACTTGGGGTAACTGCAAAACCACACTTCTCAGTGGGCCCTGAAGACTCCTATTAGTTGATACTAATATCTGACGTCAGTTTTATCTGTCTGTCCATTTTCAGTCTTAACCGTAAAACCTTCTTGTCTCTCTTCTGGTGACTCTTAAAGAACTTTACCTTAGAATCATAATGTGATATGATCAGAAGCAGACAGAACAAATACCAAGAACACACATACCCATCAACTCAGACTTAGTTCGTGTTGTTTTAATGGAGGCACTGGGGATCGAACCAGGACCATGCTAAGCACGTGCTCTACCCCTGGGCTACACCCACACCCAGATTTCTTTTTGAATATTCAGAATTGTACGCTAGCAAGTGGAATGGTAGTTATTTGGCTTGCCTTAGTGTGTACGCGTGGCCACGGACATAGAACAATGTATACAACACCCTCTACTCGCCCTCTGGATAATTTTCTTTATGAAAAAATCTTGTTTAATTATATACATTCTGTCTATGGGAAAAAAACTCTTTAACAGTTGAACTGCGGAAGCATTTTTAACATTATAAACATCACCTAGAGAGACCCTTGACACAAATGACATGTTTCTTCTTATTTTGTTTTAATGTATGTATTTTTTTTTCTTATAAGACCAGATCAGGCTCATAGCGACAAGTTTTCTATCCTACCTTTTTTTCTTCTTTTCATTTAATTCACTTACCAGGGGAAGGCCAGCGTATCACTAAATATTATTTAGGAACATGCTTTCTATGGATGACAGATATTGATGGGGCTTCTAAAATGGGACAGTCACCATTCCAGGCACTGAAGATGTGGAAGAGAACAAGAGAGTCCTTTCCTCCCAAAAACCTCCCTGAGTCCAGCAGAGAGAGACAGGCAGTGAACCTGTGAAAACAGTATTTCTGAAAAAAGGTGGGGGGAGGGCACAGCTCAGTGGTAGAGTGTGTGCCTAGCATGCACAAGGTCCTGGGTTCAATCCCCAGCACCGTCATTAAAAATAAATAAGTAAAAAAAAAAAAAAGTACCCACCCAAATAAATAAATAAAAATTTAAACCCCCCTGTGTTCTAGCAGAGAGAGAGGCATTGAAGGCTCAGTGGAGGACACAGTAAGGCCACAAGGAGACGTGGGGGACTGAAGACATAATTTGGTGATAGAGCCCACAGAAACTTTTTTTTTAGGTTTTGGATTCCTTCCTTCCCTCCTCCTGCCTCCTCTTTCCCCTTCTTCCTTTTCTTTGTTGTTGAAGATCTGAACAAGACAATTAACAAGGTTGATTCAGACATACATAGAACTCTGCCCCAAATAATGAAATAATAAATGTTTCTTCACAGATACACATGAAACATTTACACAACACAACTGTGAATGAATTCACAGAACAAGTCTCTGCAAATTTCAGAGCTGTGTCACTTTAACGCTCTTTGAAGTCCTGGAGATTTAAGTCTATAAATATTTCAGCCTTACTATCAGAAGAAGGAAAAACCTTCAGTTTAAAAGACATATTTCTAAACAAGAAGAACAGACATTTCACTGACTCATTAACCAACAGGCCAACATTTGGCCACCATATAACTATTTTCATTCTTAATGCTACAGCTGAAACTATTTAAATACCCAGGGGATGGGCTCCAACCCACACTCCCCTCCCGCACTCTACAGTCCGACTGGGTCAGGTGTTTTCATACTTGGCTCATCATCAGTGAAAACTCTAATTATACTTTCTTTGAAAACAAAAGAGAAAGTCCAGCACTCAGCATATTATTGCGCCTACAGAGATGTGGCATGACACGGATGGAGAGTGTTGGGTTAAGGTGAAGAAGCAAGGATTTCGTGAACCACTGGGTAGATGTATGGCCATTTACTAAGATGGGAAAGACTTGAGGGAGAGTGAGCAGTCTCTGGAGGCAAAAATCAAAGGCCCTACATGAATCAAGTTGGCCTGAGGTGTCTATACGTGAGATCCCAGGGAAGACGCCCAGCTGGTAACTGGGTAAACGAATGGGCAGAGGAGAGAGTGGCCAAGATGGTGGAGAAGGAGGACCCTGAGCTCACCTCCCACAGGCACACCAAAATCACCACGTTTTACAGAGCAACAATTGATGAGAAAGACTGGAAGACCACAGAAAAGAGCTTGTACAACTAAGGATATTTAAAAGGAACCAAAACAAAATGGGTACACAGGGCAGAGATGGAGTAGCGCCAAGACCACCACCCTGGGGGAGTCACCCCCAAGTGGGAGGGTAAGTACAATTGTAGAGGTTCTCCCCAGGGGCCAGTGGTCTGAGTTCCACATCAGACTCCCCAGACCAGGGGTCCTGCACCAGGAAGATGAGGCCCCAGAATGGGGCCACAGGAACTGGCAGCAGCCACGTGTGGGAGTCTGTTCTGCTGCGAGGACCCTGGTGCTGGCAAGCGCTATTCTGGAATCCTCCCGAGCTTTTCGGCATCGGGACCCAACCCCGCTCAGCAGCCTTTCAGCAACAGTACTGGGATACCTCAGGCCAAGCAGCTTGCCAGGCCTCTTGGACCCTGCTCCACTCGCCCCTGGACAGGCACCAGCCCAGGACCACCACAGCCTCATAGCCTGTCACGTCAGGACCCAGCCCACCCACCAGCCGGATGGTACCAGTCCAGGACACCCCTGCAGGCTGGAGACACAAAGAAGAACTGAACCCTGGATAAGACCACCTGGGAGACTGCAGGGTGGAGGAGGGACAAGGGTCAAGGGCAGCATCTTGGGGTACTCCGGCATGCCCAGTGCACTGTCCATGCACTGAACAGTCACGGGTGCCCCACATTTCCTATCACCTTGGCCGTTAGGCAAGTCACGTGGGTAGCTCTGGACAGTGAATGGAGGAAGCATCCAAGAACTGGTTCAAGACTCTCAGCTATTCTCATTTCCTGCCCTAGTTTTCATGAGTCCATGTGCTGAGGTCAATGTTAACTGTTAACTCCAGTCTCTGAGTGACTCTGTGGAGCAAAGTCCCTTTCTGATCCATGTCAGACACATAACATGAGAGAGAAATAAACTTTTGCATCCTAAGCCATGGAAATTTCAGGGTTAATTTGTTATTGCAGCAGAACTTGGCCTGTCCTGACTAACTGAGAATTCTATCGCATGAGGGACCACAACAAGGCATGCTTTTTCATTAACAAAACAAAAAGCATGTGTGATTCGGTATGTTGTCAACAAAAGTATATCAGTGGCTGTTTCTAGCTTCTATCTAAACAAAGTTTAAAGGAACTCCCTGTCATTTTATAAGCTGAAGGGTGATCTCTGAATTGTTGAGTGAATAACACAGGACAATGTCCATTCTTTCAAAGATCTGAATTCCTCAGTTATTTTTTCCTGATTCTTAAAATTTACAGATACACTGTTTTTATACATATTTCTTGGATAATTAAAAAGTTAATATTGGCCCTTATAATTTTCTTAATTTCTATGAAAACAATTCTTTCCCATTATATCAGCTAACTTTTTAGATGTATGATTCATTTGACCAACTGATGATAAAAGAGATTCCTCATTCATTCATTTCACAAATCTTAACTGAGCCCCTACTGTGTTCTAAACATTTTGATAGAAACCAGGGAAACAATAAAAAGAGTCAGTACCTACCCTCATCGTTGTGGTTTTGATACCACCTGGAGCATCACTTGCTGTCAAACTCTGTTCTGAGATCGCGAGAGATGGGAAATTAACTAATCTCTATGTGTCTTAATATAGTTACCTGTAAAATGGAAATAGTAATTCATTCCTTGCAGAGTTATTAAGAGTAAAAAAATGAGACAAAGTGGAAGGCTATTTTTAGTTAGGTTTAGAAATGCTCTCAGACCACCTTAAAACAAATGGGTTTCACTGTAAAAACCATAATCTACAAGGGTGTCTGGTGCTCTGGGAGCTTGTGGAAGGAGGGACCAGGCTGTCTCTGCCTTGCTTGTCTCCTGTGTGTCTACTCAGTTCTCCCATTTTCTTTGCCTGTTCTTCCCTTCCATTCTGTAAATTTATTTTTAAGCTTGTAGTATTTGTGGTTTCTGCTTCTTCATAGCTTCAGTCCACACACTCCCTTGGAGCTCTCTATCTTAACGATTTCTTTCTGCTTTAGCCCTCACAGATAACTACTTAATTAGCCTTCCAATTCAAATTTACAGGAGAATCTGTTGGACCAATTCGTTCATTCAGGCACTCAGAACACATGCATGGAGTATCTCCTACGCACAGTGTACCCCCATGGTAATCTCCGCCCTGGGTTAGGGCCCCCTCAACGACCCCGCCACCCTCATTCTGAAAACGCCCCTCTTTCCCTGAGAGGTTGTTAGAGATGCTGATTCAAGTGTCGGGGAAAGAGGAACTTGATTAGAAATCAGGGGGAGGAAGAGGAGCTGGATTAGATACCAAGGGTGGGGGGTTCTTTGGTAAAACCAGGCTCGGCAGGCCAAGCGCGGGGCTCAGGCCAGCAGACGGCTCAAGAGTTTGCTCCCGGAGCGAGTCAGCGGAGGCGGAGTTGGGGCGGAGGCCGGGTGGGTCTAAGCACGCAGACCTCGCTGACCCTACACCCCCAGAGTCGCGGGTTAACGCAAACGTCGTAGGACCGGACGGGTCTGGCTGGCCGCCCTGCCCTCCAGCCTCAAGTCAGACTAACCGCAAGCCCGGGCGGCGGCCCCCGTCTCTGCCCGGAGCCCCGGGGACTGGCTAGCCCGGGCACGATCCGCCCCCGGCCCCGGGGCGGGGCCGCACGCACCTGCCGCGCGCCAATCACCGGCCGGCGCGCAGGGGCGCACGCGCCACGGCCCTGGGCGGGGCCTCGTCGCGCTCCAGTCTCTGCGACTTGCCGGCCTCCCTCCGCCCTGATTGGCCATCCGGGAGTGACGTGGAGGCTGCCTCGGCCTATGGCAGCGGAGCCGGCCGGCGGCGGGTGCGGAAGCGGTGCGGAGAGCGCAGTGCGGGCGCGGGGCGCGGGGCGCGGGGCGCGGTGCGAGGACGGCGGGCGCGGCCTTGGCTTCGCTCCGTGCGGGCGCCGGCGGGATGACGCGCTTCGCTCTGACCGTGGTCCGGCAGTGAGTATTACCGACGCGGGCCGCCCTCTCCCCTCCGTGGAGCGCTGCGGGCTGGGCGGAGGGACCGAGGGTCTGCGCCCTCGCCCTGCCCGACCCGCTGGCTCCCCCCAGACCCGGCCCGGCGGTTCTCTAGGTGTTTTCCACCGGCTGCCCGCTTCCGGCCTGTCCTGCCCCGGCGACGCCGAGCAGGAAGGCAGGTGTCGGGTGTCCGTCCCGCTAGAGGACAGGGAGGTCTGGAGGAGTCAGTGGTCAAGGTCCCCAGCCGCCGGTGGCAGCTGGAGCAGGACAGCCCTGTCCCCGCGCTCCTCCGGCACCGTGTCACCTCCCAGCCGGTCCACAGGGGCTTGCAGGATGCAGGACGGCCCGAGGCCGACGTTCCCGATCCTGGTTCTGCGCCCGCTCGGTCCCTGCCGTCCCCTTGGACCCCTCGTTGGCAGGGCAGTCGGTCCCCCAGGCTCGGGTCTGAGATTGACGTCTTGCCACAGAACTTACGTCGCTGGAGGAGGAAATTGGGCCTCGCCATTCTCAGCCGCCGGCATCACCGCGTAACGTTACCTGGAGCTAAATGCTAACATGTCTTTACGTCTCTTCCTTTTTCCTTCTCAACACTTACTTGCCCAATGTTAAGGGGAAGTGAAATTCAGGACGGCCAGGAGCACAGATTTCTCAAGCAAGATAGGCGTAGGTCAGAATCTGGAACCTGGGCTTCCTATAACCGAGTGAATCGTTACGACCTCAGCTTCCTGATTCATAAAATGGGCGTGGTGATAGGACCCAGCTCACTGGGTTAGTGTGCCGGTTAAACGGCAGAAGGGTAAAGTGTGTAGCACGATGGAGGGGGAGGAATATATCTGAGGATTACGTAACTTTTATTTCTATAAAGACAGCGCTAATGCAGATGCCGTTTGGCCTCCAGTGCGTGTGTAGTTAGTGGGCCAGCATTCTGACAGTGTGAGTCAGAGGCCTGGGTCACAGGTGACTGAGTAGCGCCTGTGACTCTGCGGAGCTTGCAGGGAACACCAGTGTGGACCACCCTTGTAAAGCCGACTTGAGCTGCTGTCTGTTTTGTGCTGTTCTTCCTTTATAGGAAGAGCATCTTGGCCATTGCCTGAAGTTGTCCCTTCAGGATTCTCGGGATTTTAATGGCTGAACTAGAAATCAGGTTCCTCTCTCTCTACCTCATGCCTCTCCATTTTATAGAATCCCTGTGGTTATAGAATGACCGTTGTGTGACCTACTTAAGGTCAGACAGCCAATCAGTAGCAGAACAGGAACTGGAGCCCCGATTCCCCTTTCTTCTAATGTTAGAGCACTTTCTGGATGCCTTGACCCAGTGTCTCACACATGATCGAAGCTCAGAGATCATGGAAAGCCTGGGCTAAACCACCCCTTGAAAAATAAGGTTTTATTTAGATTCTTCATAGATCATAGTTGTATGAATGTGGATTTTATCCCCTCCCTCCTTCTTAAAAGGCTTAATTTTTAAAATTGATTCCTCTTAGAAATCATATGAGAAGTTAATTAAAAATAAGTCTTAATAAATTATCATGTGCCAGGCACCGTTGTAATTAAAGTCTGACAACAACCTGGCGAGGCAAAGAGGGCCTCTCAGTTCCCAAGGGAGGAAACAGACAGGGCAGGTGACTTGCCTCAAGTCACACGGAGAGTTGGGGAGGCGGGGTTTAAAACGGGGGGCGGGGAAGGGGTGGGTAGGACTGCCACCCTGCTTACCTGTCCTGCTCCCTGCCCTCCCCCGTTTTACTGAGAGAAAACCTAGTGTTTGTAGGTTGCTTGAGTATCACCAGCCATTTTACAGGTTATTTTTTAAATTTCTCCTAATAACAGTTGTGCAGAGTGGCAAGAAAGCTTTGCTTTGTTTTATACATGACAAAGTGCAGAGAAGGTATTGAAATAATTGGTAGGGTTATGGCTGGAGCTTCAGAGTTTTCCAAGCTAGAAACTGATGATTCTTTCAGGAGAACAGTTTCCACCTTGATTGATCACCGCCAGAATTAAATACAATGACTCTTACTGGAATCAGCAAGACTGAATCCTTTAGTGTAAAATTGGGAATGTATGCTGAGCTTTCTATTGCCTGATTCTGTATAACTCTGAGATAGTCAAATGCTTTGAAACTGATAGCATGATCAGTATTTTGGGGGTTGTTTTTGGGGAGTGGGGAGGGGGGAGGTAACTAGGTTTATTTATTTTTAATGGAGGTGCTGGGGATTGAACCCAGAACCTCGTGCATGCTAAGCATGCGCTCTACTGCTGAGCTATTCCCTCCCTGCCGTGATCAATGTTTTTCAGAATTGGATAATTTTATTGAGCAGTGCTGCTTCCAATAATGCACAGACTTTTAAAATGCCATTCAAGTTTAACCACGTCCTTTATGACTCTTGTGCTGTTACTGAGTGTGTGTTGATCCTCATCTTCATAATGGGGAGAGAGTACCAGTGTGTGTCATTTTTGGAACAGATTTCAAACTTCAAGTCCACTAAGCCTACTGAACTGTAGCTGCTCGTGATCCTACAGCAGCATTGTTGAGAACCGCAGTCACTTGTCATCTCTGCCACCTGCACAGCACGTTGAAGACCCCGGTTCCCCTGAAATGTTGTTCGTAGGTGTTTGCAATTCGTTGCCTGCATGACCATCCCACTCCACTTGCATTTTTAGCCAGCTCTTTCAGAATTGTTACAAACTAAATTTAATCTACTCTTAATTACTTAAAGATGATGAGTTAGTACAGTTATTGACAGCCAAACTCCTTTGTTTTGTCTTCCTCTGCCTCTGTTGGCAGTTACTTAGTTTTTGTTGGATGCTGATCATCGTTCCGTTTGTTAATGAAGCAGGCAAAATGAACATCGGAGCATCTGTAAACTTGTATAAAGCTATATGCGGTTGTTATGTTCCTGCGATATTTGTTTTCTGGGAATAGGATTGATTCATTGGGAGAGACAGCAACTCAGACTGATCTGTATCTAGACAAAAATACAACGTGGACTGGATGTTTTACGTTTCTGTCCCCAAACCATTGAGTGAAAGTCTCCATATTACTAGCCCTGGAGATCTGTGTTTTCACGTGGATTAATTGGTGTGGAGGGGTTAGAATGAAGCCACATTCATGGTTGAACATCAGGAGCGTACACTCCACTTCCATGCACACCAAAGCATGTACATTTTGAAAACCTGCCCCAGATGTACACTGATTTCCCATGACTTGTCTCTTGTGGCAAAACGAGTACTTGTCCACTGAATTTGAATTCTTTAAAAGGATGTGATCGGGAAATTGAGCTTCCTGTATGATTTTTCTAAAGAAATGCCTTAGAGTATCAACCAGAACTAACAAAATAAAATGTCTTTTTAAGTAAAGGACAGCGTGATAATCTACAAGATGAACGCTGCATATTTGCAGGACTATAAATGGCTGGTCATGAGACTTGCCTTGGCATCAGCGTTTGGATGCTTGCAGAGCCGGGTGTCTGTTCTGGAAACGAATCGCACTGCAGATTTTTAAAATGAGCGGAGTTATTCCTGACTCCTTCAAAATGCACTCCTCTGACCTTTCCGCTCCTTCCACCTCCCTAACCTGGTGCAGCCACCTGCTCTTCTTTCCCACTTTCAGAACAAACTAACTTTAAACAGTTGCTTCAAGGAGTCACACAAACCTCCTGATAAAGCTGATAAAAGCTGTAAAGCTAAATGTTTATGTACATTTTTGGGAAAAAAATCCATTTCTAGATTCCTACTCTATAATGTTTATAAAGTCATTTGAAAGCAAAAAAAAAAAAAAAAAAAAAAGCCCTACAGAATGCCAGTGTTTGTTACTAATGCAGTAACGCCAGTGGCCATTTCTGCTGACTTAAAGGACACCTTCTACTGTGTTACAGCTGTTTTTTCTCCTTTTGCTGAAAATGGTGTGAACAGTGGAGGGTGGTCTCTGCTTTCATACCCATTTCACATGATTCTGAATGAGTTTTGGAGCATAAGGCATCTTTTATTGACGTTAACCTCGAGAATGGTAATACTGCAAGCCAGTGGCACGTAGTTCTGTGAAATTTCATTTCGTTGTCGTGTATTTTTTTAAGCCAGTACATCCACATGTTTAGAAACAGAACAATTCTCCCAAGTTTTCCTGTCCTGACACCCCACAGGTGACCACACTGATAGTTTCCTGTGTGTCCTTTCAGTGTCTCTGTGCAAATCCAAATGTTTATTGTGTCTTACTTTTTCTAAAAAGCTAGCAATCTTTGTTTAGGATTCTGCACCTTGCTTTTTCTACTGAGTAAGTCTTGGTGATCTTTCTCTGTCTTTTCAAAAATCATTCTTTCCAGGGGACACGGTTACATAGAATTCCACTAGGTATATATTCCACTGGTGATTTGTTAAAGTAACCAGTTCCTGTTAAAGGGCATTTAGGTTATTTACCGTCTTTTGTTAGAAATACACTGTAACAAATGTTCTTTTAAATATAGGTGAATGCAGACATTTCCAGTAATAGGGCTACTGGGTCAAAGGGTAAACAGACTTGTCATTTTGATAGCTATTTCCAGATGACCTTCCATCCACAGAGGACGTGCACGGGGCTTCTGTTATTTCCCAGGGTTTCCTCCAGGTTCCAGGCATGTTAGGGAGATACCGCCTCTGGCTGTGCCTTTAAGGAGCTGGACGCAGGGTAGCCGCACAAGTACGAGTGTGAGCTGGTGCCCAGATGAGAACTCACGGCCGCGGTGCCGGTAAAACGGGAGCGCGGAGCTGGGGTGCTTAGTTGGGATGGGTGGACACGGAGTGGGGCCGGGAGGGAAGGCTACCTCCGGAGCAGGGTGGCTATGTTGGGTGTTCAGGAAGGAGAAGGCGCTGGCCAGGTGCCCAGGCTGTGTTACAGCGAGCCCTGCAGGGACCCTGAGACACGCTCACGTTGAGAACCACCGCTCTAGGTGACGTTGACAGATGGCCGTTTTTGTAAACAAGGGGCGAGATTCCAGGCAGAGACCTGAGTTTGTGATTCTGTCCTGGAGGTCTGATGACGTTCCTTTCCGGATCTTAGTGAATCAATCCCATGTGAGATTTTTTTTCTTTTTAAACCTGTGCTTCACTTTAAAACAAAGCAGGAGAGATGAGCCTTTCATAGTAATCAGGGAAATACAAATCAAAATCAAGGCGAGGTAAACTGTTTGGGTTCCAGGTAGGCACGAATCAAAAACTTAACATTCCTGAGTGATGGTGAGGCTGTGCACCACTGTGGAGTGGTGCTAATTGGTACAACCTCATTGGCATCATCTAATCAAGCCGAATATTTGCACACCCTCTGGCCTAGAGGTTCTAGTGCCAGGTATCCATCACTAGGCAGAATCTTTAGTTCAAGGATCAGAGAGGTTGGGCTTTGTAGGCCAGACAGTCTGTCTGAGCAGCTCCATTCCACCACTACAGTGTGAAAATAGTCGTAAACAATAATTAGACATAGGGTGTGACTATTCCAATAAAACTTGGCTTACAAAGAGTTGTTTACCAGTTCTCGAGTGGATCTCAAGCACTCACGTGCACTAGCATCACTTGGTGGGGTTATTAAGACCCAGATCGCTGGGCCCCCACCTCGGAGTTTTCTGGTTCAGTGTGTCTAGGGGCAGGTGGGGCCTGAGACTCCGCATTTCCAACAAGTTTCCAGGCAGTGCCAGTGGTGCCACGCCGAGGACCAGGCTTTGAGAACCCCTGCTCTAGGTTTGGCTGCGTTCTGTACAGACACGTTCATGGCAGCACGGCCCCAAACTGGAAACGTGCGAAGTGTCTGTCAGCAGTGGACCATGTAACACATTGTGGTAAATTCTGACAGCGGAGTTTACACAGTAACAAGAATGCAAGTACAGCTACTCTCAACACTGATGTATCTCACAAAATGTTGAACAAAAGAAGCAACACAGAAAACCACATGTGGCAAGAAGCAGTTCATTATCAAGTTCAACAGCAGGCAGTCACCTGCACTGCACACTGGTAGGGAAGCTCTGGGGGAAGGCAGGCACCTGACCAGGCCAACGTCCTGGTAGTGGACCCCCTGGGGAGGGAGGACACTGTTATGGAAGGGATGGGTCCAGGGTCCCCTGGGGAAGGAGGACGTTGTGATGGAAGCAGATGGGTCCAGGAGGCTGGCAGTGATCTGTTAACTTGGGTGGTGGTACGTGACTGCTGGCTTTGTCATTATACTGTATATTGTTTATTTCACAACTTTTAAAAGATTTAAAATGCAGTAAGCTAAATCTTTGATATCTATACAGTTTGTCTGAAAATGACTTACAGATGCAACCATTTAGTGCTTCCTAAAAGCTAGGTGGTGTTCTAAATCTTTACCTGTATTCCCTCTATTACCACGAGAGTCCTGTGAGGTAGGGATTGTTATTGTCCCCATTTTACAGACGAGGAAACTGAGACCCTTGAGTTTAACTCAGCTGGTGACTACAGAGCCAGAGCAGTTTTGTTCTGGAGCCTGACACAGGGCAGCGGGGTTTCCTGTTGAGGTTTTCACCTCTCGTCCACATGGAAGGGCAGAGGTGTGGGCTGCAGACTTTTGGTTCCAAATGAGGAAACAACTTAATCTGAAGAAACCTATGTAGTGTTTTTCCCCACCACATCCAGTTCTCTGTCCAGGATACACGCGGTGCAGGGGCCGCGTTCTCCAGCATCCTCGTGTCCAGTGCCTGACCCTGTGCTCAGCATGTGAAAAGAGCTCAGAAGCTGCTACGGGATTCTCCCTGATAGCTTTTTGTGTGTTTGACTGGAGGTGTGCTCTGTTGTCCCATCTTGTCCAGGTGCCCTACCCCTCCTCCAGCCTCAGTTCAGTTATTTTGTGACAGTTTCTAGTCCCGTCACTGTCCTGGTTGCTGCAGAACGGGTTTGGGTTGGTTTTCTGATCCCTCGGGGTGGGCTGCAGATAGTTCTCAGCATTGCAGGGTGGAGCAGGGTGAGCAGCTCGGGACTGGAAGGCGGGGCCGGGTCTGTAGGTCTGCGCCACCCTTGCCCTCTACTCACCCCGCCTCACGCTGGGTCACTCAGCCCCGTGGCAGACGGCCCGCTGTCATGTTTCGGTCCTGCTGCGTGTGAACGTGGTTTTGGCCAACCTGTTTATTTTAAGAAGATTATTTAACAAAAATTATATATTCATGTCATTTTATAATAGCATTTTCTATCCTCAGTTCATTTAAGATTGATCTATATATGTATTTTAATTTGGGGCAGTTTGAAGTTTTTAGCTCAACAATTAGGTGCGTAGATGATTGCAGATATTAGTTTAGAATATATTTTATTTTATTTTTAAAATTTATTTTATTTTTTCATATTTTATTTAAATATATCTATTTATTTATTTGTTAATTGAAGTGTAGTCAGTTTCCAGTGTTAGTTTCAGATATACAGCAAAGATTCAGTTACACATATACATACATTTTTTTTTTCAATTTCTTTTCTAATATGTGTCATTACAAGAAATTGAGTATAGTTCCCTGTGCTCGACAGCAGGACGCTGTTGTTTATCTGTTTTATGTATCCTACCGTGTATCTGAGAATACATTTTATTTTTACAGGTTAGATTATGCTGTCTTTACAAATATCATTACTTTTCATTGCTGATTTTTTTTCTTATTTCAAAAATAACCTAATTCGGTAATAAAGGCTTTTCCCATCTATTTCAGTGGAGAAACAAGATTTAACAGGGAGAAAATAATTCAAGGTTGGTATTCTCTGACTGTTACTTCAGCCCTCTCCTTTTGCGTTAATGTGAAATGTGGGTTAATCAGATTTGGTGGGGTCGGGTGGACCGGGGGCAGCTCTGCACTGTGAACTGGGATTACGGAATTAAAACATCTTAGTCACAGAAATAGGATCAGAGCAGATGGTAACCAAGAGGAGTAAGTCTCTCGAGTGAACTGGGTGTAAAAAAGCCTGTTCCAAGTCATGTATGGGCAGCTTCAAAGTGGCCCAGTCAGCTGATGAAAGAGTTATATTGGGTCTAGTTGTCTTAAAATATCTCTGCCCAGATTTAAAAATGATTTCATATTTGGAAACAAAGTTTGCTGGCTGGTGTTAATGGCATTTTTCTGCTAAGATAGCTTATTATTTTTAGTAGTAACGAATAAGTGGTTTAAAAAGAGGGCTCCTCACGTGGGAGGATTGTTACTTGGACAGATTCTTCCTCCCTTGTTCCGTTAATTTGGGTTCAGATCTTTTAATCTCGCTGTGACCCAGCTGGTCCGGCTTTTGTGAAGAATGTCTTGGGCGAGCTTTCAGCTGGACATGCTGTTTCTGAAGTTGGATTATACAAGCATGTATTTAGTTTGATATGACTTGGTTAGGGGCGGCTGGGGTTGCAGAAACTGCTTTTCACGCTCCGTGTGCCTGACTCCCTCTCCTGGAAACCAGTCCGATAATTAAAAGAACCTCTGTTTTCCACTGAGATGGGCCCCACTCAAAGCATCCTCTGAACTCACATCCCTAACACCTTGTCTGTGGGTCCTGCTCATCTGTTTCATTTCATTCCAAGCTGACAGTTGAACATGAATTAAAGTTTTTGTGTTCACATCCATTTTTTTAGGTTTGTTTTGTGTTCTTTCCCTAACTTTGTAAGTTAGATGCTTAATTCTTTAAGTTAGAGCCTCCTTTTTTAAAAAAGAAAGAAAGTCTTCGAGCCTTATGTGTGTCTAAGTGCCATTTTGTTGCACACCTACAGTTCTGATTTGTAGTGATCTCATAAGTATCGAGCACCAAGTATCTTAAATTTCCTTTATGATTTCATCATTGACTCCTGAGTTGCTTAGAACTGGGTTTTAAATTTCCGAATGAGGGGCCTTTTGGTTTTGTGCTTCGTCTTCTCTGACCGACTTAGGAAGCAATTGCTTTGTGTTCTGACAGTATGGTTTATTTGATGACATGTCTTTGAAATTCATTAGCATGGTCAGTTTTTATAAATCTACCACTGTATGCTTGAGAAAAGTCTATGTTTTCTCCTGGTTGGGTTTGGAGTTATATATCAAATAATCAACCGTGATTTTGTTGTTCAGATCTTCTGTACTTTACTCATTCTGTACATTTACTCATTTGCCTGAATGACCTAGGTGTCCGTTTGTGAGTGAGAGATGTTGAGTTCCCCATTGTGATGGCCAGCTCATCCTTTTAATACCTGAAATTCTGTCACCTTGTGCTTTATGTGTTCGCTTTTGTATAGTTAGAGGCTATTCTGTTAGGCACATGCAAGTTTAAAAATTGCTGTATCTTCCTGCTGAATTGGATCGCTGATTATTTACAGTGATCTTCACACTCCTTCCCAAGGCTCTTGTCATGAAGTCCTGCATTTCTGACAGTGATGTGGCTGCTTCAGCTTCAGCTTCAGCTTCAGCTTCAGCTGTGGGATTGGAATCTGCCTGTTACATATTTTCCAATCCCTTTCCTTTCATCCTTGCCATGTACTGATGTCCTAAGTGTTGCCTTGTAAATGGTAGGTAGCTAATTTTGGTTCTTTTTTAAAAAATACATTCTTTCTGTTACTTGGTGAGACTGATCTGTCCACGCTAACTCTGGTTTCTGGTGAGTTTGGACCTGTCCTTTGTGATTCTTTCTCCGTTCTTTTTCTTCTCTCTTAGCTTTACTTCTTAAGTGCCTGTTTCTCTTTTCTGTTTCCAGCCCACTCTCACTTTCCCTACTGCCTTGAAAGAAGCCGTTTCTGTTCTTTTAATGGTTACCTTTAAATTTTTACCATTCGTACCTAATTAAGTGTATGATAAATACTCCCTCCCTAGAATACTAAGAAGTATGCGCTGTTTAGTATCTCAGTCCTGTCCTTTTTTAACCACGCGACGTAGGCATTATTATTTAATTCACTACTTAGACAGCATTCACTTAGATTTACGTGTGTATTTGCCAGTTTCTCTCCTAACCATTTCTTTTGTGTCTCAGAACTTCATTTCTGAAGCATCTCTTTGGAAAAGTCCTCTCATGTAAGTTGGTTGGTGGTGAAGATAGTCTCAGTCGATTCTATTCTAGACAACTCTGTTTTTATTCTCTTGAATCTTTTTTGGTCCAGACAGTTCTAGACGAGCAGTTCTCTTAGCTCTTGGAAGCTATCCTCTGCTGTTTTTTTTTGGCTTCCATTGTTCCTGTTCAGAAGTCTTCTCTCAGCTGAATGGTGTCCCATGGTGGGTAGTCTGTCTTTCTCTGTCTTCTTGTTTTATTTTGGTATTCTACAGTTTCTCTTACAAAACCTAGGACTTTTTTTGTCCCTAAATAATTTATTCTGCTTGGTGTACACCATATTTCCTTCATCAGTAGATTTATGTCTTCCCTCATTTCTGTTCTCCATACTTCCTGGTCTCCATTCCGTACTTCCTGTTCTCAATTCCATGCTTCCTGTTCTCTATTCCGTACTTCTTGGTCTCTATTCCATACTTCCTGTTCTTTAGTCCATACTTCCTGTTCTCTGTTCCATACAGCTTGGTCTCTATTCCATACTTCCTGCTTTCCATTCCATACTTCCTGTTCTCTATTCCCTACTTCCTGGTCTTTATTCCCTACTTCCTGTTTTTGATTTTCTCTCTTCCTGGAGCTCCCACTGGATGTAGCTGGGAGTCCTCGTTCTTTCCTCGGTGTCTCTAAGATCCGAGACATGCTCCATCTCCTCCTGTCTGTGCCGGAAACAGCTTCGGCCCTGCCTTAGGGTTCAGTAAGCTGCTCGGCCAGTGAATCTCCCTTTCCACTGAGGGATTTCATTCTCACCTCAGCTGTTCCATTTTTCTTTATTAAAAGGTCTATTTGGTTCTTTAGAAAGCTATCTGGTTGTTTTTGATGGCTTCTTGTTGCTTATTTTTGTGATTTAGTTTATAGTCTCTGTTTTCTGATTTCCGCGTCTGAAGCATCAGTGGTTCCAGACCTGTTGTTTGTTGTTTCTGCTGACTCTCATTCACGGTGGATTGTTTTCCTTGTGTGTTGAGTCACTGACTCAACTGTTGTTTGCTCTAAATGACTGGAAGGCCTTTCGGCCTTTGTTGAGAGTGGTTTGCAGTACTGAACATTCCTGAGTTTGGGCAATGGAGATAAAGAAGAACTTTTCCAAGTGATAATCCGACCACCCAGATGCAGCAGCTGAGCTGAGAACGTAAGGTCAGAGGCAGCGTTAATAAAACACGCTGGTGAAGTGATGGGTGAGCGTGAGCGGGGACCTCGGGACAGTGTCACCAGCACCCGGTTCCCATCAGGCAGATATTCTTCTGAGCCTTTATGGGATCATAGCTTAATTTTACTTGCTTTCAATTCTCTGAAAAGTTGTCTGCAAAAGTACTTAAGGAAATCTTTTAATAAAATAATAGATAAATGCTATTTTGTATTTTGTATTCTCTTACATAAGATTTTTATTCGCATCCTTTGTATATATACATGTGTATATTTGAATGCTACTTTTCCTTCTCAATGACCACAGGACAAGGAATAGATGAGCCTCTTTCAGAAACTGGATTTAAACAAGCAGCTGCTGCTGGTATATTTCTTAATAACGTGAAGTTTACTCATGTTTTCTCCAGTGACCTCATGAGGACAAAGCAGGTAAGTTTAGAGTCAAGGTTTAAGCTCTCAACACTTGTAACCTTGAAATATTTGCTCCCAGAGTCTGTAGGGGATTAAATCATCCGCACACATCGTCCCCAGTCCCCTTCTCTCTGCTGACAGAACTTATTTCTTCTCTTTCCACTTTACTTTTATACTTTATTTTGGTAATTTTTAAACTAGAGTAGCCTGGGGAAAATGTCTAACAAAATGCCTGAGAAAGGCGAAGAGGGTGTCGTGAGAAACAGCCAGTGGAAACACCACAGAGACGTCAGCTATTGGAACCCAGGTACATTTTAGCAAAGAACTGTGTTACTGTAGAAACACGACAGACTTGCATGAAGTATCTTTAGGGCATAGATTACTGTAAAAATGGCCCCAGAGATTTAGAGAAGAACCAGATCAACTTCTAAAAGCTCAGTGGAAGGAGACTTTTGTGACATCCATGAGGGAATAACAGGTTTGGAATGTAGCCCCCCCGCCCCCCCCGAACAGCTAGAAAACGGGACAAAATGTGCGCAGCAGTTTTCAGATGTTGGTCTTGAGGCGGTGTGGGCTGCCGTCCCCAAGCAAGGTGAGCCCTCTGTTGTCCTGGCTTTCCGGCCAAGGCAATCCCCCGACTGGTGGAAGCCAGAGAGAACCCGGCAGTCTCAGTGAATTCGGGGGACAAAGCTTTATCATGTAATGTTTTTTGTCTTTTATTACAGCCTTTGTTTTAAAACCTACTTTGTCTGATCTGCGTGTAGCCACTCCAGCTCTTTTTTCCATTTCCATTTGCATGCAGTATCTTTTCCCACCTTTTTGCAGTCTGTGTGTGTCCTTTCTTTGGAAGCGAGCCCCTTGCGGGCAGCCCGTGCGTGGGTCTTGGTTTTTCCGTGCACTCGGCCCCTCTGCGTCTGTTCGGCGCGCCGAGTGCCTCTGCGTGTGGAGTCGCTGTCCGTAGGTACGGACTTAGTGCTGCTTTGCTCGTTGCTTGCCGGCTGTTTCTGCAGTTTCCCTTTGTTCCTTTCTTCCCTCTTTCTCTCCCCTTGTGGTTTGGTGGTTTTCTTTAGCATTGTGTGTAGACTCCTCTCTCATTCTCCATTGTGTCATTAGTGTAAGTTTTTCTGTGTGGTTGCTGTGAAGTTCACACGTGGCGCCCTGTGTAAGTAGCAGCCAGCTTTAAAGCTGGTAGCAGCTTAAATCTGAACACATTCCACAGCTTTTCTTTCTCCCTCTCCCCACGTGTTTATACCGCTTCTGACACATTTTACAGCCTTTTTGTTTTATGCATCTCTTAACTAATTATTGTAATTTTGTGGCTTTCTGTCTTTCAGCCTCTTCATCTTTGTTTTATAAGTGATTGATCCACTACCTTTGTTACATATTTACCTTTTCCAGTGAGATTTTTACTTTCAAATGTTTCCTTATTTATTAGTACCGTTTCTCTCCAGCTTGGAGAGGCCCCTTTCACATTCCCTGCAGGGCTCGTTAGGGGGCGATGGCCTCGTTCAGCCTGTTTATCTGGGGGGTCCTTGGTCTCTCTGTCAGTTCTGAGCGATACCCTTGCTGGGTGCACAATTCCCAGCACCCTGAGTATGTCCTGCCCCCACCCTGGCCTGTAATGTTTATGCTGGAAAATCTGCTGAGAACCTTACGGGGTTTTCCTTGCGTGTAAAGAAGTTTTTCTCCTGCTGCTTTTCGGGGTTCTCTCTGTATCCTTGATGTCTACCTTTCTAATTGTCACGCGTCTTGGCGTGCGTCTCTTTGGACTTTCCTTTTTCGGAAGGAGTCTCTGGGCTTCCTGCACCAGGATGTCTGCTCCCTCCCCTACATGAGGGGAAGTCTTAGCCAGTATTTCTCTAAAAAATTTTCTGATCACCTCTCTCTTCTCCTGAGACCGCTGCAACACACGTGTCAGTGCACTTGATGTTGTCTCGGAGGTCCCTTAAGGTATTTGCACTTTTAAAAATTCTGCATTTCGCTGCTCTGTTTGGTTTTCCAGGTCGCTGACCTCTTCTACCTCATCCCGTCTTCTTTTGAGCACCTCTGGCGTGTTTTCCGGTTCAGCTATAACTCCTGTTTGGTGCTCTCTTCCATTCGCCTTCCCTTTGCTGGAGTTCTCGCTGTGTTCATTTGTTGTTCTCTCGAGTTCAGGGAGCGTCCCTGTGACCGTTGCTGTGAGCTCTTTAGCAGGTAGATTGCTCATCTCCATTTGGTTTAGTTCTTTTTCTGAGGTTTTATCTTTTTTTTTTTTTTTTTTGATTGGAACATGCTTTTCTGTCTCCTCATTTTGACTGATCTCTGTGTTTGTTTCTGTGTGTTAGACGCATCAGCTGTCTCTCCCAGTCTTGCAGGAGTGGCGTATGTAGGCAGTGTCCTGTAGGGCTCAGAAGCACGGCCCGTCTGGCCACCAGTGCGAGGCAGTCCAGGGACGGCCCTGTGTGGGCTGCGCACACCCTCCAGGTGTGCTGGGCCACGGCTGCCGTGGGTGCTGATGGCAGGGCTCTCAGCCGGGCTGACGGCTTGGGTTGGGAATTCCAGAGTGGCGCCTACTAGGGTTGGCGTTGGCAGGGTAGCCCGAGGTCACACAAATGGCTCCCAACAGTGACTCAGTCCCTGGGGGTTGTCCCAGCTGGCTCCTGCCCCTCTGGCAGATGCTTCAAGATTAGTAAGTGGGTTTCCTTCACATGTGGTCCATGTGCTTTCACTCTGTGGTTTTTGCTCTGGTTTTTGGATTGAGTGAGTTTGTGAACTGGCTGTTTCAGAGCAGATTTTTGGTTCCGTGCACCTCTGCAGTTTTCCTGGACTTGTTCCCTATTGGTTCAAAGCCAGAGGTTTGGGGGGCTCCTATCTCCTATGCAGTGGTTGGGGTGCCTGGCATGGAACTTGAATCCCTGGCTCCTCCAGGAGGGAGTGGTACCCGCTGACCCCTCCCCGTTGTGGCCTGCTGTCCTGGTTGTGGGCTTTCCTTGGCGAGCGCCCTCTGTCCTCCTCTCTGCCCCTCCTGTCCTACTCCATGCTGTCGTTTTACCCCTTGTTGGGGAGGCGCTGTCCATCCAGTTTTCACGTCCCTTTCCAAGGACATTATCCCATGTGTAGTTATAGCTGTGCTGTCCTTGCTAGGAGGCGAGTTCAGGACCCTCTGCCACCGTCTGGAACCCTCCCGGAAGGATGGTTTTTACGAGAGAAGGAACAGTTCTCTTTTGATTTGCAGACCGTGCATGGGATTTTGGAGAAGAGCAGATTTTGCAAAGATATGACAGTAAAATATGACTCAAGACTGCGGGAGAGGGTAAGTAATCCAGCGACATACTATCCTTTACCGTAAGTCATCGGTAAACCACTCAGTTTATCCTTCGACTAAAGCTTGAAGGTGTTCCAGCCAGGGATGTGAAATCAGCTAATCTGTTAGGACTCTCCTGTGTGACAGTCTTACTCTCATAGATTGTGTCTCATTTAATTATTAAAATCATAAGAGAGAGGCATCTCGAATTATAAAAAGCAAGGGATGCTTGCAAGACCTTAGTGCAGAAGAGTTTACAATAAAAGTGTGACGTTATCTCCCCGGCCTCCCAGTCCTCCCTGCTAACTGTAGGCGTGAATAGACTTTTTTGATGTCAGTCGTAGTACCAGCGATGGGTCTTCCTGAAGCTGTGATTTAGTTAAAACCATACGGCACTTTTAGGTCTGAGATTTCACCCCAAGTCCCCTCCTGGAGCAGTGCTTTGGGGATGCTCTGTGACACCGCCGGGTGAGCGCTTAGCCTCCCTGCCAGCCCCGTGCGCGCTCCTCCACCTGGGGAGGGAGGGAACAGGATGGCTAGGGCGTCTCTGAAGAGCTGCTTTGCATCGCTTGCGTGTGTTCTCTGTTATAGTTCAACCTAGACGCTAGGGCTCTGGTGTAAATGCTCCTCGGAAGGGCCCACTCTGTGCCCAAGAACCAATGCTCAAGTGTTGTTAAAGAAAAGTGTTCTGAGTTCAGTGGACCCTGGACACGCAGTAGGAGGGCGCGTCGTCGTGGGCCGGCCGCGCCTGCTCCTCTGCCGTCTCCCGAGCAGCGTCGTGCTCTCCCATCCAGATGCCCTGCGGCCGCTTCCGGCCAGTGGGGCTCCGCGCCCTGCTCTGCCCGGTTGCTGACACCATTCTCCGCTGTTCCCTGTGTCCCACGCTGCATGTCTTGTCATCCGGTCCCTCCTCCGAGTAGCACCCGAACCCTTCATCTCAACGAACCCACTGCTGCCCTCCTGTGGCAGCTCAGGGCTGCCTGCCGCCTGGATCCCTGGGACGGGGGTTCTCCTGCTTTCTGTCTTGCTCCCCCTTTTCCGGTCTAGTCTGCCCGCTGCGGCCAGAGTGATCTTTGCAAGCTCTGGTGGCCGCGTGCCTGTATGAAACAGCTCGCTCCTTCTCTCTGACCCGCAAGAGGCTGCCGTGAGTCTAACCTGGCTTTTGCGCGCTGCAGGGTCTGCTCTGCTGCCTCCTTCCTTTCCCCTTGTGCTTGGAGCCCGGGCTTAGCCTCACAGTAGCCGTGTTTGCTCACCACGTTCTGCCGCTGTTCCAAGAGCTGCGAGCTTCAGGTTTGGTCATCTTCACAAGAACCCAGGGCTGGAAGGTGTCAAAACCTCGTTCTTTAACCCCCACTTTACAGAAGCAAAACTAAGGCACCCAGAGGCCGAGTCCACGCCCAGGGCCACAGAGCTCGTCTGTGGCAGAGTTCAGGTTCAGATCGAGGCCTCCGGGCCCGTGTCCGTGCTCTGGACCGCTGGTCACGTGCTTCTTGCCAGGTCTTCTTGGAGTTGCCCGAACGCCCCGTGCTCTGTCCTCGCTGAACCCCCGCCTCTGCACTCTGCTCTGCCTGAAATGCCTGCTCCCCAAACCCAGCCACCTTCCGCCCCCGGAGGCAGTGGCCCTCTGTGATCTCCCAAGTCTAGATTCGACATCTTGCCCTCTGTGTCCAAGCCGTCTCTGGTTCTCCCCATCACGCCCTTGGCCGCTTGCATTTAGATTAGCCCCCTGGCGCATGCCGCAGCCTCAGCATGGGGGTGCCCCGTGTCACTGCTGTCCTGTCCCCCCTCCCTGGCCTCCTCGCCTGACATGCTCCGGCATAGCATCCGGGGCCTTTAACAAACGGCTGTTTCCATTCTTGTAAAAACGAAGCAAGTGGAGGTTTTCATGGCCCTCTGTATGGAGGCTGCTCCAGGTGCAGCTGAGGTGTAAGAACTTGGACTTGAGGGTTGGAAGAGCAGCTGGCGAAGGTGCATGTGTTCTTATAAAAAAGTAATACTTCATGATTGCGCTTGTATCTGAGGTGGTGTTAGAATCTTTTGGCATCATCAGTGCAAACCATATGTAATTGTTTGTCTCTTTAAATATTTTTTTATGCAAGTAATCCGTTGTCCCTGTAGGGAATTAATAGTTAAGAACACTTCGGGAGAAAAGTAACAATTCCTGCCACACACACACCCCGAATGTTGCAGTGTGTGTGCTCCTTACTTTTCCGTCTTTCTTTTTATTTGTGTCTGTCTGTCTGTCTGATTGTGCATATATTTTTCTAAATGCTCTCCTACTTGTTTTTTAACCAACTTTTCTCCCTCGCCGTGTGTTTCGGTGCCCGCAGATGCACTTCGCTATGACCCCTGATTAACGGCTCCGTGCTGTCCTGCTGCGCTGATACCGCATCGTGTACTTGACCAAGCTACTGCGCACCTAGCTTAGGACGTCCAACTTGTGACTAGATTTTCCACTGACATATATAATGTTAAAATAAACGTCTTTGTAGTTAATTCTTTGTACACATGTGTAATACATTTCCTAGAAATGGAATCACCGAGTGTGCACTTTTTCAAAGGCTTTTGTGCTTATTGCTAAATTCCCTTCCAGAAAAGCTGTGCAGCGGATAGCCCCACGAATGATGCAGGGGAGAATCTCTGTCACGTGGACACTGGCTGTTAGTGATCTCTCTGGCCTTCCAATTTAATGTCTTGTGAAAGGTGCCATTTTAATTTTCACACTGCAGGTTCCTGATGAGGTAGACTTCCCGTGTTTCCTGGCCGTTTGTATTTCCTTTGTGGCCTGTGTCCCATGCTAAGGGTCAGTTTGATAGACCCTAAAAAGCTGATGAGCTTCAAGGTCATGTGGATCTGGATTTGCGTTTTCTCCAAGGAGACTTGAGCAAGTGAGCAGAAGGGACTAGGCCTGTTCCCCAGATGACTGTCATGAAACTGTCACAGATGTGCCCTGAACTGTCCTGCAGACTCACGTGAGGCCCTTCTGTCTTTTGGATCGTTGCAGAAATACGGGGTTGCAGAAGGCAGGCCGCTGAGCGAGCTGAGGGCCATGGCCCGAGCGGCTGGGGAGGAGTGCCCTGTGTTCACCCCGCCCGGTGGAGAGACCCTGGACCAGGTGCGCAGTCCGGGGAGCGTCGGCGAGCTTGCCCGTGTCAGAGGGGCTGACCTCTGACTCCTTGTGTATGTGCGATGTTTCTGGATTTTAGCTCATAAGCAGTTTGAAAGTTGTCTGGCTCATTAAACAGCTCTGCGTGATACCATCTCATGACATGATCTATGGGCTTCTGTCTGCTTGTAGGTTTCCCCAGCTAGACCCGTGTGCTTTCAAGTTGGGAATCAGGAATTGTATCTTACTCATCTTTGTCCCCAGAGAGCCTTCATGGTTCCAGAAATATTGTGGGCACTCGCTCACCAGTGTCTGTGGACCTCCCGATTGAAGAGAAGTACAGAAATCATCTGGTTCATAGTACTTATAATAGAAAAAAACCCAATTGGTTATGGTTATGTTTATGTTTTAAGATAGTTGTCAATGTCACTTTATTTCACTTTTTTTTTTCTTTCCTTGTAGGTGAAAATGCGTGGGAAAGACTTTTTTGAATTTCTTTGTCAGCTGATTCTGAAGGAAGCAGGTCAGAATGAACAGTGTTCCCAAGAAGCTCCCAGCAACCATCTGGAAACTTCTTTGGCAGAGAGATTTCCTTTAGGGAATAACTGTGCCCCCAGATCCAAGTCCAAGCCCGGCGCACCGGGATTCGCGGCCAGCGTCTTGGTTGTGAGTCACGGCGGCTACTTGAAGAGCCTGCTGGGTTACTTCCTGACCGACCTGGAGTGTTCCTTCCCGGCCACTCTGAGCAGATCCGAACTTTCCTCAGTCAGCCCCAACACAGGGATCAGTGTCTTTATTGTCAGCCTGGAGGAAGGAGACGTTAAGCCGACAACCCAGTGTGTTTGTGTGAACCTCCAGGACCATCTGACTGAGGTGACTGACACGCAGTAAATTTAACTCCGCACCCACATCTAGAGACCGCGAGCCTCGGAGGGAGCGCCTCGGACTCTGTCTCCATCCTCTGCTCGTGCACTTGTGGAGACAGGTAAAAGGTGCCCACTGCACAGGTTATAAAGCTCGGGTGGTGTCAGAGCCACATAAAACCCTAAGGGAAAACCATCTGGAGTTGCTGTCTTTTGTCTGAGTACATCTGGAATTTTCCAGAGTAATTTTACCAACCTGCTCATTTATGAATCTGTATTGTAAACGGGTGAAGGAACTCAGCATTGCAAATTGGGGGATTAATCACCCTGCTACTGTGTTGTTTTTGTTTTTCCTTTTTTTTACATCAGTATTTTTCTTTAATGTCTGCAAAATCTGGCCTATTTTATTGGCTCTTGGCAAGATACTGTATTTTTTTTTTAATGGAGGTACATTGAACCCAGGACCTCGTGCATGCTAAGCACACGCTCTGCCACTGAGCTCTACCCTCCTGCCCTGTGTTTTTTTTTCCCTTACTGTCTCATCCAGTGCTCGGATGAGGGAACGGTCTGTAATTCCCACTCCGCATTTATGTGATACTGGTATTTTAAAAGTCCCTTAAATGAGGAATGCTGGTCCTCATAGCTTATGTAGAAGCAAACGACACTAAACATTAATCAGCCGCTGGGGTTGTTGGTGCTGGAGGTTGGAGACGTGGATGAACGCGGGTTACGGTTGCAGGGTCATCTCACGAGGGAGGAGTGTCATCTGATTCCGGAATTCTAAAGGAGGACTCTCTGAGCAGGAGACGAGGAAAGAGCAGATCTTTCTTACCTGACCTGAAGGATTTAGTCTGAAGAAGGCTCTAAAGGAAGCAAGCAGATGCTGGCGGACCTCGCAGCAGCCCCAGGATAAAGGAGGGGCTCCGTCGAGAAGAACTGAGCTCTGACACCCACAACGGCGGCGTTTCTATGAAAGACGCAGATGAGGGTGCCTCCTTTCCCCACCAGATGGCGCTGGAAGGAAGGGATTTTAGTGAACTTAATTCTGTGTATAAGATGGGTCGTTCTTAAGTCCTCATCTGGAAGGAAAAGTGTTTCCCATGCAGTCTGCTTTTACGTTATCATGTGGACGAATGCTGGGTGTCAGCTGACAGGCGGGTAGCGCCGAAGCTGTCAGTTAAGGCTAAAACCACTTGTTGTCACAATTTACTTTGAACATCATTTGGATCACCTGTGCAGTTCAGTGTCACCTGTCCTCCGTGTGTGCAGGGCCACCTGCCTTCTTGCTGGGAGTGGAATGGGGCATGCAACTGAGCAGGGCAAGTTCGCTGTAGATGAAACTTGAGAAAATGACCCCAAAAGACAAATAATACATGTCCACGTTCCCACCATTCAGAAGTGATCATTCCCTTCCCTACCCTGCCCTTTTTTTTTTTTTTTTTAAAGAAAGAACACACTGAGATGTTTGTAAAGGCCCTTTAGCCAGCTGTCACAGCCCTGTCTCCAGTTCCTGCAGAGGTGACCACCCCCGCGAGTCTGCACTCACCCATCCTTTACGTCATAAGGGAGCGGTATTGTCTTGGTGTTTTTAAAATGTCCGTAACTACCACCCAGCCGTCTGTAATCTGTATCTTCCCTTATCCCCTGGGGCGCCGTGCTGACTCGCATGGATCTGCTTGCTTGTAACCGCTGGAGTCTACTGAATAAATGTAGCACGTTTGGTTCGTTCTCCTGTTAGCGGGCGTTTCGGTATATTCAGTGTTCTCTGTTGTTTTTTGTTTGTTCTGCTTTTTAATGGTGGCCCTGGGGATTGGAGCCAGGACCTCATGCGTGCTGGGCACGCACCTGCCCCTGAGCTGCACCCTCCCCGGCTCTTCACTATTGGCCTTGGTCACCTGGCTGAGGTGGTGTGTACGAGGTTCCTTCTCGGGGAAGTGACTTTCCTTCCCGCCTTTCTTCCCGGGACCCTTTGGAAGGAAGTCACTGCTCACAGTGGGGTTTATGCTCCCTCCTTGAGGACAGTGTCCACATAAATTATTTGGAATCCTTCTGCCTGAGAGGCCGTACCCTTCTCCCCATTTATTTGTATTCAGGCAGTCATTTTGCTCTGTGAGGCTCTGAATTTTTGATTCAGTTGAGACGTGTTTGTTGGCCCCGTATGTGGCCTACGTTAACAGACTTTCCGTGTGTCACTGGAAAGGCTGTCTCCTGTGGGTGCCGGGTTCAGGGCCCTGGGAACGTACATGCTGCGAAGCTCGTGAGTCGCGCTGCTTGGGAGCCTCGAGCCCTTTGCGGCCTCCGGCCTATTGGCCGGCTCGCTCGCCGCGGGAGGGGCGCGCGCTGCCGGCGGGGGCGGGCTTGCCTTTTTCTCCCTTCAGTTTCGTCAGTTCTGCCGCCTGTGCTCTGTTCCTGTTCTAAGAGACTTCAACGTTCATGCTTTTTACGTCTTCCTCGTGACCTGGCCCTTGTGTCATTTATGAAGCGTCCCTCTTCCCCTGTGGCAGTTTTGCTGAGCGTGGCGCTCGCTCTGTCTGCCGCTCATGCGGGAAGCCCGCCGTGCTTACGCTCGCCCTTCGCGCTGTGTGTGTCTGTTACGGACTGAGTTGTCCTCTCAGACCCCGTGTCGAAGTCCCAGCCCCAGGGGGCTCAGAATGTGACTTCTGGGGGCAGGGCCTGTAAAGACACCTTTGAGATGAGGCCAGTCGGGCGAGCTCTAACCCAGCCTGGCTGCTGTCCTTAAAAGAGGAGGAAGTTCATTCACACTGAGAGACACCGGGGGTGCGTGAGCCCAGCGGGAAGACCACGTGAGGACGCGGCCGGGAGGTGGCCGCCTCTAAGCCAAGGTGAGAGGCTCGGAGGGGTGACACCTGCCGGCACCTTGACCTTGGACCCCTGGCCTCCGCAGCTCTGAGGAGAGATTCGGTGGTTTGAGCCATCCAGCCTGTGGCAGGTAGTTGCGGCAGTCCTGCCCTTCTTTTCTTTCAGGTATGTCTTTTATAGACAACCTGGAAGCGGGTGGTTTTACTTAACGAAGTCTGAGCGGTCCTGCCTCTAGTTGTGGTGTTTTATTTCTGTCTGATCTAGCTGCTGGTAGGATTGGATGCAGCCTGTCACCTGTCTGCTGGACCCTCTGGTCCTTGTTCTGTTGTTCACCCCCCTTTCCTGCCATCCTTTGGGATAATCGAGTACTTTTTAGTATTCTCTTCCCACACTTTCACTGGCCTTTTGCCAACACCTCTTCGCGTTACTACTACTGTGGGTGCTTTAGGATTATACATGCAGTACTCCTGTCTCAGTCTGCTGAGAATGCGTGTTGTATGACGGTCACACGGTGTCACGGTCTGGCACCCATCTGTTCATCTACCCTCCCCATCCCGTGTGGAAACTGTGTCACACAGCAATGTTGTAATTTTTGCTCTAGGAGGTATTTTAAAGAAACCAAGGGAAGAACGTGTATCCTATATTTACAGTTGTTTAAATTTACCCACATTTTTACTGTTTCTATTGCTTGTGCTTGTTTTCTGTAGTTTTCCCGTGGGCTGTTGTTTCTTTTCAGCCTGGCCACAAGCTCCCAGTTTGTGCCCCACCTTCATCCCCCCACCCCATTGAAGGATGCTCCTGCTGGATACGTAGTTCTGGGTACATAGCTTTGTTTCCTTTCAGCTTTTCCAGGGTCTGAGGGCTCCCTTTGTTTACACTGAGGAATCCCCCATCAATCTGAAAGCTGTTCACCTAGATGGAAAGTGTTATTTTCTGCAGTAGCTTTCAAGATTTTGTCTTTTGTTTTCAGCAGTTCTGACTGTGACGTGCCTGAGTGTGATTTTCCTTGTGTTTCTTTTTCTTGAGGTTTGCTGAGCTTCTTGGATCAGCACATGAGTTTTTCATCAATTAGAGGAAAATTTCAGCCATTGTATCGTCAAATATCATTCCCCAATTTTTTCCACTTCAGTCCTGGGACTCCTTTTGGGGCAGTTTGATCTTGTCCCACAGATCACTGAGACTATGGCCCTTATGATTTTTTAACATGCTTTTTCTTTGTTCTTCAGATTAGATAACATATTAATTTTCTTATATTCAGTCTATTCTTTCATCTTCAGTTTAGTATTTAGTCCATTTCATAAATGTATTGTATCAGGCATCATATCTTTCAAGTCTACATCTATATCTGGCTCTTTATTTTCTCTTTTGAGATGCCTGATCTGCTTGCTCCTTAGTGTCTTTCTTTCCTTTTAAACCCTTAGAGATGTTTGTAGTAGCTGCTTTAAAGTTCCTGCCCTGGGGGGGAGGGTGTAGCTCAAGTGGTAGAGCTGCATGCTTAGCATGCCCAAGGTCCTGGCTTCGACCCCCTGTACCTCCTCTAAAAATAAATTACTCCTCCCACCCCCCAAAAACAGTTACAAAAGGTAAAATAAAATAAAGTCCCTGCCCCCAACCCCCAGATCTGGGTTGTCCAGTGGTTGGCTTCTAATGATGGCGTTTTCTCTTGGCTGTGGGCTGTTTCCTCTTATTTCTTCTCATAGAGCCTGGCATGTGTCATCTTCCTTTAAAGGTTCCCTGGGATCCTGATGTGGTTGTGTCTACGGGTATTTTTCAAATTAAAAAAAGAAAAATTCTCTCTTTAAAGGAAACGCTAGAGTGATCAGAAATCCAACATTGATTTAGAAAGTTTCTTGTTGGCAGTAATACTGTCTGAATTAGTCAAAATTGCTGAGTTCATTTATACATGGAGAAAAACTTTGAATATTTCACAATTCTGATTTGTTTTTCACTTTTGCTTTCTCTAGATTTTCCCAGTGCTCCCCTCCCGTAATCCTTTTTACTCACATTCTGACAACTTTTACGGTAGTGATACAGAGAGGAAATGCTAAGAGAAACTGAGATAAATTTTATTTTTTTTAACAGAAGAAAGGAAAAAGTTGGGGTTACATTTTTATAAATATCTATAAATATAGAGCGATAGGCAAAATCTTCCAAATAAATAAATAAATACTGCCACGTGCTAAGGGACACAGGGAATTGTGAGGGCTACCTTGGCTCTGCCAAGGAGGAGGCCCCAGGGAACGTATTGCGTTTGTAGGGTTCCTGCCAGTCTTCCCCCAAAGTCCTTTCCATCTAGTTTCCGGTGTTGGGGAGCTCCTGATGGTTTCTATGCAGCGTAGTGTCTCCAGCAGGCCATGAAAACTGTAAAGGAACTACTTGCCATGCGTGCGCTGCTGTGTAGCGCCATACACAGTTCTAGGGTTTCGAAGTAGGAACTCGTCCTTCAAGTTGAGCGTAAGTCCATCATCAGGTGAGAGCAGTTGTCCAATGTCTCTCAGAAGTGAAAAGAACGGATCTATTTCTGAGGCTGGGTACACGATGGCGGCGGGGTGGGGGGACAAGGTGACTGAGAGGAAGCTGCTGCTCATTAACATTCTGCTCTTTGGGTGGCCAGTTTAAATAGAGGTAGGAAGTGGGGCCCCTGAGGACGACAGAAAGTCGTCAGTCCCACCCGCCCACCGCTCAGCGTTTCAGTAAGGCACGGTTGGATTTCCCCAGGGACTGAAACTGTCTTCATTTGGTCCCCCCGGCATTTCCCAGGGTAGTGAGACCCAGGCGCGTCAGCCCAGGGATGTTCTAGCTGCACCTCTGGCTGCAGCTGGCGCACAGCGGAGGTCATAGCGGAGGGCTGGGCATGTGGCCTCACACTGAGTCCTACCCTGGGGTCCCTGGTGGTCGGACCTCCTCCCTGCCCTCCTCCCCCAACCTGAGCCCTCGATGCCACTTCACTCAGGCAAAAGGGCACAGTCTGCCAGTCCACCGAGAACCTGGCCCAGAGCAGCCCCGTGGTCCAGGCCCCTCCCTGCAACCTTTGTGTAACTCATCTAGAAGGGTGGCCCCTCCCTGCAACCTTTGTGTAACTCATCCAGAAGGGTTCACCACTCAGCCCGCAAACAGAGGCTTGATCAAATACCTCTGAGAGGCATCTGAATTGATTCCCATTTGGAAAAACATCCTAGCAGGGCAGGTCTTCAGGAGCTAAGACCAAAGCTCCTCAAGCCCAATTCTCTCAAACCAAAGGCGGGGCCAACAGGCAGGGAAGAGCAGGGTCACCCTGGGCGGGGCTGTGGCTGCAGAGAGGAGGAGAGCAGGGCGAGGGGCCCACCCCGTCGGAAGGGTGGGTTTCTAGCTTGATTCCTGCCTCAGTGCTCCTAGCATTTATTCTGGCCAAGGTTTGACCACCCCACCACTAGTCTTGCTAATACCTCATCTGCAGAGATGCTCAAGGAAGAAGGAAGGCTGGAGATGAGGGTTTTCCGGGTTTGCCAGTTGAGCCCTTAATGCCCTAGGTCAAGGTTGCAAACTCGGACGCCAACAGGGTGCAGGCAGATGACATGAAATCGGGGTCGGGGGGAGGGCAGTGGAGAAGCTGCTGGCTTTGGCTTCTCCCTTCACCTTCCAGGTGGTGAACTCGCTAAGCCTTTGCTCTGTTCTGGGTGCTAGACTGGCAAGAAGAGAGGCAGAGGGACGAGCTGGGAAGGGGGAGCCCTTCTCTCCTCGTGGGGCGGGTACAGGTGGGGTGAGGATCTCCGCTCCTCAGGCCTCAAAGGGCAATTCCCCGGGGGCCTCCCGGGAGGGAGCCGTGCCCCCACCTCCCCTCCTCGGGGTGTAAGGGGAGCCGGTCCCCCTCCCCACCCCCCGGGTTTCGTGAGTCTGGCGGCCGGCGGCCCTAGGCGAACCCGGGGAAGGGCCGGCACCGCTCGGCGCCCACCGGCCCGGCGCGCGCGTCCAGCCGGTGACCCCGGAGCACGCCCAGCGGGTCGCTGGGCGCGGGGCCGCCGTCCTCGGCGCTGGGCAGCTCCCCCGAGCAGGACGCGGGCGCGGGCGCGGGCGCGGCGCGGGCGCGCGGCTTCAGCACGCTCAGCGGGTCCCAGCCGTCGGGCGCGCTGCGCGTGTGGCGCCGGGGCCGCGCCGTGCCGAGCTGCAGCAGCGGGATCTCGTTCCTGCGCGACAGGAACTGCGAGAACGGCGGCGGGTTGGTGCCCGGCAGGAAGGGCCTCTTGGCCCGGCCCAGGCTGACCAGGAAGCGGTGCTGCGGCGACTGGTACACGTCGTAGCCGTTCTCCAGCGTCCGCTGCCGGAACCTGCAGCTCTCGGGGCTGAAGTGATGCTGAAACCGGAGCAGAGCGACCAGGTGAGGCCCGGGGCGTCCGAAAGCCTCCAGGTGACTCCTGAGACCCCAGCCCTCCCACCCTCTCTACTCGGTCGGTGCCTTTGACCCATCGTGTCCCGCGGGGAAAAGTTGATACTGACTGATTTCCAAACTGCCCGGCACCCAGCACTGACTTGCGGGCCGGGCAGCCCGGGGACCTCATAGCCCCACCTGGCGACTGGCTGCCGGCACAAGCCGCCCTGCGTCCGCCTTCTGGAGGGAGGCCCACCTAGATGCAGCCTTGTCCTGCCCTCTCTCTGCCTTCTGACCACTTTTTTTGGCTGAGAGGTGGCTTGGGTCTGCCTCCTCACCTGGACAAAGGTGGGCTGGGGTCCCTAGGGCCATACATAAGGGAGGGTGCTCACATTGGAGACAGAACTGAGTTTGGGAAATCAGGGCATGAACTTCATCTGCAGATGACTGGAACCCTCACTCTGCCACTAACTAGAGCTGGGTTTGACTGGGCACCTGCTGGTATAGTACATCGTATGTGATTTAACCTCAAAGTCCACGAAGTATTTTACAGGTGAGGACTTATCTATATGCCTGTAAGTGATCAACAGATATTTATGTATTTTTAATCTATGTTGTTCAACAGATATTTACCCACTCTGGGCCAGACACCGTGGTAGGTGCTGGGACACAGGAGAAAGCAAAGCAGATAGTCACTGCTTTCCCGGAATTTCTGGTGGCGAGGGCTTTCAAGATAAGCAGTCCTGCTGCTGTCCCATCTCCCGATGCTTCAGAACGTACTGCACTCTGCAGTTCGGAATTCCCTCGCTCACCCATCTGACAGACCAGCCATTGCAGCTGGGGCCCAGAGAATTCGTGACACATCTTTGACTGGGGAGTCTCATAGGGCCCGTGGTCCTTCCCACTTCACTTTTTCCAGGCGAAGAAACTGAAGTTGAGAGAAGTAAGGGGACCTGCCCAAGGTCAAGGATGTCTAGTAACAGAATTATGAGACACTAATGGCTCCTCACCCTCTCTTTCTAATGGACTTTACGACATGAACGTACGTGACTGGAGGTCCCGGGGTGGAGACAAGGTGCTGTGCAAAAAAATGGCACCAAGAGGGCAGGCCAGACCAGAGACTGAGAGCCCTGGCGCTAGAACCCCACTGTATAAACCTGAGCATTGGGTGCTTGGGCAGAATGCAGTACTCAGTGAGAGCATCACCAAGAGGTAATGCCAGTGGGACACCGACGCTTTATAAAACACTGTGTTTTGCCAGAGAAATTAGATCATTATTGGCAAATAATTACCCAGCACAAAAAGAAACTCACTGAGCCAAAAATGTTGCCTCTGACGTCCATGCAGAGGTATCGCCTGCTCATCACGCCTGTTATCACCACAAAGCCCGCGTCCTCTGATCTGATCGTCAGGGCACCTACGGAGAAAATCATTCAGGTCAAAACCTTGTTGCGCTCCAACTCCCACCTCCAGGAAGCCTCCCTTGATTGATCTTAAGGGTGGCATCAATTTCCCATAACAGTCCGCTCATTTCTTCTGACTCCCCCTGCCCCCACGCCTCCCCTCCCCCCCATGCCCCCTGCCTCGCCTCCTGCCTGTAAGGAGCATCCTGACCTCCCAGTGTTCTTCCACCTGAGCCAACACATTCCTCCTTCTGCCTGGACTGCCCTTACGTTCCCCTTTGCCTGCCCCATACTTCTTAATGTTTGTGGTGGTGCTCATGTGCTCCCAAGCCTTCTGCTTCTGTGATTTTTCAGTCTATGCTGAGATGTCTTTCAAGGGTCCAGTTTGCCTGTGGAGCCTGTTCCCCTACCCAGGTAGCCACGCAGGAGGCAGGTTTACGGGAGCCCACGCCCTGAAGGTGTCAGGAACTGTATTCGAGTAGACCTTCTCCTTCCTCCTCTGCTATTAAGGTCTCTCCCGCCTCAAGGCCAGACTCAGATGTCACAGTTTGTACGGAGACTTTCCTAACTTCGCCAGTCAGAAGGAACTCTTTCTTCTCAGCTGCCGCAGCACAGTGCCGCACCTGTCAGAGCACCCGTACCATCTCCCGCTTTAATACATTCTCAGATCTACTCAGAAGCCGACCGTTTATCTTTGCACATTGAATAGATGCCTGGACACGGGGGATTTCTTCTTGCTTCTTCATTGCTGTTCTTTGTCCTTTTCCCATTTGGCAGTGTCCCCCCCCCCCAACTCCCCAGGTGTGGTCCCACATGTTCTTTCAATGCCCTTCTCAAAAACTAGTCTGCGACAAGGGCCTGAAACCCATTCATACCACCGCCACCCTAAGTTATTGATAATGGCTTCAAGTAAGCCCGTCACCCGCCCCCGTGGGGACTTCTTTTGTTTTGTTTTGTTTTGGGGAGGTGATTAGGTTTATTTGCTTGTTTTGATGGAGGTACTGGGAACTGAACCCAGGACCTCGTGCATGCTAAGCATGCACTCATCACTGAGCTGTGCCTTCCCCCGTCCCCCCTCCCTAGACTTGCCATTTTAAGAATGACTAGTTAAAGTCTCCAGTTTTCTGTCTTGCAGCAAGGATGCAAGTAGACCAGCAGAGGTGTGAAAGGTGTGATAATTCAACAAGACTTCCTCCCCGAATGCTGTTTAATTACCTGTCATTTTCTGTTAGAATCATTTCTTGCAGTGTCGGGGCCACTCCTGCTTGCTTCTGCAGAATTTCCCCAGGTATCTCATTGGGTCTCATAGTCCCCAGGGAGGTAGCCCAGGCAGGGGTTCGAGTCTTCCAGGGACGTAGCCTGGAGACAGTGTAAATGCTGGGTGTCTGTGCCCAGTAAGCGGTGGCACCGCACAGGGTGACTTAAAGCTCAAATCTACCCCACGGAGGCTCAGTACAAAGCCCTCGGAGGAAGGCAGCCTGCACTGCTTAGATGCTAGCTGTGCACAGAGGGGATATAGGCTGAAGTTGGAATGAGGCGGACAGAGGGAATGACGGGGGACCAAGCCCAGAAAGAGGGCCAAAGAGAAGAGGTCATTTGCTTCCAAGTCTGGCTAAGGATTAGGCTTCAGGGAGGCCTCTGGAAGTGCGGCGGGGTTTGGGAGGTGCAGAGGGTGTTAAATCTCCAAATGGGGTCTGCCACCGTGTCTCAGATCTGTGGCTAACATGGAGGTAAGGCCTGAGAGAAACACGCGGAACGCGTGGAACGCATAAGAAATTGTTTCTGACCTGTAACAATGCTCAGTCTAGTTGGGAAAAATGACACTTCGTGACTGGCTTTGAGTGGTTGCACCCTCAGTACATGACAAATTTTAAATTCTCAGAATAGCTGCAATTTTGTTAACGTTATGGTTGTTGGTCCTGGAAGTGGCAGCGTCTGACTTAGGGGATGAGGGAACTGAGGCCAAATGCAAGCTTAGGTCTGCGACCCTAACATCCTCTTCCCATGACCCTGTAGCTCGTCTCCAACTGAAATCACGACCAGCCTGAGAGGACAGAATCAAGGGCTGAAGCCCTTGCCGCAGACACCAGGCCCCTGGGGCGCGGTGCCCCAGGCGGCTCGGGGGACAGGAGCAGAGCCTGGAGCCGGGTCCCCGACACGCCCTGTGACTCTGCAGCCTCAGGCAAGTCATCACTGTAGCCTCGGTGTCCTCCGCTCTGAAGACAGAACAGCAGCAGCCGTCTTGCCTGCTTCACAGGGCGGCAACCGGGCTCGAACAGGAGGATGAGGTCAAAGTGTCTTAAAAGTGCTGAGCAGGTGGAAAGCACCGTGCGGGACGGCTGGTCTGCCCTCGAGGACAAGCCCGCACTCTGGCAGGCGTGCTGGCCGATGCCTGGGTCCAGTGATTGGAGAGATGAGTTGTTTAGGACTAGCAATGGTCTCCCAGGCTAGTGCCAGCAGAGGACAGCCTGCAGAGGGACGGGGACCCACTCTCGCAAGGATGCACAGGCTCGAGTCAGACCCCTAGGAGCCCGTGTGAAAGTTCAGCAAAGGGAAGAATTGATTCCCACCCACCCCCAACCCCATGCAGATGCCCAAGGCAGGTCTGCACAGACCCAAGGGCAGAACTGGGCAGAGAGAAGACACAAAACCACTGGCTGCTGGGGCCACACCTGCTGGAGCCAAGCAGGCATGAAGGACATCTCCCTCAGTGCTGCAGTGTTTGCAGGTGACCCCGGGAGAAGCAGGGGTCTGCTAGGTCATTTACTGCCATGTGACCAGGAGCCAGTTATGTAAGATCTTGAAGCTCTGTTTTCTCATACAGAGTGGAATCACTTACCCCATTTGTTCAACTTCAGGGCATAAGGAGACATTATTTATATCAGCTATAAACACACTTTCTAAATGCCAGTAATTGTTACTATTACCAGTTCGCTGCAACCTGGGCTGGGAAAGTAGAAAATTTCCTGCTGTATTCCAGTCTCATCACCGAGCAGTGAAAATAAGATGGTAGGTGTACAGGGCTTCGAGGTCCCCGCGGGAGACAGAACACTTTGCCGTGTTAAAGAGCCCAAGGAGAGCTCAACTGCAAGTGGACAGAGTGACGTGGGAGACGGCGGAGGAGGGAGAAGGTTCGGGATCCAGGAAGCAGTATGAATGGGCGTGTAACAAGCATCTCTTTGCTTCTGTTTTCACAAAGTGGGGGGCACGGGGAGCGGGAGGTGGCCTCGTTCACAGTAGGAAGGGGACACAGACATTGGAGAGGCTCCCTGACATCAGCTGTGAGTCCCAAGGGGACAGAATCTTGCAGGCAGATCATTTCCCAATGACCAACAAATCCAAATTGGGCTGGGCACTCAACTCTCAATCAAGAATTTAGTGAAGCACAATAATCAGACGAACCACGTTTCACTGGAAATGTGTAATCAATTAGGAGGGGAAAAAGACCCCGCACCCCACACCTTCCCATCGAGGTAAAACGCTGCTTTGCGTTCACCGAGGAGGAAACCGCAGGTCCTCGTCCAGCCTGTCTCTGCCCTGTGCTGTCCGCCTGCAGGCGCCACTGTTCCTCCTTTCCTCTCCTGGTAACTTTTTATCTCAGTGTATACATTGTTCCTTTGGTAATCTCACAGACAACCGATCTGAATAGTACGGAAAAGCTATGTAAACGAGGAAAAGTGTCTCCCTCCCACCCTCCGACCCAGTCCCCTCCCAGGTTTGTTAACTGCCGGAGACACAGCGCTCAGCTCGGGTCTATGTGTGCCAAAACAAAATCCCATTTCTGTAAAAAGTAGTCTTGAGATCAGTTCAGTTCGCTTTGCTTCCTCTCAGTCATCTTAATTCATTCCAGCTAGTGCTCTGTGCCTCGTCTGGGCCGGAGGCCGGTGGGTGTTTGAGGAAAAGTTCCGGGATGCATGCTGTGAGCTCGGGAGGCTCACCTCCCCCCAACCCCACCCAAACACACCAGTCACGGCCCCCCTCGGAGGACTGTCTCTGGGGGCTTCCTTGCATTGAAAGGATTCCACGATTCTGGACAGTTTTTATCAGCATTCTCTAATTGTCTGCAGCTTTTGCCATCGATGAGCATCAAAATAATTTACCATAATCCTCTATCCTGCACATGAAATCACCTATCATCCTGAAGTAAGGGTGACCCTCCAGGAGAGGTGTGAACCGTGTCTCCTAAAAAGTCTGCTCATGAGCTGGGAGACACAAAGGGATGGAAGACTGGAGGTGCTTGAGGAGCTGGGCCTTCTTTTGAAGTCACAGAGCTTTGCTTAATGTTGGACACATGGTAGGGTCTGTTAAATATCCACTGAATAAAATGAGCAACACTTGGGCTGCATCAATTGTGTCCAGACTGACTTCAGATTTTTGCCATGAGACTCACACTTGGCTTCCAGGATGCTGACTCCAGAGTCCTCCTGTAGCCCCTGAGTTCTAGAACCTGCTTGCTGTCTGCAGAGGCATCTCCTCTCTCCACCCATCGAGCGCTTGAAGAGCTTTGAACTCCTGGCTTTGCACGTGCCTCTGTCTCCCCACCAGGTTTAAGGACCTCTGATTCTTAGCCGAATGCTTGTCTCGCATATACAGCAAGGCCACAGCAAAGTTACCGGGTGCTTTAGTACCCCAGTAAAGGGCAAGTCATTATTCACGTAAGAAATTGTTTTTAATTAAACAGAGCCTGTGATTGCTCTCTCATTCCCTTCATTGGATCACTTTTCTGTATCCTTAGAGTCATTTTTACAAGTCCTTCTAACATAGAAGACCTTGCCTTTTTCAATATCCATCCTCCACCCTCCCTGCTGTCCCTTATGAAGACACCTGAAACACAGTTAATTGACTGCTGTGGACTGTGATCCAACCGTCCACAAACCTAATCTTCACAGGCATTCTGCTTGACTCAAGTTTTCGGGGAGTTCCCGACCAGCTCGATTTGCTACCCAGTAAGCCTCTCATCTGCACAGAGGAGCATCACCAGCTCAGCCCATACTGGGTACCACCGAAACCCTCAGTGGGCCTGTCGGATGGATGAGTGTGTGGATGGATACACGGATGCCCTTGGTCAGACTCATCGAGACAGCGCTCCTGGACTGCCTGCTTTTAGTACCTTCTTTCCTGAGGACTTTTATAAGGCCAGAATACTAGAAGCTCAGAGCTGGAAAGAACCCCTGTGCTCATCTCTTCCAGTCCTTGGTCTGATACAGGAATCTTGTTCACAACCTCCCCTGCCAACCCAGGCCAAAGTTCATGAGCCCAGACACGGCACCTGTTGACCAATCTGGCTCATTTCCCCCTCGCCTCCTTGTCTATCTTTTGCATATTTGTTTGACTCTTTGGATGAACAAAGAGAAGGTGGCTGCTATTATGGGAAAGACAGATTTTAGTTAAGATGAAAATTATTCTTGTTGGGAGAAACCAATAAATACTCATTAGGGAGGTGGCAGAATCTTCTCCCAAGGTTTAAACACACACACACATACACACACATACATGGATTCTGGGCAAGAAGCTAGGAGCTGGGTTAGCCAAGGCCTCCCCAAGTCCTGCAGGTGGATGGACAGAGGGACCCCCACTCTTCCCAGCCTGGACGGAGCCCGCACTCACTGTAGATGGTCTGCTGTGGTGAGCCGTCCACGTGGCCGTCCGTATGGATCTGCAGGTGGTAGCTGCTCCTGGCCGAGGCCGTGTACAGGTGGGTCAGGCCGCCCCAGCTGGAGCCCAGCAGCGGGGAGGTGTTGGGGTACCCTCGGACCGCACAGCACAGGGTGCCAACCAAGAGCCCGAGGCCGGCCCCCAGCATCGCTGCTCTCTGACTGGCTGGTGCAGAGTTTGCAACCTGACCCCGCTTCCCTGACTGCGCAGTCTGGCCTCGCTGGCAAGTTTCTCCTCTTCCTTGTTGGTTTCTGAAACCGTGAGGCTCCAAGGCTGCATTCCCTCCTTTCCCCCCTCTGACTTTTAAAGGGTTGCAGTGTGACATCAAACAGGAAAAACTCCGCTGTCCACATCCTCTGTGTTGTAATCAGCCCATTGGAAGAGAATACAAGGACCTCTGAGGCTCACGGAAGGCACGTCCAGACACACACACACACACACACACACACACACACACACACACGCACAAGTTCAAGCCAACGCTCCAAAAAGTGAATGATGTGTGGGCAAAAGTTATCTGCAACTCTGGGCTGTCTGCTGACCTGCCCCACTTCCATCAGGAAATGTGAAGGCAGCCAGTGGTTCCGAAAAAAATCCAGCTCCAGCATGCAGGTGGCCAACGCCCCTGCAGTTCACCTTTTGCCAAGTTCACTCACGTTGGTTTTCTCGGCCTTGTTAATTCCAATCAGGAACTGTGCTCCCAGGGCTGTCTCGGTGCCCAGCACTCAGTGGGTGTCTGGGGAGATACAGAGATAACCCGGGACAGCATCAGGCAACGGCATCCTCTGAGACCCCCCAGTCCCGCTTCTCATGAAGATACGGGGACTGAGAGCCGTGGCACAAGAAGCAAAGTCGCTACCTTGGGAAGATCTCCAGACAGGGAGAAGGAAGAAAGGCCTCGTAGTCACTGCTGTTTTGCAAAATGCTGAGGTTTGATCTCTCGGTTTCCCTGACTTGGATGGCCGGGGGCGACTCCCCTGGTATAATCTCTCCAGTAGCTTGGAGGTGGACTCAGGGAGCTCGTGAATGTCTGTTGGCTAAGCACAGAGGTCTGAGCCCAGGAGGGTCCCAGAAGCAGAGCTGCAGGCCAGGCACCCCTACAGTTAGTGTCTACGGGGGGCCTGGCTCCTGGGACAGTCCTAGCACACGTCGTCCCCTAGGGAGCCGGCCGCTGGCACACGCTCTGCAAGAAGACACGTGGGAGGAGACGGCTGCTCTCCCCACTCCACATTTACTGAGTGCAGACCTCAGGCGGGTGGACATCGCAGCTGACGGAAGAGGGGAGAAGTGTGACCCGTGTGTCCAGGAGTTTCCAGATAAACATTGGGGACCATCAGCGACCACATGGCATGGGCACAGAGAGGTGGCATTTCTTACCCTCTGTGTGTACGTGTTTCTGTGGTTTATAAAGCATTTGCACAAGCACTCGCTCATCTGGGTCTCACTGCACCCCTGCGAGCAGACCCCCCCGGCATGATCAATACTTTAATTTACAGAATTACAATATGTAATATACAGAAAGAAGTGGCACTCTTGAGGTTTCTTTTTTTAATTTGTATTCTTTTAAATGTTTAAAATTGAAACGTAGTTGATTTCAGTGCAGCCGCGGTGGAGAACAGCAAAGAGATTCCTTATAAGCTCTTGGGGTTTCTTTGTCCAGAGTCACAACGCAGATAAACGGGGGCAGGGTCTGTCTGACTCCCTGCGCTGCTTCTCCAGTGATGATCACGGTGACACCTGAGACTCACAGCCTACGAGACGCTTTACTTTAGTGACTCGTTCGCTCTTCATAAAACCGCTTTGAGGAGGTGCAGCTGCTTCCTCTGTGTAAGGAGGGGCTGATGCAGACAGTCTAAGCGACGCTCACAGAGGTGTGCAGCTCACGCCCGGGACAGGTCGGGTTTGAATCAGGTGCCCTGAGCCCGCGACGTGCTGCGGCTGAGGCCGAGAGGGCAGGGGCGGGGAGAGGAAGCGCCAGGAGCAGAGGGGCCCCCTGCTTCTCCGCCTGCACCCAGGATGTGTCTCTAAGACAGAGAATGCTGGCCCCCCGGTTAGAGAGGAGATTTAGGGCCGTTCAGGGCTATGCGGGGGACCGCCTTCTTGAATTAACAGTCACAGAATCTTTTGCACACGGAGCACCTCAGCAGTGGTGTTTGCCTGAACCTGTGTCAGACCATGATCACTACCTGGAACGATTCATTCGGGGTCAGACACGGGAAATGTGCTGAAGCAGCATCTCTCTCCCTGCGTGTGGCTGGTTACCTTTCATCCCCTCAGATAAGCCCCCGGCGGGTCTCTCACCCCGGCCATCACGTGGGACTGCCTCCCTCCAGATCTGCCTCTAGATCTGTGCATGCGAACAGAGGCACCGCGTCCCCCTCTGCCTGTTTCCCCGCTGGAAGCTGGGGAGGCGGATGTGTGAATGCAATAACCTCTCAGGCCCCTCCCAGATGTCCAGGGCCGTGAGATTCTCTGAGGGTGGGAAACGGCCTTCCAGCCCCGCCCCACCCCCACTGCTCACCTCCCCGCCTGCTGTGCTGGCTGTGGTCCCTGGGAGACGCCCGCCTGCGGATGCTGACCGAGGGTGTTTACGTTCTCTGCTGGTGGGCTCGTTTCTCTCCCCCTGCTTTGCTTACGACGTCCACCCTGGATTAGGGAGAAACTCCAGCAGGGCAGAGGCCTTTAATATATCATAGCATATATGTGAGTATCTGTTTTTTATAATTTAGATAGTATAGGTCACAACGGTGTCAGTCTCAGCCCCACAGATGTGCTCAAGAGGGAATCTAAATCCAAACAGAGGAAAAAGAGGCGTTCGAGCACTGCTGACGCCTCCACTGGGGACCGTGGTCTGGTGAAGGTCACTGAAGAGCTCGGGGGCAGAGGACACAGAAGTCTGAGCGAGCGACCAGCCGCTGCAGCCTCCTCAAGTCTCCTTTCCTTCCCCGAGCCCTCCCCGGCCTCTCTTCCGCTGATGCCCTTCTTACTGGAAACCCTCCCCTGGCCTCCACCTCTATGGCTCGTGGAAGATAAGGACGCTGGGGGCCCCAGGCCAGGGCGGCCGGGCCTGTGTGAGGGGGTCTCACGGAGGCTTCACTCTGGGCGATAAGACAGGGCTGTGCTTGTTCCGTTCAGAGCAAAGCCAGAGACTCGGCCAGACTGGCCGGGGACGCACGGGGCGGACACGGCTTTTGAATAAGGGCTCTCAGTGTAAAGTTTGTCAGCTTGCCTCTCTCACCAACCCATCTCATGTTTCTTTTCTTTTGACGAGTTTATTGCTCTGCGTGGAGCTTTCCTGAGCTCTGTGTCCTGTAAGTGCCCAGGGGTAGCAGGTGTGCAGGGCTGGTGACCCTCTCGGCCTGCAGAGGCTGGAATCTCTGGGGTGATGGGTGGTGGCCAGTGTGCATACAAATATTAATTTCCATGTGGGACACAATGTGGAAAGGATTGGGAATTCCTGGTCTAGGGTCATCACACAAGCTCCAGGTGTGATAATGACCACGGTGGCAACGTGCTCTCCCAGACCTCCTTGGGGACATCGTGGGACACCCCTGGAGGAGGCCAGGGCGCTGTCTTAACAGGAGACATTTCAGTGGCGTTCCCAAGAGGACCCAGACTGAAGCTGGGACTGGCCCCCGCAGCAGAAGGGGCGTGTAATAATAGAGACCATCCCTTAAACCTTCAGAGAGAACTTCCCTAACTGTACACTCTACACAAAGCATCCTCATGTGCGTTCTCGGACCTTATCTTCCCAGTCACTCCACGGGATGGCAAGTATCCCATTTTATGGATGAAGAAACTGAGGATCCATCTGGGACTTGTGAGAGGTTACACGTCTTGTCTGTGGCAGAGCTGAGAGTCAGACCCAGGTCGTCTTGCTCTGAATTCAGAGCTCTGCCAACTCCACCACCCATCCTGGGAAGCGCTGTGTTCTTGGAGACTGAGCCGTTGGGATGGGAACACAGGAGGCAGAGGGCACTGCCAGGGAGAGCAGGGGGATCTGGTCCTCTGGAGCCAGCTCTCCAGGGTGAATTTTGGCTGTTTTTTCTCTTCCAGGTGGAGAAGAGGGAGCCGAGTGTGGAGCCCTCGGTTACTCTGCCTGACAGGCTCTGTTGGGCTTTCCCGGGCTGCTGTCTTCTGATGCCCACTCTGCTCCTTTGACCAAAACCAGCAGGAAGAGAGGGGTGCTTGTCAAGCTCAGATTGTGCCCAGGGAGGGAGCAATGGGAACCGCGGATGGCGGAGCCAGTGTGCGTGTGCGTGTGCGTGTGCACACACACAGGCTGCCTGACCTGATTGGTGCTCCCAGGCTGCCCATCGGAACCCAGCCTGCCCTCGCAGGATGCCTGAGGCTTGTCACGCAGCCCACGTCAGGAGCAGACATCCTGGTGCCCACTCACCTCCTTGGAGCCGGTGACCCCGCCAGCCCACCGTGTCTGGGACTCTGCACATCCGGCCCCATGTTATCTCGGGATCCTGGGACTCCTTGGCCCCCCTGCCCTGCCTCCTCCCCTCCCTGTGGACACGTAGCCGCTGCACGCTTCTCAAAGGGCTATTTCCAGCCGAGGGGCTGGTAACTCAGCCCCAGCCCGTCAGGTCAGACCGTCTGTGTGCAGCAGCTGGGACAGGCGGCCTGACACGCTGCGGGTTCAGCAGAATGCAGGATGCGGGGGCTTCCGGGGGAGGCATCCCCTCGGCCTGCTGGAGGTCACGGCTGCTGAGACGTGGGGGTGGGGGCAGACAGGATGCTCCTGCCGCCTGATTGGGAGGGGCGGGGTGTCCACGGGGAGAGGCGCGGGTTCAGCCTCCTCACGCCTCCAGCAGTGCTCAGTGCTCTGACCCCTCCCTCCTCCTAGTGTGGCTTGGAGTTCACGGAGTCCTGTGGGTGAGGGCAGACCCTGGGGTCAGACAGTCCAGAAGCCGAGGGGCCCTGTACCGGCTGCACCATCTCCGTCAAGTCACTTCCCCACTCTGAGCATTGTTTCCACAACTGTAAGAAAGGGAGGCTGTGATTGCAGCTGCCTCGTTAGACTGTCAACAGGGTTCAATCCTATGACACCAGTGGTACTTAAAAAAAACTTCTTTTTACTGAAGTGTAGTTGATTTACAGTGTTAGTTTCAGGTGCACAGCAAAGTAATTCAGTTACACAGAGACATACATACATATTTTTTCTTTTCAGATTCTTTTCCATTCGATGTTACCACTAGAAGTTGAATATAGTTCCCTGGGCTCTACAGTACATCCTTGTTGTGTATCTATTTTATATACAGTCCCGTGTGTCTGTTAATCCCCAGCCTCTAATTTATCCCTTCTGCCCTTCCCCTTTGGTAATCATAGTTTGTTTTTTATTTCTGTGAGTCTATTTTTGGTCTGTAAATGGAATTTATATCATTTTTTTAGATTTCACATATAAATAATACCATATAGTATTTTTCTTTCTCTGTCTGGCTTACTTCACTTAGTTTGACAATCTCCAGGTCCATCCATGTTGCTGCAAATGGCATTATTTCATTCATTTTTATGGCTGAGTAATATTCCATTGTATATATATACCATAAATATCCATCCTTGAATGAAAATTATTCTAGACCTCTCCATATGTGTCTTTAAGGATAGAAGAATAGGTAGAAATGCTAACAGAAGTATTTTTTACAAAAATGGAATCATACCTTATATTCTGTTTTTTTACACAAAAATGTTTTAATTAGATATTACTTGGATTTAATGGAAGAAAAACAATGGAAGTGAAAATGGTGAGGGAATTGGTGAATTTCAGTTACATGTGTCATTTGCATAAGAGCTACTGTTTGGATAAAATTCTTCTACATTTAAGAAGATACATTGTAAAAATATTACAAAAAACGTTAAGAGGTTAGAATTATTGCCTGTCTATTTTTTGGTTACTGATTTTAACTCGGCAGCTTCCACTGGGGAAATGCTATGAAAAATAACGTAAGCAGCATCTCTCATGTCCTCTCCTCACAACTCCCTTATTTTCCTAACTATAGTATTAATTTTACATTGTCAAAATTTGTTCTACAATTGCTTAGTCTCCGGTCAGTATGTTTTAGTGCTTACCACCTGCATTTTTTTCAGCTGTTTCTCCTTTCCTGAATTTTTATTTGGGTTCATATTTTAATACATAAAAATTGATTAAAATAGCTCCCCTGCACCCCAAGTAGAATTCCTGGGGGCTGTTTACCTAGGTTCTTTCAGGTTTGATAAATTCTAATTTTTGGCCTTTAGGCTAAATGATTTCTTGGTGGTTATGATTTTGGTTACCATTTTCTTTTCCCCAAAACTTTGTAAACATGGCTCTGTTATTTGTCAATTAAATAACACTCCTGGAAGTCTGAGGTCAGCTTGACTTTTCTTGCTTGTAGCTGAGTTGCTTTTTATGCCAGATTTTATATTTGGACGCACTGTCAGGCACTATGTCACCATTTTTTTTTTCAATTTCTAACAAATTGAAGTATAGTTGATGTACACTATTATCTAAGTTACATGTTTACCCATGTTTAATTTGTGAATTAATTAATTTAAAATCTTGTGTCATCTTCAGGATGCAGGAAGAATGGTTAAGGTTTCATAAGTTAACAGGATACAACTTGATGTTGAAGCTTCTGTGTTAGTTTTTCGTGGAAGCAGTGTGTTCTTTCCATCTGCAGATTGGATTCTTCCTGTGTTCCAGAGAAAATTCTCCTATTATATCTTTACTACTTCCATTTCATTTCTTGGCTTCTCATCCTCAGGGATACCAAATGCCTCACGTGGAGCTGTCTTCGCCTTCCTTCACGTCTGCTCTTTTCTCTCCAGTTGCTTTTAGTCCCTGTCCTCGCCTTCCGTGTTCGCCGGCACAGCTCAGGCCTTTCCGCTAACCGATGTCCTCACACGTGGTGTGTCTGTTCTGTTTCTTACCCCGTTGTTGAATCTGTAATGACCTGGCCTTGCTCTCTGTTTCCTTAGCTCTCCAGTCTCCCTCTTCCCCCATCTGCTTCCTCTTCCTCCTTCTTTCCCTCATACTGTATTGTTTTGTCATCTCATCTTTGAGTTCTTGTTTTTACTGAGTTCGTGTTCTTTTAAGGTTGTTTCTTGTGAAACCCTCATGAAGAATTCCCTTCTTTCCTCCCGGCTTTGCTTTCTTCCACGCTGGGTTAGGTGTCCGTCTTTGCACGCCTGGATGCTTTCCTTGCTTTTTCCTTCGCTTTCTTTTTCTTTCCTTCCTTCTTTTCTCTTTCTTCGTCTCTTCCTTTCAGCTTCTGTAGTACGTCTGCATAATTTCCATGTCGTGTCTTCTTACTCACTCATGCCTGGGCAACCGTTTGCTCTGGGTTTGGGGACGAGGCCGAGGGCAGCTCTGCAAAAGCTGTATGGGTCTTTGTAGATTAACTCTCCTTCCCCTTCTGAGATTTGGTTAAACATTTTGCACTGGGGTTTTTCTAGCTTCTGGTCTTATTTTTTCAATACATGTAGACATATCTTAAAACTTGGGATCACACAGCTGTCGGGGGCTGAATATGGTTCAAATTCTTTGCCATTCCTTCTGTTGAGAGGCAAAGCCTACATCCTCGTCCCCTTGAATCTGGCTTGGCCCTATGACGTGCTTCTGACCCTGTAGATTATGGCTGAAGTGACACTTTATGACCTTCAAGTCTTAGCCTCCTGGGGGGTGTGGCTCCCGCGCATCTGGATGCACAAGTCGTCGTAGTTTCGTGTTCTTGTTGTTGTTTAATCACTTAATAAATCCTGACCCCTCCTTCCAAATTAAGAAATATTCACTTTTTATAAATATCTACTGAAATATTAATAAATATAATAACTATTTGCTGAAATATTACTGAAAATGACTATTTACCATTATAATTAACAGAACACCCAACTCATGAGAGCTCAAACACAGAGCAGGGCGTTTTTCTCATGCAATAAGAAAGCACGAGTGGGTGTTTGCTAGTGATGGTCCAGCCCCTCTATGTCAGGGCTGGTATTGTGGGAATTCTTCAGCCTTTCCTGGGAGGTTGCAAGACAGCTGCTCCAGTTCCAGGCATCCTATACATTTTCAAGGCAGGACTAGAAGGGAAACAGAGAAGAAGCATCTTCCCAGAGCCCTGGGTAGAGTCCTGCTCAGGGCACACTGGCCAGAAGGATGTCACATGGCCACCCCGACTGCAGAGAGGCTGAGCAAGAGACTGTCTCACCTGGAGGTGGGCATGTTGCTGACCCCAGCACAAGCGGTCTCCGTAGCCAGGCAACATCAGCGCCCGTGGTGGGTGAGCCTCGGCCGACCCCGCTCTCCTCTCCTGAGAAGCAACGATGTCTAGCTTTGCCTCGTCTCCTCTTTCTGCACCAATCTCTTTGTACAATGACCTTGATGCCTCTCATGATTACAAAAGAAGAAAATGCTCATTCTGGAGCCTTGGGGAATTCAGGAAAAAGACAGAGAGCAAAATTATAATCTCACACCCCAGAGATAATGAAAAATGTCAACATTCTGGGATATTTCCTTCCTGAAAATTCCCCACACATATGTAAACAATATGCTATTATATATTTCGTATGGTACCATGCTTTTCCACTCACTATTGTGTTTTCCCACACTGTTAAACTTTTTCAAAGTCATAATTATTTTTTATTATTTTTATCTTATTTTTTTACCTTCCCCCACCCGCCCCGATCTCCAAAGTAACACAAGCTAGTTGTGAAACATTCATGTTTATGAGCATCTGCAATATTCTCGCCTCAGGAGAAAACCACTATGAGCAGCCAGGAGTTTTATCAGAATTTATGTAACTATGCCATGTTGTTGGGTATTCAGGATGTTTCCATCACCGCAGATAACACGGTGATGGATAGCTCTGCATGTAGATTCTATTCATGTTTCGGGCTATTTCCTTTGTGTAGATTCCTAGAAGTGGGATTACTGGGCCAAAGGGTAAAAACACTTTCAGAGCTCCTCCTGCGTGTTGCCAAATTGCTTTCTGGAAGAGCTGTACCATTTATACTCTGACCAGCATTTTGTGAGCATGGCCGTCTTGCCCCAGCCTCACCAGGATTTCTGAGCCTCGTTCAGACCTTTTGCAAGAAAGCTATGGGTCTTAGCGGAAAGCGTCGCGGTCAGACGTCTGACTAACTCTAGCTAGTAGTCAGAAGTTCTGGTTTTAAGTCCTGACTCCATCATAGCGTGTGTGTGTGACCTTGAGCAAGTAACTGTGCTTCTCAGTTTGGTTAAAAAATATCATGTACTGTCATGGACACTAAATGTTAAGGAAACTGCATTGCCAGAGAAACCCTAATCTTGGCCAAGAAAAGTATGATTTTTAAAAATTCCTAAGTAATCCTCATATCTCTGAGCCCGTGGTGGCTGAAGCTGTGTGCCTTCTCCAGTGGCTCTCTCAGGCGTGGCCAGTAAAAATTCACTTTTCATACCAAGGATCTATCTCTAGCAAATACCTCCCAACACATAGCAACAATAACACTAACTGCTTTCTATGTACCGGATATTTTCCAGATGTTACCATTTTTGACCCTCATAGTTGCCCTACCAAAATGAAACACGAGTCCTGCTTTGCAGATGAGGAAACTGAAACTTCATTTGAGAAACTTAAAGCTGGTTTCTTGAACTTACTGGTTATTTCCGACGTTAGAGCCTGGTTATTTACTCCACGGAGCCGCTGACTGCTAGTACCTTTGTCTGTATTCGCTCACCCGAGTTCCGGTGGTACAGACGGCCTACCAAGGATTCCAGGGGCAAGAGGGACAAAAACGAAGTCCTCTGCAGCCACAGTGCCTGGAAGTGGTCTTGCCCACTGACAGGCAAACGAAATTCAACACACAGCAACACAAAACACTGATTCAGCTTTCCTTAAAAAAAAATGGAAGTTATAATCTCCTAACAAAGTCCACAGGTAGGTAGTTTTCAGGTAAGTTGGCAGGAGGGGTGTTTTTGGCTGGGAGAAGGGAGCCCAGAGTAATTTCTGACTCACCTTGAGCCACGTATTGTAAGTTGCTGCACATGCCAGCTCTTTTCGGGTCTGTGGATTCTCACTGGCTCCAGCCATTGTCCTTCATGACTGTGGGGCACAGGATGCTGGTCCCAATTTCCATCACCTGGTTTGCCCTCCAAAACCCAAGAAGATTCATCTCCAAGGTGCCTCCTGATTAACCTGGACTCCTCTGTCCACCCATGGACTGCATAGCCTCTCCGTGCTTATATATGTAAAAGTAATTATGAGTGAATGTGTGGAAACCCAAATACAGATAGCAAGTGAAGTTGTTACCAAAGAATCACCATAGATTTCTTTTCAGAATTACCCTGTGGCACCTGACATGGGCACTTAACCCATATCCTGTTTTCTCCAGCTGTTCCGAAAGATGTTTCTCAGAACGGTGGAGAAGGAAGGGACTGGTGATCATCCGGTCCAACCCCTCATTTTTTGAGTGAGACCCAGAGAGGGGAAATGACTTGTCTGAGTGTTCATAGCTGATCAGTGTCACAGCAAGGCGTAGAACCCAGGCCAGGACCCATTAAGAACCCCAAACATGCCCAGGATGGCAATTTATGCACTGACTCATCTAATTTCTTTCCCAGCGCTAACCATGTTGTCGGTTTGTATTGATTTGGGGCCATAACGAGTTCTGTCACCTTATTACCTGCGTAAAAATGGGCAGCACTTACTCGTTTAAAAAATTTCCAGAACTTTTAGTTAGAAGTTTTGACAAGGGAGCTGACATTTTAATATTTTAAGATTTGCCATACAAAGTCCACACTTACCCTAATTACACTTTACTGTTTTGCAGACTCTGATCATATTGTATCCCTGCCTTTTTTGTTTTTCAGGACTCGTCTTTTAAGTCTTTTAAAACTTGGGGCAAGCTCTGGCTTGACCTCAAAGAATCATGGAATTATAAAGCCAGGGAGGACCTTCAGGACTTGATACAACTGTTTTCTGGTGTTGGTTAAGTGTCCTTCCTCATAAACTTTACAAGAGAAACTTTAATTAGGGCACTTATAATGCAATTTTTGGTACAAAAATGGCTTTGGATACAGTTTTCATGAAGACAGCTCCTGCAGAGGGTGACGGGCATCTGCACGAAGTTGTCTTCTGGAAATGGTCCCTTTGCTTCTCCCCGTTTACGTCGTCTTCCTGGTGAGGCTGATGACTGTTACAGGATGGGGCTTATTTCTAAGAATTCTAATTCTATAGTAACTGTATCCCCATCTATAGCACCAAAACTAGCTGAGCACACAGAATGCGCTTCGTGAATGTTTCCTGGATGCATAGACTAAATGAGCAGATGCGGCCCAGTGGGCGGGGTGCATCCTTCTTTATGGTAAGGAGGGTGCGAAATAGGCAGAAATAACACGCTAATTCCAGAAACAGCAGCAAGGATAGCATTCCAGTAAAGAGTAGAAAAGACCTGGCTTCCGGCTGTCATCTGCCAAAGCTGGTCCAGGAAGGAGGGCAGCAATGACGATCATTTCTCAGAAAATGTGTGTGTCCAGGCACAGATGCGCTTGCCCCGGGAAACGAAACCACACAAAGGTGCAGAGGCCAAGGGTCCTGCTAGCTGGACCCCTTCCCTTACCCCAGCCTTCCCTCTTCCCAGCCCTGCTCAGCAGCCGTGCACCCTGCAGCAGGGTCCTGATTCCAAGAATCTTTGGAACTCGGGGAGGGCCTGAGTCATTAGGACAGAAGGAAAGAGAGGTGGTACCTGGTGGCCTTGACAGACACACTGTGGAGGGAACTTGGCTAGTTACAGCTTCTCCCCTTCCTTGTTAATGAAAAGAGGCAGATGCGGGGCATGCGGGAAGCTAGAAACTTCAGAAATGATGGGTGCAAACTCTTGGGAGCACTTCCAGGAAGTCTCCAAAGCGCTCTTCGGGGCGCGCGCCTGCTGGGGTGAAGAAGCTGTCAACAGAAACGAGCGCGACGGCGGCTGGCGTCGGGAGGCCGGCGAACAGAGCTCGTGTATTCAGTTTAGTGGAGTCTGAGTGAGCTTCAGGTCCCTTTTGTCGGTGTTTAGTTAGCACGGGCTGTTCAATTTAGTGGTGATTGTTCCTGAAGTTTCCTTCTGTGCGTAGGGCATCAATTTGCCCTCCTGAAGGCGATCGCGGTCATGCTGTCATCTTAAGGCAAACAATCAAGCATAAAAATCGTGCAACAACCTGCACTGACTCCGAAGGAAGCCTCGGAGGTTGAGCCAACCCACTGCGGAGCACAGTGAGCCGCAGCCTCTGGTGCTTGGGGTGGGATTTCCTTGGATCAGTTCAGATGGGAAATGTTGAACTCCTCCCATTTATCTGCATTTAGTGAATGATGGCTGGTGCTCATTCCTTCCTCCTTCCACTGGCAGGGAGATTGGGGAAGTTAGGGGTCGCATTGAACTTGAGGCTCTGGAGAGGGGAGAGTGAAAGGGAAGGAGAGGGCCAGCGCTCTGGTTCAAAGAGGAAGTTTGAGCTCATTATGACATAATTATAGGGAATAGGGGGTGGGGAGGGCAGCGCCAGCACACCACCCGAGACGCTCACACCTGGGAACCAGATGTAGTTCTTCTGAGGTCTGAAAAGCAGTTTTGTCCCTACATAGTTAGTTAGAGGTGGCCTCAAGTAACTGAACCCTCTGGGCCCCAGGTTCATCAAAATGAGGGGATTATTCATTCTCTGGCCAGGCCTGGGGGGGGGGTTGTAAGCGATACCTGCCTGGGCTGCGCCCCCAGGTGAATGATTCAGGGATGCTTCTACATTCAGGATGCAGGAATGATTCAGGAGGAACCCAGGCATCAGCATTGTGAAAAAGCCCCGCAGGGGATTCTCCAGTGGGGAGACCCCCATCCGGGCAGACCTCGATGAGCTCTGTGGTCTCAGACAGCTGCCACTTTCAAAAGTTAGTGCTTTGGTCAATAGATAGACAGGCGAACTAGTTTGTCAGGGACTTACTTCTCAAGGCATACATGTAGAAATGGGCTGCTTTTACAGCTGAGGATGGGCAAGGATGCTCTTTTTGAAAACCCTGCAGAGCCTCAGTTTAAACTTGGGCCCTTTAGTTACATGCGTTCTTGTTTCCATAGAGAACACTCACACGAATAAGCTTCAGGTGCCTCTGAACAATGATGGGGCAGAAAAGCGTGCCTGGTTTAAGAAAGGCTTGATAATTCACAAATAAGGAAGCTCCAGAAATCATTCTCTAGTCCACCCACCACCCAATCATCTCTCCACTCAACAGCGTTTACTGAGCACCTCTAACGCCAGTCCTGTGCTGGGCCAGAGATTGTTCCAAGTGGGCACCTGGTGGGGAGACTTTACACAGCAGAGGAAGCCACGTGTCAGTGCCGGAGGGAACATTTCTCCTGCTCTGATATGGTGAGTGTTGCCCCAGTGAAGATGGCACACGGCTGCCTTCGGCAACCCCACGGGCATCTCTGCCCCTAGACTTTCCAAACAGCACCAGCTAAAGCCCAAGAAGTACCTGCTGTGTGTCAGGCTTCGTGATGCCCGTGTTCAGTTTCACATGATGCTCCCAGCAACGCTAGGAAGCAGGCTGGATTATTGTTTCCGTAAGTGAGGAGCTAGGCTTAGAGAGGCTCGTCAACTTGTCCAAGAAGCCAAGAAGTGGGAGCTGGAATGCCCACCAGGACTGCGACCCCCTAGGCGATACGTGTGTCAGTTCCCACAGCCCAACACGGCTGCCCGGTTCCTCCATTTTGCCTGCACTCAGCCCTGCCTCCCCTCCAGGATCCAGGTCAAGGTGCGCACAGCACTGCTGAGCCTCCGCTGACCACTCAGGTCCCCCAGGGCGGGTCCCTCCCCGCCCCTCACCCCTCCCCTCCCTCCCGTCTGTCTGCTGGCACTGGGTCAGACCCTGTCCTGGGCGTTGTCCCTCAGCGTTACTCAGTGTCTGTGTGGAGGACCGACTTCTCATGTCACAGGCTCATTCCCTGTGTGTATCACCGACCCCTCGAGGGGCTGGACTCCGCTTTATGCTTCCCTCCGCCATACCCAGCTCGGAGCGGGACCTGGTGAAGACCCCACACCTGCTTTATGACTGATGGCAAAGTCAGTAAATGGATTGATAAATAGTCAAGGTTCCTGCTTTCAGAGAAGGAATCAACCAAGTCCCCAGATGCGCCCTCGCTGCGGATGAACTGGGCATGTCCGCTGAGCACTTGTGCCCAGGTGGGAGCTTGCCAAGCATCCTCTCTAAGCATTTCATCTTCTTCTTCTTTTTTTTTTTTTTAAAGGGCTCATATGAGCAAAAAGTGATTTGAATCGGGCAACGCCAAACTGGACGTGGTCAGGGGCCCTCCTCACCGGTTGGTTTTAAGCGGCCCCTGCCCGTGCCTCCCCATCCTGAAAAATCAAAGGCACAGGTGTTGCAGCCCTTGTTTTCTGAAAGCTGTGGTTTCTATCACAAATGAGATCGCAGGAACTCTGAATAGACAAACGTGGACACGGAGGCCCAGAGGATGAAACAGATCAGCCCACGTCACACAGTCAGTGGTGGGGCCGGGGCTGGAACCCGGGCCTCCTTGCAGGACAGAGGCTCTTTGCTCTCTGCAGTGCGGGGCGACCGAGGGCTGTCTCCACTGGGCGTGCGTGTGGGCAGCTCACCTGGGCTCCGACTGTGGACTCTGCTGGGTTGTTGGCCTGACTTACCGTGTCTTCCTGGCCCCGGACCACAGGGAGCACTTCACTGCATGCTCCCACCTGGCCAAGGGAAGGACAAGCTGACAGATCCGCCCAGTGGGATTTCTGCATCTTCTCAGCTCTGCTGTGGCCGTCTGTGTGCTCGTGATGCCGGGGAGCGGACTTCTGTAGGGAAAACAGGAGACCAGGGGTCTAGTCCCATCCTCTGCTGTTGGTGAGATGCGTGGTGAGGGCAAGCTCCTCAATGCAACATCTCTTCTGTGCCCGGTGGTGGATCCGTGTCAGACAGGTTCTAAGGTTACTCTAGGCTCCATGCGTTTCATCCCAGTAGCAAATAATTGTCTTTCTCCCCTCATTCTTTGATTTTATTGAACGAGGTAAAGTGGAAAAGTGTGCTAGAATGTCGAGTATATATGAGAAGGTGGATCACTGAACGGCGTCCACTGGCCACGGCTTGTATGAGCATCTCTGCATCCCCAGGAGGGTTATGAGGGACATGTCCTGCCTCACTGTGCATCCAGCACGTGCTAAACTTTTCAGGTGTGTTTATTAATTTCATTCATAGGACAACCTTGTGAGGAGGGGAGTGAATCCAAGGATTGCGTTCATTTTATAGACAGAGAAATGGCGTCTAAGGCAGGTTAAGTGAGCTGTCCAAGGCTGTGGAGCCAGGAAGAGGTGTGGTGTGGTGTGTCCCTGGAGGCTCTGCCCTGGGCCCCTGAACCCCAGCCTCTCCTCGGGCAGGGATGGCTGTGACACTGCCTAGCGTCCTCCCTGGAGGCCAGACGATGCTGAGCACAGAGTAGCCCAGAGTCAGACAACAACCTGTGGTGGTTGAGCTGAACGGAAAAGATGCCTGCTGTGGGTCAACCCTCTGGCTGGAGAAGCTTCCAGAACAGGTGCCCAAGGCAGCTCCGGGGAACGTCCTGAAGAAGCTGAGAGCGGAGGCAGTGCTCTGGGCATGCGCTGTCTCGAGGGGAGACGGAGGCTCCTGGTCTCGTGGGGTCCCCCAGCCCAAGGATTCGGTGTCCTGATGATTCCTAGAACTGTTGGCCGAAAGAGAAAAGCTTACGATAAACCACAGCGTGGGACGAAAGGTGACCGGAACCACGGGGTTGGCCTGATGTTTATCTCGCGGGCCAGCCAGTCACCAGCCTTTCACCGGCGGAGTGGGGCTTTCCCCACCAGCTTCCTCTCCGGTGACTCACAGCCACTGCTCAGGGACGGGAGGAAACGAGGGCCGTGCTGGAGGGAGGCCAGAGGGGTCTTAGAACCACTGGCCTGTCTGCCGGCCGGACTGGGAACCCAGCAGCCCTCTTCCCAGGGCCCAGGGCCCGGAGATGGGTTAGCAACCCACGGTTTACGCACCTCCCTCGTTGGCCGTTTTATTCTCAGCAAACCCAACAGGGCTCACTCTGCACCCTCATTAATACCACTCCTGTCTAACTGCTTTTCCTGCCCACCCCCGCAGACTCCAGGTACCGTCCTCAGTTCGTTTATTCTTCCAGGGCGAATATTTTAGCAGCCCTAGGGCCCTTCCTCCGCAAGCCTCTCCGTCCCGTCTGCTCCGGTGAGTCCCTTTTTCCTCTATGACTTCAAATGTGTTCTGATTTAAAGCAGCATTTGCCGGGCAGGTGACTGTCCCCCTCTCAGGACTGCGAGCTCTTTCTAGGCAAGGACTGCCGTCTACTCATTCCTAAAATCAGCGTCCAGGTCCTAGCTCTCAGTTGGCATCCAGTGGATTTTAATCATCATGATTAAGGAAGTGACCACAAGGGGGCAGTACCAGCGGGGCTGACGATGGGTGGTCGGGACTCCATGTGGGAGACCCTTCAGGGCAGAGAAAACAGGTGTGAAACCAATGAAAAGAACTTAGCCAGCAGAGCAAACAACAAGGTGGGATGTGGCAGGAAAGCTGGGTGCTGCGCTGGTTCCCGGGGCAGGAGGAGGGCAGCGCTGCTCTGCGGTGGCGTCCCCGCAGCTGCGCTTTCCCACGCCCCAGCTTTGTCCTGCCCTTGAGAGGCTGAAGGGCGACCCGCAGAATCCTAGCAGCCGTGGCCTGCTGGGCGCTGAGATTACGAGTGACTAATGGGGTGATTTTTTTCACTTCCTGAGTTTTCTCCATTTTCGACCACGAACGTGTTTTGATTTGACCGTCTCAAGGCAATGAACGTAAACAGTATTCTTTGAAAATGGAATGAAGATGTTAAGATTACGGAGATAAGAACAACTTCCGGGGAAAGTTCTGGAGGGGCCCACCGGCTGCGAGGGGGTGGGTGGGGGCCGGAGGTGGGGCGCTGACCTGGGTGTCAGAAGATGAGAGATGCTCGTGGGAGGGGGCAGGGAGGGTCTCCTGGAGTTTCCTCATCTCTCTTCAGTCCTAGTCACCTGCCCCCACGCTGCTCCTTCGGCCCAGAAACGCTTACCTGACGCCCTGATGTGAAGTTGCTCACAGCCCATCTGTCCCCCCACCATCTGGTCAGCTCTGGGGAACCCACTGCCTTATCCGGCCTGGGGATGGGGACCAGGTTTGAGGGTTGGTGGGGGTGGACGCTGCTCCGAGTGCATTTCTGCCTCATCTGGGTCTCCAGTGAGAGTCCATTAAGAACTTTGGGCCAAGCGAGGTGGTGCGGTAACTGGCCACCGGCTTGTGGAACCCCAGCAGCGCCGGCATCTGGGGCTGGGTTGTTCCTTGTGGCCGGGGGCTGGCCGGGGGCTGTGCTGTGCATCGTGGGGCATTGTAGCGCCCCGGCGCCACCCGGGGACGTCCGGCCTGAGACATGCGGTCATCCTGACAGCATCCAGGAGGGAGGGCCTCAGCCAGCCCACTTCCTGGACCCCCACGGGGTCTGCTGTAACCACAGCTAGCCCTGACTTGGGGGAGTTTCCTTGAGGGGGTGAAATAGGCAGCCACCGCTGAGGGAATGGCTCTCGGCTGGGAGGACTTGGATGTCTGGCAACATCTGAAGACATTTTGATCGTCACAAATCGGGGGGCAGTGCGACCACATCAAGTGAGTGGAGGCCGGGGTGCTCAGGGGTAGAGCGCGTGCTCAGCATGCACGAGGTCCTGAGTTCAATCCCCAGTCCCTCCATTAAAAAGAAAAAGGAAAAGGAAGAAAAGAGTATATAGTATTCAGAACCCAGCATTGCTTGACTGAAGGCGCACCGTAATCTCCCCTAGAGGCTGCGTGGGGACGCAGAAGAGGGTGCGGGCTCGGGTGCGGGAAGCGCGGTGGGGGGGCTGCCGGGCTGGTGGCAGAGGCGCAGGAAAGGGGAAGGGGTCTCGTTCTGGTTGTGCCATCCTGGCTGAGAACCTTAGGATCCCTGGCCTCCTTCTTCGTCTTTTTACTTATAAAAAGGTTTGTTTTTTTTTTTTTAATTTTTATTTCATAGCGTCTCTCTTAGCTCCAGTGCTCCACAAGGCTGTCATCTTGCTAGATGAGTGCTTTGCAATATCTCCGTTGCCTGGGGCGTGTGTTACAGGCCAACTCCAGAGCTCTCCTGGGCCTCTGGGCCGGGCTCTGCTGGTGCGGCTTGGGAAGCTACACTTGAACACCCTCATGGGTGATTTTTTTAAAAAGGTTTTAAAATTTATTTACTTAAAGGATTAGGTCCCAGGGATTGAACCCAGGACCTTGTGCATGCTGAGCACACGCTCTACCCCTGAGCTATACCTTCCCCAATTAATTTTTATTTTTTTTTAATGCAAGTTTGTAAGAAGATGGGGGTCTATCTCTGCCTTGTTCACTCCCACATCCCCCAAACCTAGCCCCATGGCAGCCCGGAGCCTGGGAGCCCAAGATCGATTTCCTGATGAGTAAAGAAGTGAGTGCGTGCGACAGTCCGAGGAATGTGGATGACCGGTCTGGTCTACGGTAGCTTCGTCCTCCTTTCTGGACCAAACTCCCCTTTTGTGAAAAGATGAAGTGACCCACACGACTGCCTCCTGCCTTAATAATCCACCGCACCAGGAAGTGATGCTTTCTGCTTCCACGTCGCCCTGCCTCCTTGAGAGGAGAAGAAGAAACAAGAAAATCGACCACAACCCAGGGAAGTGTTGTCGGTTTTAATAGGAGGGGTGGAGTCCAACAGTTTAAGGAACGTATAAAAAGACCTTTTACTTTTTGCTGGAACATGATATGATTTGTGCATAGCACATACATATTAAAAAAAATAGGAGCATCAATTTTTACAAGCACAGGACTGAGCAAAGTCCAAGTTTTCCCCCCCACTAGACCCAAGCTTGAGGACAGTTGTGCACTGGGACCCAGCCTGAGGTACTTACTTGATTTATAGAAAGGGAAAGCCACGTAAGGACACAGGTGTCTGAACGCTGGACTTCCAGCAGTTCAGTGAGGTATACGAACATGGTTCTGCGCTGGCGGTCTGGGTGCTGGACCAGATCTGGGGTCTGTTCTGGGCGTGTTCGCTCCCTCCTCCTGCTCTGGGAGGAGGAAATGCCGGCTCAGAGGCAAGCACAGTGGGAAAGCTCTACCTGTCCTTCTGGCCCTGAGCCAATCACGCCTCCCTCGGGAGGCAGCAGAATGAGCTGGCCGGGTTCTTGCCGGGAGGAGGTGGGGGGCAGCTGCTAGAGAGCCACGCTGCAGGCGCAGGACCCGGAGACCTGGGGGAGGAGCACTGCGGGGGGAAGACGTAGGTGTCTTCGAGCTCGTGTGCACGTGAAAAGGGACAAAGGGGAGGGAGGGCAGAGGGGGCATTCCCGTGTCTTGGAGCCCAGCGACCGCCTGTGGTTTGCACCAGTTGCCGTGGCACAAAGTGGGCAAAGACAGTGGACGCCCAACCCCGGGAGGAAAGGGAAGCAAAGCTTGTGGCCTGTTATGTTTCCTTCCTCCCTCGGGGCTCGCCCAGAATGAGAGTGTGAAGGATCTGAGGTCCAGGACAAGAAAGGGCCGGAGCCAGCCCGGGAATAGGACGGGGCTGGGAGAGAATGTCAGGCCGGGCTATTGGCCATGTGTCTGAGGGAGAGAGGTCTGTGGCCGGGATCGGAGGACCAGAGAAAATCTCCTCTTTCTTAAGCAGACAGCAGCCCGACTTGGGCCCTGGAGTGTGCGCTGCAGGTGTGGCGGGACGTGGTGGCAGAGGGGAGGCTGTGAGGGCTGACGGCAGGGTATTCATTACAAGAAGATATGCTGCTTTGCGACGGAGGCTCCGACCTGCCTGGAAAGTGGGGAGGGAAGGGGGTTAGAAGGCAGCAAACGCAGAGCACCGTCAAGAGCAGGGCCAAGCGGGGGGTTTGCTGCTCCTCCGAGGTCCCTCTGCTGCCCTGGGGCTGGGGTGCAGATTCTACGCAGGCTCTCAGCTAACACCTTCCCAGCCGGGGGCCGTCTTCCAGGGGTGCACGTGTGCCACTCTCTTCTTCATCGTTTGCTCTTGAAGAGGGAATAAGGCAGCTTCCCCCCCGGACCCCCCCCCCCCACTTTGCAGGGAGCTGCTAGAGAAGCTTCAGGATGGAAGGGAGGCCAATTAGCGACGGAAGTCCATAAACCAGGGACATAGCTCAGGATGTGGGGGAGGGAGGGAGGACCCAAGGCGTCTCAGGACACTCTCGGCAGGAAGGTGGGGTTCACTCTTGTCCCCCTGCTTATGCGGCCTTGTCTGCAGCCTTTCAGACCTGACGGGGCTGACGGGTGGGCGTGGGGCCCAGACGGCGATCGGACGGGAGAGGGCTCCGCACACCTGCACGCGGACACAGCGGCAGGAGAGGGTCCGAGGAGGCGCTTGCCGGTCTCGCTCTGTTCCTGCCCTGAGCCCGCCTCTGTGGCGGGACTGACTTCCCCCAAGTCTGAGTCACCCAGCGGTCAGAGAGGAGGCCCTTGGGAGACTTCCCTTGGATGGGAAGGTTTTTAAAGGGTCGGGGACACACCCCTGCCTCGGAGGTGATCATCAGCGTGTGCAGCCCCTCGTCCAGCCCGGGCCCTAGTACCAGTGAGATCAGACGCCCAGCGGCTGGTAGGGACGCCAGCCGCAGACGGCGCCAAGGGAGGACTGACCATCAGGCCTTTCTGACTCGGCGTATTTCAGAGCCTCTCCTTTCCACTCCCAGCATGAAAAATGGGAGTAGACATTTAGGGACAGTCCTCGTCAGGGTTTGGACACTTTTATGAGCCTCTAAGGAGCTGCAGGAAAGACCTCGCCATCGGAGCCCTGCGAGTCTCTTTAGAAGAGCGCCCTCTGACGCCGAGGTGGTCACGACCTGGAAGAAGGGACCGGCTGCTTTGGGACCTAAGGCTTTCTTCTCCCTCCCAGATCTCGGTCCCTCTGCACCCCCAGCCCTCCTACACGCCCACCCCGTCCCACCGGGAACTGACGCGCAGCCCAGGCTCTGAGCGCGTCCGTTTCTGATGGAGCCTGTTAAAGAGGGTGCACTGGGGCGAGACCTCCCGAGAAACAGTCAGCTGCGCCCCTGCCTCCAAGCGGACCCACACTTGGACTATTCGCAACAGTGAGGATGGACCAATGTCCTCCCGCTTCTGCTTCACCAAGACCCCAGCCCCAGCCAGTTTCTGCCCAAGGCTTGACCACACCCTCTCTTATCCTGAGCCCTTACTGCCCTGCCGTCCCACCCTCGCTCACCTGGGTATGGCCCCCCCACCCCAGCCCCTTCTGCCCAGCACACGCCTTCCCGATGTTTGCCGGCAGAGGAGGCGGCCAGTAGGGTGTCCCTTGGAATCGCCAACCTCCATCTTCAGCTCAGCTCGGATCTGTCTACAGATGACATGAAGGCACTTGTCGGGGGCGAGGGCTTGTCTTGCAGGCTGGGGCCCCCGAGAGTCGCAGAGGGCGCCAGCCCGTTTTGTGACTCAGTGGTTCACGTATGCCGACAGACAGTATTCGGCTCTGCCATGGCTGTCTCTGGTTTCAGGAACATTCCAATGGTTCCGGAATCTGCGGGTTCCAGGCAGACAACATTTACGGTCTCTCGGGGAGCCTCTGCTTTAAATACTCTCAAAGGACGGGAGGCAGGAATACACAGCACAGCAAGGAGCTGCTTCAGCCTGACCGCTCAATTTCACGGGATTATCACTCCTCGCTGACTGCAGGGGGTCAGAGGGGGTAAAGGTTGGAGGTCACGGCGCCCATTCGACTGCATCCAGGCACCAGCGCGTGTGGAAGACGAGGACGGCTGGGAAGGAAGTGAGGGTATCAGGTGAGAACTTGGGTGCGTTTCCTGGACGGAGCTGGAGAGGAATTAGCATCTGTCGTCCAAAGCCTCTCCGTTTCCTCCGTGCCCTAGTTTGTACCCCTCATCCCTCGCCAGAGAGGTTGCCATTATTAGGATCCTTGTCATCCGGGGTTAAAATAAGCCCTGGTTCACTGTGAGGAAAAGTTATGGGCAGGCAGCCTGGCCCCGGCGTGGTTTTGGAGCCACGCGCAGCACTGGGTCCTCCAGGCAGAGGACTGCTCCCCGTGGGACACCCACTCCCTTCCACTGCTTCTAGCCCACGACGCTGCTCTGCTCCATCCCTCCAGGAAGGGGAGCCCTCCTCCCCAGCTCCCCTGGCAGGGCGTCTCAGTGTCCCCGGAGCCCTCACCGGCAGGATGCCAGGAGTGCCTGCTCTCTCTTTCTGGCTTGCAGCTGAATCTTACTCCCCGTCACCTTGCCCTCTCTGCACCAAGAGGGCAGCTGCTCCCTGCCCCCCATGCAACCCCTGCAGTCAGCGGCCTCTGAAGGGAAAGGTGATTGGAAAGAGGCAGCATGGGGGCCCGCATCAATCCTGCTGCTTTGACAGGTGACATTCTTGCAGGCAGATTCCTGCAGCGAGGACACTGGGAGAAAGAGACCTGCTTTTCTGAGATGCCTTTGCTCCGATGCTGTCGACCAGGATGTGTGGCTGTACCTCAACACACACGTGCCTCCTCCCTGCTTTTCCTGTCCCCAAGGTCACATTCCACAGGTGCCATCTCTATCTTCTTTCCTCAGGCGAGGTCAGAGCGTGGGATCAGTTGCCATTCTGGAATACTGGCTGCAACCCCACACTCAGGTGGGTCGCACACCATGGGGTCCGGCCGCCAAGGGGACTGACCCTGGTCTCCCCAAGCACCAGAAGAGCCCAACCCAGGAGTCACGGGGAGAGGGGACAACTGTTAACTTGTGCAAAATTCCAACAGAAAAGCTGCCTCCCTTCAGGGCCCTTATATCCTGGGAAGGAAGTGAGTGACAGTCATGACCGGGGACACCTTGCTGCCCCGCTTCACCCGTCCGTATTTGCTCAGTGCGATGTACGTGCCTCGGTACAGGGCTGACTCGTAGGCGTTGTAATTATTGGGCAGGAGGGTTTCTCTGAACTTGCATTCCTCCTGGAAGCTGGGCTGTGAGAGAAACAGACAGAGGATCAGCGATAACCAAGGCATGGCGGTCCCCTGGCCGCGAGCTGCTCCTTCCCGTCCTCAGACCACCGCCAGGAGAGCTCAGCCATCCTGGAGGCAGAGGTGGGAAGGGCCACAGGAAGCGACTTCAGGGCTGTCGTGGCCCCCCCTCCCCTCCCCTCCTTCACGATGAGGAAGCCCCGGCCCAGCGTCAGGGGTGGGCTGTCTGTGTCACGTGGGTGGAGGGGTGTCTGCGGACTTCCAGTCCCGGCACCTGCTACTAAGCACCGCGATGCTATTCCATTCAGAGAAAGAACCAGGAAAGGACGAAAGAAGCTGTTTCCTCAAGTCCACTGCCTAGTGGGGCAGGACTGAGGGCCAGGTTCCACTTAGCAGCTCCCGGGTGTGACTGTGGCACCTCCTCCCCACCAGCCTCCGGCCCCTGCTCTGCAAACCGCGTGGTGGGGGAGCAGCGGGGCGGGCGGGCGGGCGGTCAGTGGAGGGCGGAGACGGGCGGCTTTCTAAGCCCTTCCCAGCGCGTCTGTTTAACACGGTGACTCTCTCCCCACTTACGCTCTGTCATCGTCTTTCCCAGTTTAAGGACCAAGTTGGCTGCCCTGAAGGAGCCCATCCTTGGTTTTGACTGGGAGCCCAGAAGGTTCCAGTGCCCACCCCCTCCCTGGCCTCAGCAGTCACGGCTCTGCGGGGACGGGCAGGAACAGAGACGGTTACGGAACAGAGGAGCAGCGATTTTTACGGGAGAAGAACCTGGTTCCCGCTGTGACAGGCGGTGCCGTGCAGTCTGGGGCTGGTGATGAATCGCACCCTTCAGAGCGGGTCGTGTGAGGACCACCTGTTCAGAGAAGGAGGGCTGGACTTCCCGTCACACATCAGCAAGTTCTCTCCCAATAAATCACCCAAGTCCTCCTTTCCTCCGAGAAAAGCGGGCCCTTTGCCCCCCCCAGCCCACCCGGGTCCCTGCCCCGAGGGAGGTGGGAGGGCTTTCCGTGCCTCAGATGCGGGAAGCTCCATGGGAGCCGGGAGACCTGGGAGCTAGTCTTTAAAGAAACACAGAATGAAACCGAGAGAAATAGGCAGCGTATAATATCCGACTCCTTCCTGCTGAGTGAGGCCACCGGCTATAAAAAACCCGCTCAATGGCTGGGCGGCTGGGCCAGAGATGGCACCTGCCCTTCTCGAAAGGCTCGTACTATGTGCTCCTGGCCCAGCCGGCAGTGGGGTGGATGAGAGCCTCTTCCTGTTGGGAACGGACAGTGATGAGCTGGCTGCTCGGGGCTCTGACTCCCGGGCCCTTCGAGTGTCGCAGTGCCGCAGCACTGGGACAGGGCACGGTCCCCACAGGCTGTGTCTTGATGGGCACGTGATGCGGGATGAATGATTCTCCAACAGGGACCACACTGACACCCACGGACGCCCGGGAGTGAGTGGGGGGCAGCGTGGCCTGGGGAGCCCTTTGCCCGCTGCTGGGTGAATGCCTCCACCCTATGCCTCGCGGGCCCCTGGGTTCCTGTTTACAGAGCCGCCTCATGTGAAGGTCATTTGCTTGAGATGAACATGAAACTTCCACATCAACCGGCTTCTGAACACCACGCGGGGAGTTTTGCCTTCACGAGTTTTCATTTTTCTTGTTATGGCTCAGGAAATAGTTATAGAACAGTTAAAGGAAGGAACACAGACAAAGGAAGGAATGCCCTGAAGCAGGGAAAAGAAACGAATCGAAGTAGGCAAAGAGTTTACGAAGATTCACTTCTTACTGAACCGGGCAAATGATTTCCCCTCCTAAGCCTGGCTCCCTCACCTGTGAAGTGGGAGCAGTGAGAGCAATTATGCCATAGAACTGGGCTGAGCATTAATTGAAGTAATTCACAGAAAGTCCTTGGCCCAATGCCGGGCAGGGAGTGAAATAAGAAATAATTGGTATCACCGTAATTATTCTTCTCCAACTGATCCACGAATGACTTGAAATCACAGGCCCTCAAAGACGCTGGCTTAGCTGGGATCACCCTTCCTGCAGAGCTGCTGTGGGCTACGGGACAACTCAGCTGCCAAACCCTGCTTTTACTGCCCAAGTGGCAGGAGGCCGGGAGGCTGAGTGAGAGCGCGGGGCCCGGATGGCGGGGCTGCCCCAGCCCCGCACGGCTGGGGCCTCTCGGGGCTGTGGTTTCCATCCCTGTGTGCAGGGTGTCGGGGCAGCTGATGGGCAAATCTCTGGAGCAACAGCATGAAGAGAAAAGGAACTCAGGATGGATGGTAAAAGCTAAGCAGAAATAAAGCTACATGAATTCAAAGTTCAGGGCAGAGCAATGAGCGAAATACAGCCCAGAAGTAAACCCAGGCATGAGCACAAAATAAAAATGGGTCTGAAATGAATATACAAGAAAAGTGGCTTGTTAAATCACTGGGGGTAACACGGTGTTGGAAAAATGATCTTATAAATAATAATAAAAATAATAAAGTTTGATGTATGACTTTATTCCTAACACTAAAATAAATCCCCAAAGGAGTAGATTTCCATGTGAAAAAATGAACCCTGAAAGTCCAGAAAAAATTTTAAAAAAGAGAGAGAGAGCGAGATCTCTCTAAGCAGGACACAAAAAACTAGAAGCCATTTTAAAAAAACCAAAATAAATAAATTAGACTTCTGCTTGGAAAAAATTACCTCAAACAAAATAAAAAAACAAATAACTGGATACAAAATACTTACAATGCATGATATTTTGTAATACATGTTGCCATACATCACATTTTTATGACATATTCAGAATTCTTCACTCACTGAAAAATGGATGTTTGTGAACAGTTCACAGAAAAGGAAATACAAGTAGCGTCTGAATATAAGAAAATATGCCTCACAGAGAAACATAAACCATGAGGGTGAGACCACGTTGTTAATTGTCGGGGGTTGCAAGCAGGACAGGGTTTGCTAAGACACTTTCCCTGGTGAGGGCTCGGGGCTGAGAATTCTCATCTGATGCCCGTTGGTGGGTGTATTGTTATAACCACTATAAAGAGAAAATTTATGATATTTATCAGAATAAAATAATAAATACAGCTTTAACTAGTAATTCCACTTCTAGGAATTTATCTGACTGGCTCACTCCCACTCTTGTACAGAAGTGACCCACTCCGGCATCATTTAAAATAGTGAGAGACCAGAAACCACCCAAGTGTCTGTCGGGAGGGAGACCCCCACCACGGGAGACGCTGAGCCACGGAAAATTGTGAGCCCCTTTGTGCACTGACTTGAAATGGTCTCCAAGGCACACTGCTAAGTGAAGAGGCCAGATGCAAACAGTATGTGTAGTTTGCGTGATTTAAAAAAAATGATACCAGTGTGAGCACAGGCATGGGGACCCCGGTTCTTTCTGGGATTAGACCCAAGGGACGGGCAACCGCAGTCACTCTGGGGAGGGCTCTGACACAGCGGTGAGAGTAAGACTGAATTTCCACGGCATATTCTTCTGTGTCTTTTTTCCCCTTAAACCACGTCCACGTGTTACCTAGTCGTCTAAGTAGATTATTGAAGATGGGAAGGGAATTCAGGACGGAAGATGGACCAGGGAATGGAATGAGAGAATCTTCGTATCCGAGACTGATGGTCTCTCCCCTCTCTGCCCGCTGCCTTCCCCTCTAACTTTTTATGTCCCTAGAAAGCAGCCCGCCTGCCAGTTTCCGGGGGAATTCACTTCTGATCTGGACGGTGGTCAAGGGAGCAGTTTCGAGCGTGGTTTGCAAACTCTAGAGAGGTGATCAGATCTTGGGGTGGGGAGCATGGGGAAGAGCTGGGAAAGGGGGAGGAACTGCGCGACTCAGGCTAGGACCTCAGGGCATCTGCCCAGATGCTCTGGTCTAGAACGCGTCCAGTTTAAGAATCCAGGCCTCGCTAAGGTCTGGATCTCCTAAAGCACATTTCATGCGTGGTGATGGTTGTATACACACTGTGCTTCGTTCTCTGCTCATCAGATTTATTTTTAAATTTATTTTAAAAATTTTGGGGGGTGGTAATTAGGTTTATTTATTTGTTTGTTTAATGGAGGTACCGGGGAGTGAACCCAGGACCGTGTGCGTGCTAAGCATGCGCTCTACCACTGAGCTAGACCCTCCCCGCCTTCTGCTCATCAGAGTTTGATGACTCAACCCCTTCTTTTTTTTTTTTTAAATTTCTGACCTCTGTTCCTTTTCTCTAGCCTACCTCACAGTCCTAGCCTTCCCCAGAATTCTGTACAAATTTAAAGTGAGGAAAGAGAAATGGATGCAGTCTGCTGTAGAAACCTCTCCGCCCCTCCCCTGCCCGTTCCTCTCTGCGCCTCCTCCGCCCCATCCTGGGCGTTCAGGTGGCTCCCAGGCGGGTGGCAGGGGGCCAAGGCCATTTCCCCTGAGCTCTCCGCTGCGGCCCGATGCTCCAGGCCGGTGGGGCTTTCCCGCCGCCCACGTGGAGGCCCCCGCTGGTATCAAGACTTAGCCCTTCGATCCATCTCTCCGCGTGGGTCCCTGCGCTCTGCGGCTCACGGCTCAGGAATGCTGGCTCCCTGGCTCACGCCGTGTTAGTAAAAGCAGCTACTGTATATGATTGCTTGAACAAATGAAAATAATTCCACTGGATCACATTTCCCGGGGCTGCCAGGCCCCGAGCTCCAGCGTGACAATGCCTTAAATTCCATGTAGGTCTAATCAGACTTAGGAGGCACCCAGCTCTGAAGCGTCCAGCGCCCATTCTGCAGAGGGGTGGAGGCAGGGGTGCTTCGGCACGAATTACGTCCGGTGGAAACGCCCCTTGGAGCCTGGTGCGGACCAGACATCCACTCCAGCCTCTTGTCTTGCTTCCCTAGGTGGCCCGGACTGAGGGAGGTGTTTTCTTGCCTTTACAAACTTTCCTTCCAGGGCTGCCCTAGACCGCTTGTCCCTGGTACTCCTGGTTGTGAGAGTGCATGGGAGATGGAGGAGCGGGGTGTTGGCTGGATTAAAGGAGGTGGGTGGTGAGAAAACCCCAGAACCCTCCTTGTCCTAAGACGCTCTCCTCCGGCAGCCCCTGGCTGCTGTGATTTCTGTCCTTAGTGAAATAGAGAAATAACACCTCCCGGCTCTGAAGAGGCTGCTGACCCCCGTTCCTCGCACACAGCTGCACTGGCGGTTTAGACGCGTTTGAAGGTGCTTTCACTGGCTTGTGGTGCTTCTCATTCCCGTGTGGCTCTTTGTAGCGGGTGGGCTGCAGACAAAGCCCTGTGTGAGGCTGCCTGCAGGGCTCCCCAGGCTGCTCACTGCTCTGGGGCTCCATCTCCCCGTCTCCCAGCCCCTCCCAGCCCCTCCACTGGGTGCTAACACTAGGGGCCGTTTGTCCCATCCCCCCAGGAACCCGTCTCCCCTAGGGGAGAGGAGCAGCTAACTGAGTGAGGGGACACCTCTGTCCTCCCCTCTGCGGATGAAACGAATGCTGCACTTTGCACGTTGTCACTGTGCTGATGATGATAAGGATGGAGACCCAGTGATAACTGGTAAAACAAGATCACTGAAAAGCGTAACTGAATTCCTGGCAGCCTTTGTCACTACCTGCTTTTAACGGCCAAAGGAGTCTCATAGAACCAATGTCACGTGGAGATCTTTGATATTTTTTTCTTTTAAATTTTAAAAAGGTCAAGGAGATTGGAACTCACTGATTCCTGCCTCGGTCCACATCCGAGAGAGTAGAGGTCCAGGCCCACAGAGGGTCAGAGACTTTGTCCAAAGTCAGCCAGGAGCGGGAGGGCAGGCGGGCAGGCGCTGGGACACCTCGGTCCCATGCATGGAGTCCTGCAGCCACTGGCCCCGTTCCTGCCTCTCCACCCAGTGCGACTGCAGGCCTTCTGCAGGCTGCTGAGAGGGGCTCTTTGGGCTGCTCCTCTGCAGGGAGGGGGTGCTCGCTCCAGCGGAGCCTAGGGTGGCCCGAGCTGCCGCCTGTCCTCTCCATCGCCTTTGCAGACAGCGGTTCAGGGAAAAGGGTGTCTGAGAATCCCAGCCTCTCGCCCGCTTCCTCTCTCAGGGCCCTCACAGCCAGCGTAGCCCCCGAAGGGCCGTGAAGCCTGGTGGGCTCTCGGCCTGCTAGCACCTCAGAGATACCTGGGAAACTTAAGAAAACAGAAGACTAAACAGACTTGTAGGCTCGCATTCCAGCCTCACAGACTAAGCACCTCTGAGGAGGGTCCCCAGACACCTGGGCCTTTAACAAGTTACCAAGGCGATGTGGATGCGAAGGGTCCCCCTGCAAGCCTCACCTCGGGGGGGAGGGGCGCCAGAGCCTGGCGCTGGGCCTGTCTGGACAATAGAAATAGCTCCCCTGTTCTGAGCACCTGCGGCTTGCCAGGAGCTCTGTGGGTGCTTTCTGAGCACGGCCCCCATCCCCGGCATCCCTGGGAGGCGCCTTTGATCCTTACCCTCGCTTTGCAGAGGGGACCCTGGGTCTCCAAGTTCTCAGGTCAATCAGGGCTGAGTGCAGACCTGTCTCAGGCGCTACAGGTCACACCTGCCCGGACGGCCGGCAGCAGAGGTGCGCCTGGTGCGCGGCCCGGACTGAGATCCAGCGCCTGCCCGCCTGCCCTCCTGCTCCTGTCTTCGGAGGCCCCCTAATTTTAATGCATCCCTTGTCTCCACGTAAACCCACCTGGATCAAGAGGTGTTAGTGCTGAAGATGGCGGGCCGAGGCCACCCGGGCACCCCATTTGGGTACTTAACAACCCTTGTCTGTTGCCACAGCCTCCCGGACCCCAGCACCGATCCCAGATCTCCCTGCCCGCTTCCTGACCTGCAGTCTGTCCCCACGCAGAGGCAGGACAGCCCTCCACACCCTCCCCGTAAATAACTCTGCTATTCCTTGATGTTGGCTCAGAGACCTTCCTTTTTTGTCTTCTGATTTCTGTCAGAAGAACTCCCAGTGTCTTCACCTTCCTAGGGATGATTTCCCAGCCCATATTTTGGAATAAGTCAAGTCATGGGCCGAGAGACCCAGGAATGAGGTGGACCGAGAGAGCAGGGGTTTTGGTAAAAGTGCTTAGAAGTTGGAGAGCTGAACCAAAATGCTGGTGTTGGCCCCCCCGGGGGCAGCTGTGATGGGGAGAAGGAAGGGGGTGGGGACTGGCGCCAGCCAAGGGGCTGTAACAGGGAGGCTGCTTCTCTGGCCCGTGGGATCAGAGATCAGAGGACTTAACCCTTCAAGTAAAATGTCCACATACTAATGAAGTTGAGGAAAAGAGCCTTATTTCTTCTCCTTTTACTGTGCTCTGGGCCGGGGGCTGAGAGGCAGGCCACTTGTCCAGGCCTCTCCAGCTCAGGGAATCTAACCTAACCGTATGCCTGGATGGCAGCTTTCCGCTGGAATGCGGGCTTCCCTGGGACCTAAGAGCCCTCTCAGCCGGGGTTCCTGCCTAATGACAAGGCTCCGGGAGGTCGGATCAGGAAAAACACGGCCCAGAGCAAAGGCCAATGAACTGTGCAGCACACAAAGGGTGAGCGCCTCACTTGCACAGGCCCCTTCCAGGCCCCTCCCCCTCCTTCTACACAAACACTCCGTCTTTGCTCAAGATTTTGCATCATCGTCAACCACATAAGCTTCAGGCCTCACACACGCGCCGCTCCCCGGCCTGGGGGACTCACCGTCGTGTACAGCCTTCCTTTACTGTTCATGGCGACGAAGAGGGCACTTTTCACCCCAAAGAGACTCACCACGCCCCGCTCCACCGTGGAGATCTCCAGCAGGCCTGATAAAGACAGAGGGGTCGCGTTACCACAGGCTGGTGGGAATCAGAGCGGGACAGGACGCTGCAGGTGACCCTCCCGGGGCACTGAGGCCCGTCCCCCGCTCCTGGAAGGTCGGACCCTCCGTCGCCTCCTCCCTGGTCTCACTTGAGGAGATGGACTGCCTGGCTCGGCCAGTCCTGCCCACACACTGCTGAAAACCCAGTGAGTTCTGGCATCGGAGGTAGAGCTCGCCGTGGCCACTGAGGCACCTACCCAGGGTCAGCTGTGAAGCTGGGCGTTCATTGACTTAATCCTATACAGTCCTCGATGTGGGTAAAAAAAGTGAACTCTGATGAGTTTTGTTCAAACTGTATACGCCCCGTGTTTCAACAAACCGCTGCCCATCTAGCCCTGTGACACTGCAGCCACACGAGGCTGCCGGCTTGCCGGGGTCCTGCAGCCCCACCCCCTCGGGGAGAGCCCACCTAGGCTGGTTGGACGGAGGAGGCAAGGAGAAACCAGAAGGGGGGCTTCAGCTGGAAGTTCTGCAAATGACTTATCTTTCCCCCTCAAACGGGGAAGCTAAGTAAAAACCAGCTTGTGTCTGATTTGGTCCAAGCATCCTCACCCATTCTCCCCACCCCGGCTGCATGGCTCCCCAGGCTGGTGGCTCCCGGTGGTCCTGCAAGGCCACGGCTGGGCCCGTGATGCTGACATAGTTAGTGTCTCAGGGGCTCCGTGGGGTGATGGCAGAGGTCACCAGGGTGCTGGGGCCCCGCACATGCAGGGTCAGAGCCAGCCTGGGGGAGGGGGCTGGGCTGACGAGCATCCGAGGGAGAATCACTTTTTCCCCTATTCGTAAGGGGACCCCAAGCACCAGCGCAGGGCCCCTTCATCCTCCATCCCTGCTTGTGCCCCGGCCCCCGGCTTCCCAACTGGCTGCAGCTGGCACTCACTGTAGGGACTCTCCTCGTGGGTCCCGCTGATCCGGCCGTCGGGCGGCACCTGGAGGTGGAAGCCGATGCCCACGTTGCAGTAGAGCCTCCTCTGCCGCTTGAGCCCCACCAGATAGCCGCTCTCCCAGGGGACACCAGCGGTCTCCCCGGCCAGCCCCACGCGAGACCTGGACAGCAGGGCGCCCCAGCCCCTCGAGCCCAGCCGTGTGCTGTTGGCGCGGATGCCCACGGGGGAGGGCTCCACCATACCCACTAGGACGCCGAGGAGGATGAGGGCCCGCAGTGCGCCCCGCAGTCGCCCTGCTCCCCGGGACATAGTGATGAGCGGCCTCTGTCCCAGGGCCATCCACCTTGCCTCTCAGGCACGTGGTCAGAATTAATGGCCCTAAAAATACCGCCCTTCTTGTTTTTCTCTGCTCGGCATGGCGGCAGGGGCTTATTTTTGGAAGGCAGTTGAAGGCTGCTGACATGAAACCAAAGCCTGCTTTGGGCACTCGGGACTGGAGCAGAGGGACCCAGGCTGAGCCGCGGCTGGTAGGGACCATGGCTCAGGGACGCGGTCGAGCTGGCCCGCTTGCTCCGACCCGAGTTGATTATATTTGATTTGACCTATCTTTATAGTTCAGCCGCCCGGCCCTCCCCTCCAGCCATCGGCGCCCTGACGTCACCTGCCCCAGCTCACTTATCCAAGGCTGTAACATTAATCTGCTCTTGGGCCTGGCTGCCTCCCCAGACCCCCATCTCCCTCCCCACGCCCCAGGGATTCTGGGAGCCACTGTCATTCCAACTATGAGGCAGGAATGAAGTGCAGGGAGCATCTCAGAGGGAGGGAGGAGTTGGCTGGGGGCCCAGGGCAAGAGGGAGGCGAGAGGCCACCCAGGACCCAAATTGGGCAGAAGTTCTTGGCCTGGTGGTGCTGGCTTCCTTATTTAGAGGGCAAAGGGTAAAGACGGAGGAAGGCCTGGTGGCCAGCGATGACCAGGGCTTATGAGTCACCTTGGAGACGAGGTGTGGAGGGAGCTCATGGTTGAGGGCAGCAGAGGCTGGGGGTCCCTGAGAGGCTGAACCCCTTCAGCAAGAGAGAGCAGAGACGAGGTGGTATCCAAGGAGCTGGAGGGCTGCAGAAGGAGCGGGGCTGGGGTCAGTCTTCTGCTCCCATCCTGGTCACCGCGTTCACCCAGCCCAAGAGCAGTTGTGTCTGACCCTTCACAGAGCCCCCAGCCACTTTCACACGGGGGTTCACCCTTGGCCTCTGACCGACATCATTCCCATTTTACAGATGAGGAAGCTGAGGTGTAGAGGGCTTAAGCGACTTGCCAGAGTGACCTTAGCTAGTAAGGGGCAAAGCCAGAACTTACAAAGTCAGCCTGAGTCCAAAGCCTGTGCTTTAACCTCTGCACAGTTGCCTGTAATAGAGGTTAGATTCCTACAGCCTCCTTACTGCTCTTGTTAGATGCCAGGAGGACACCACAGAGTTATCTCAATAGCACAGAGTGATCCACCCATGCTCCCAGGCTGGAGGCAGCGGGCAGCCTGGGGAGATTTCCTAGAATGAAGCCCACGGCTCAGGGACTTCCCGAGACCCCAGCCCTCCCCTCTGACCCCCAGCGCCTGCCCTGGCCCGGGACCTGCCTCCAGTCTGCTGGCATCTACCTGCCTTCTGCTCCCCTGCCCAGTTCACCTGGACCGATGCTTTGGTTAGGATTTCCATCAAATCTTGCCTTTCAGTTTTGTCCTAGACATGTTCTCCCACCCCTTGAAGCCCAGCTGCCTCCTGCCATTACCTTTGGTCAGTAAAATGAGTGGGGAGTGGAGACGGGTTTGTACCTCCGCTTAGCCCTCACTGTAGGGCCCCCGGCTCCTGGGCCGCCTTCCCCTCCCCGGCACCTCCAGTGCCAAAGGCTCTGCCCGTCAGCACCGGCAGTGTCCCTCCCCCCCCCCCCAGCAAGGAAGGACTGGCACCTCGTAGGCACAGGTCGGGCCTACCATGTCGGCCTTTGTTAGAAAATTCGCTTAAGAAAAGCATCATTTAAAAAAAAAGCAGACTGCGGACTAGGAGGGCCTTGAATAACCCAAAGACAAAGCCGTCAAAAACAAGGGCCTTCACTTTGGATTTCCAGCGACTTTTCATATGCTCACACTTCCGTGCCTGCAAGAACAGCTGACACCCTCCTCTCAGTGTTGACTTTGGGATCTGGTGCGAATTAAGCTGCTGATCTGACTTAAGGAGGAGGCGGCCCAGAAGCACACTGGGACGGTAGGAAGTCAGAAATTAATGCTTGCCTTCGGCTGGATGGAGAGGTGTTCCTCAGCAGGGGTCAGAGTCTCTGCGGATTTCTTCTTGGAAGCCATCCACTTTGGGACTACTTTCGAGGAGAGAGTAAACCCTAAGGAGGTCTGTGCCAAATGTCAATAAAAATAGTGAATCACATCACCTCATCCCAGATTCTTTGTGCTGAGATTGTGGTTAGCGTCTTACGAAGCCAAGGACTTTGCATGAGAACGGAGGACACCTGAATATGAGTCTCAACTCCACTACCTGTTAGCTGTGTGACTTTGGGAAAATTGTGAACCTCTCTGAGCCTTGCTTTTCCATCTGGGAAATGAGACCCTTTGCTACATAGGGTTATCTTAGAGGTCAGCGGTAATACAGGCAAAGGGCTGAGAGCAGAGCACGATGGGCTTTTCTCAGAAACACGCTGAAAAGCGCTCACCCAGTTAAAGGAGGTTTCTCGTCTCATCTCTCATCCCAGGGAACGGGAGGGACACGTGGGCCTCCAGGTCCTGACCGCCCGCCCCCCGAGCGTGCATCCTGACGGCTGCTAACACATGCAGAAGCAGGCCGCTGGGATTCCTAAAATATTCTGAAAACCAGTAATAGCCTTGGTATTGTCCCCTGTTAAATATAAAACTTAAGTAATTCGTTCTATTAAAAAGCCTGGGTCTTATTTATATCGAGTGATGTGATGAGGCCCTGTTCTAAATGCGCCTCCCGGGCCTGTCTCCATAGCAACGCCACTGCGCTCATATGGCCATAGATTTTCCCTGGAGGCTAATTAAGTTGACACCTGCTGGGGCTTCTTGTTTTACCAGATTTGCACTTGACCTTTCTCCTGGGGCTTAGGGACCCCTATGGATGTGAAGCGATAGAGAAAAGAGTAACAGGTGGACGGGGCCTCTCCGTGGACCCCGCTTTCACACAGTTGCCCAGCAGCCTCTGGGGTTGTCAATCACTCTCTCCAGATGAGCCAAGAGCTGGTGGAGGTGAGCGGAGGGAGAAAGTGCCAGTGTCCCTCTCCTTCGGCGACAGGGCCCTCGTCCCCACGTGGGTGCACGCAGTCTGGACCCACCTCTGTCACAAGCGGCCAGGTTGCCTTCTGCTCCTCCTGGTGATTATATAGTAGCCTTCAGACACCTCCAGAGCGACCATAAGGGAAAGTGCACGAAGCTCGTGTGGACTGCTGCAAAGCAGTGTTTCCTTTCTACATTTGACTTTGAAAAAGTCACGTTTGCCTTTTTCTCTAGATAGTTTGGAACGCACAGAGAAACCCCAAGTAGGAAATGAAACAGCATTTTGTGGCTGGCGTCCTCCCACCTTCCGCCTCGGTCTCTCCGCGCCCCGTGCCTCCGCCGGGCTCGGATGGGACCGGTGCGCCCACACCTGGCGTTCGGGTTAGCGTTTGCTCAGGGGACTTGAGGGACATGAAATGAGCTTGTGCGGAGGGGAGGGACTGGGAGGAGCCCTGCCCAAGGCCGAGCATTTAGGGCCCCGGACACCTGCTACCACTGGGAAGATTCGGGAGAAAATGTGGGGACAAAGGCCCCGGGGCGGACTCCTGCGGGAGAGGCGGGCCTCCCTCGCTCACCGGCCTGCACGGGGAGCTATAGTGGGCGCTTGCCGAGTGCAAGCCCGCTTTCCCCAGGTCTCGCCCACGGAAGGGGGACCCCACTGGCAGTCTAACACACGTTCCCTTAGTTCTGGCCTCTGCCAGCTCACGTGCAACTTCAAGGCTCCATGAGTGGCCCCGAGTCATTTCTAGAAGCCCAGAGCGTGCCTCACACGTGTCGGCGAGCATCCGCGGGAACCCCCGTCCCCCAGGCTTCCACCTCCTGCCGGGGGCCCGTGGGTCCCTTTTCCCCCTGGAGCTGAGGACCTGAAGCCCTCAAGGAACCAGCGCTGCTTTCTGCTCTGTTTCAAAACAAGGAAGAGTATGTTGGTCCCTCTAGAGCCGTGCTAGTTAGACGAATGTCTGAGCAGAACGGTCTGTGCCCCGGGGGTTTACTGTTTTGGGTTTTGCTTTCAGACTCCCCGTTGGCGGGGCCCCCCATCTTTGTTGTGGCTCAGACTCATCAGGCTGGGTTCCCGTTTCCTCCAGGAGGGACGTCCTCGGGCAGCATCTCAACGCTCAGGCAGATGGATTCCTCCTGGGGCCAGCCTGCCCGTGGTCCAGATGTGTGTGAATCCCGAGGTCCGTTCAGACTAGAGACCCTGCTCCTGTCCCAGCTGCCCTCTGCTGCGGAGTGCCCGTCCTGACTGCACACTCAGCTTTGTGGCCTCGCTGTCGGAGGGTTTGCAGAATCCGCTGGGAGGTGCCCGTCCTCCCCTCCACCCCAGAAGTCACCACCTTGGGTTGAAGTGCTCGCTTCTCTACCCCTGCATTCTGAGCCCCTATCCTGCAGTGTCTCCCAGCAGAACTTCCAGTCTGCCAGCCTCCCTCCTCTCTCTCTGTCTTTCTTCTCTCTCCCCTCTCCCCCTTACCATTCTTCAGCCACACTTACAAGCCTGGAGGGTGAGCCAACTGCCAAGGAGGCAGCGCCTCGGGGCTGGCTGACCACCGTGGCCACATATCTCAGCTGAATTTGCAAAGGGGCAGAGGAGTCAGATAACTATCTGGAGCCTCGGAACATAAGGGATTCTGGCTCTGCTCAGAGTTTTGTGGTTTCTCAGATTCGCCTTTCATGATCATCATCTAATAATACGTGCTGCATGCTGAGGCGGGCGTGCGCCCTGCCAGCCACCATGCGGGCTAAGTAAACGGCTCGGCCCTTTGTGGCAGGCTCCCCAGTGAGGCATGGCAGGCCCTCGGCGTCCTGACCTCTGCCGGCCTCTCTGGCTCCATTCCCCGACTCTCCCTCTTTGGGAATTTTTTGCTGAAATGGCCAACTGCTCTCGGGCCTGCTTTGTGCTGCTTCTGTGTCTGTGCCTCTGCTCAAACGGTCCTCTCTTTCCCTGGCGAATTTACTTCCCATCTTTAGAGAAGCAGCTTAAATGTCACCTCCGGAAGCAATCCCTGACACCCTTCCACCTGTCCCTAAGCTGGACTTGGTGCCCATCTTCCCTGCCCCCATCCCCACCTCACTGATGTTTTGTTCGTGTCTCTGTCACTGCCTTTACCGGGTTTTAATAATCCGATCAGGTAATCCCTCTGATAGCGAAGGTAATGCCTCTGATTGAGGCAGCAGTGGTGCCTAATTCATCTCTGTGTGTCGGAACCTAGCCCACTGCCTGCCACATAATGTTTATGAGATGTTTGAATAAACAGCGTTTGAATGAATGGCTGTGAATCTGTGGACTTCACTAGATCAATGATTCTCAAACAAGGGCCAAGCCCTCTGCAGAGGGGCGATCAGAATGTTGATGGGGCACAGTAATTTGAAAAACCACTTTCGATATTATGATTTGCCTTTTATCATAGAAAGTCAGCTACCCCAGCGGCTCTGCTTCCAGCGCGGTGGAGAAGCTTGTACCGCACTTGCGCGCCTGTGCGACGCAGCTCAGCAAGTAGGTGGAACAACGCTTTAGATCATGGATAACAGGCAGCCCAGGCTGTGACCCTGGAGGGAAGGAAACAAGTGAGATGGACCCTGGGATCACCTTTTCTGTCTGCCTGGAGGCACTTTCCAGGTCTCAGAGCCAGAAAGGAGAACCCAGGTAGAGCCCACAGGTCACTGAGTTGAGGATTCAGAGACCAGTGTATGGGGAGGCTGAGACAGCGAGAATTTGCAGGATAGAGCGGCAAAAAGAGAGAGAATGTAGAGAAAGAGCTTCAGAAATCTGTGTAGGTTCACCCTTAAGCCTACTGCTGAGCACCAACCCACACAAGTGCAGGGTGACTCTCCACGAGACCAGGAGCAGCGCTGCCAAGGAGCTGGAGGCTGAGTGATTTCCAGCACTCACCCTGGGCTGTTTGTGCAGAGAACTAGATCTTCTCAGTAGAGAATATTCAGTAGAGACCACAGAAGAGCCACACCTCGGTCATGGGGATAAACCAGGCTGGAGCAAGGCTCTGGACTCGCTCCCTAATATTTTCAAGACTTCCAGAGGCCAAGATGCTGTAACAGGATTGGGATGTTTCAAGCAAGTACCCCTTTGCTTGAAACAACTAAAAAACTGGAAAAGATGTATCAAGCAACAGTTTGCCAGATAGTAGATGCCAGGCAACAAAGGACAGTGATTCCTGAGACACGAGAAATTGACAAGGTGAATCTTACGATTGCCCCAACGTACTGTCTTAACAGAGTTTTCAGTGAGGGCACAGGGAGGAAAAGGCGAGGGGGAGCCTGGCAAACACCTTGAACTGGGGAGGTGAAGCCGACTGAGGGGGACCAGGGCAAAGAGGGCTTTCAGGGCAGAGGACTGGAGAACATGCAGTGCTCAGAGAACTCGGAGACATGCGGGGGACAACCTCCTCGTGTGGTCAGCCGAGTGCTGACCAGTGTGTGAGGAAGCTACCTGGGGCTGGGAAAAGGGCTGCTCAAAAGGATTACAGACAGCAGTACCTGGAGTTCACACAGGACTGGGGACAGTGCCCATTCCCACCAGAGAGACAGCAAAACATAATAATTCACAGGACATTGGTTTGAGTACTTACAAGGGTCTCACCTTAACAGTGGGAGATGATTATCTTCAGACCAAATGCTGCTCTAACCCCTAACAAATATTAAAAGAAAAACTCAAAAGGATCAATCTGTCTCCAAGTAATTTAAATTCACTCCAGGAAAAAGCTCAAGAATATTCATAAAAATACAAGAACATCCAGGCCCCAGCAGGGTAAAATTCAGATGTCTGGCATGCAATGAAAAATTACCAGTCATCCAAAGGAGCAGGGTAATGAGTCATAATAAGGAGAAAAAATTAAAAAGCAGAAACTAAGCCAGAGCTGACACAGATGTTGGCATTCTCAGACACATTAAAATCATCACAGTTCTACTTCATATGTTCACACTGCTAGAAGGAAAAATGAGAAATGTTAAGTAGAGGCACAGATGATATAAAAAAGACCCAAACTGAACTTCTAGAGCTGAAAACCGCAATGCCTAAGATAAAAACCACACGGGGTAGGACCGATGGCAGATTAGACGCTGCAGAATAAAAGATTAGTGAAAGTGAAGACGTAATAGTAGAAACTGTCCCAAATGAATCACGGAGAGGGAAACATTTTTTAAATGTACAGAACATTATTCAAGCAACTTAATATATATATGTGGAATTGGAGTCTCTGATGAAGAAGAGACAAAAAAATTAAGGAAATAATGGCTAAAATTTTTCCAAATTTGAAGGAAATTATAAAGCCTTAGGTCCAAGAAGCTCAATAAACCTTAAGTACAAGGAAAAAAAACCTATAAGGCCATCATAATCAAATTACCAAAAAACGGTGACAAACCAAAAATCTTTAAAGCAGTCAAAGGAAAGACACACATTATGCACAGTGAAACAAAGGCAAGAATGACGGCAGACTTTTCTGGGTAGGAAATGTGGCAAATGAGGAGATCATGGACCAACATCTTTAAAATACTGAAAGAAAGCGCTGTCAACCTGGAATTCTACAGTCAGCAAAGTATCTTTTTTTTTTAAAAAAAGGAAAAATAACATCACTTGCAACCAACAACAGTGGAAAGAAGTGATAACTGCAGACCCACACTAAAAGGAATGTTAAAGGGAGTCCTTCTGGGAGAAGAAATGGTACAGATGGAAGTGTGGATTTATATAAAAGAATGAAGAGCTTCAGAAATGGTAAATATGTTGGTAAATATATAAGACTTTTAAACTCATTATTTAAACCTCTTTGAAAGCTAGTTGCTGGATTAAACACAAATGATAACAATATAGTGTAGATTTTATAATGTGCATAGAGTGTACATGACACAAAGTGTGTGACAGCAGGAGCAGACAGCCTGGAAGGAGAGAAGTGTTGTAAGGTCCTTGTGCTGCACATGACGTAGCAGAGTATCATTGGACGGCCAAGTGAGTCAAGTCAAAATGTGCCCCATAATCCCTAAAGCAATCAGTGAAAATATAACAAAGAGCTGCGGCTGGTGAGCTGACAAATGAGTTAAAATGGAATCCTAAAAAATGCTCAGTTAACTCCAAGGAAGGCAGAAGAAAGAATGAAAGGGCAAAGAAAACAAATAGCAACATGCTAGATTTAAACCTAACTATCAATAATCATAGGAAATGCAAATAGTTGAAGTATGTCAATTAGCAGGAAGAGATTGTCATATTGTATAAAAAAAGCATGACAATGTGTCAGCCTCAGAAAAACCAACTATAAATATCAAGATACAAATATGTTAAAGCTAAATAAAAATAAAGCTGGAATATCTTTTATTATCAGTCAAAATAGATTTTATATCAAAGAGTAGCATAAAATAGAAAGAAGTTCATTTCATAACAGAAGAGGGGCAATGAATTAAGAGGGCATAACAGTCATAAATCATTATGCACCTGACATTAGAATTTCTGAAAAGAAGCAAAACCTGGTATCACTACAGAGAAAAACGGGCAAGTCTACAATTACTGCCCAAGGTTTCAATACCGTCTCGCAACAATTCATAAAACACAGAGACCGAGAACAAGTAAGGACAGAGGAAACCTGAACTATCAGCCAACCGCACTATCAACCAGTCTGACCTCGTTGGCCTTTGTAAACCCCCCCGTCCAAAAACAGCAGGATGCCTATCCTTTTCCAGGGCACATAGTACATTTACCACGATAGATTACATGAAGGGCCAGAAAACTGCATCTTGGTGGTCAGATCAGACGATCTGCCTGTTTTTGTAAATAACAGTGTTGTTGGAACACAGCCACGCCCCCTGGTCTACACGTTGTCAGTATCTCCTTTTGAACTACAGAGCTGCCTAGCTGTGACAGACGCCACGGCTCCCAGAGCATCGCCTGCACTGCAAACGTCAGTAGGTCCCAGCCCAGCCAGTTCCGCTTTCCTGCTGTCGACAGTGGCGTTCTCGATCCACCTGCGAGACTGTGAGGTGCAGGCGGGGTTCTTCCTTTCCTTTCCTTTCTTTTTATAAGTAAGCGATTTTTAAGGCTGAATTGCTCTTTTTTATTTTTTATTTTTTGGGGGGAAGGTAATTAGGTTTCTTTCTTTTTTTCTTTTTAATGGAGGTCCCGGCATTTGAACCCAGGACCTCGTGCATGCTAAGCATGCACTCTAACCACCGAGCAATACCTCCCCCGTCTTTCTATTTCCCCCCTCCCTTCCTCCCTCCCTCCCTTCCATCCTTCCTTCTTTCCTTCCTTCTCTCCAGGAAGGATGGGTAAAATGGCAAAGATATTTTAACTTTTTACTTATGAGTCGAAAAACCATGTAAGGAGATGGGAAATTTTTGCTTTGGAAGCGTGCATGCGCGCGCACACACACACACACACAGTGAGCAGGCCGAGTAAGTCTGGCACGGAGCTGTCCTACCCATAATCACAGAGCACGTCCCAGCTCTGGCCCTTCAAGGAGGAAGAGGAACAAGGGTAATTCCAGCTATTACAGGCTCCTGGGAACCAAATGAAACACCCGCTGTAAATTGCATATAATCAGAGAGGAAGACTTCTATTTCTCCGTGGCTGTGAATGGGACTTTTCCTTCCTCTGGTCTAGGAGGGAAGGAACAGGTTTAGATCAGTCTGGGGGAGTTTCCTTTGGCTGAGGTGACCAGAACCCTCTCTAGATGCCTGTCCTATATTCAGGACCTGTGCAAACAGAGAACCTCAGGTCTCTTTTCTTATACCCAAATTTCCCTTCTCCTTGCCACACGACGTCTGTCCTTAGGACGAGGCACGTTGACTGCAACTGTGGTGGAATTTTCGGATGCTTAGAAGAGATGGTTACAGAATATAAGCCCCTGCTCATCCTGTGACATTTTTGCAATTTTATCCTTGTAGACTCTGCCCTCTGGGAGCTCACAGTGTTGTAGGGGAGACCAATGATTGATAGGAAAATGCCGAGTTACAGAGGTCTGGACCCTTGTGAAGCACAAGCAGGTGGAATCAGATACACGTCTCTTGTGCCGGGGCAGCTGGACAGTTCCCTCCAGGTTAAGCTTTTAGAGAAGACCCTTCCGGGGGTCACTGGTGATGTCCTACAGGGTGGTGACAGTGGCAGTTGGAGGCTTGTAGCCCCTGTGATACCCACTTCTGCACCAGGACTTTCCTTCAATACGTTTTTTCTCAGCCCCACCCTGGGTGGGGTACCGAGAAAGCGGACGGCTGGGTAGACCTCGTCTCCCTGAGGACATAGTCTTCTGGAATGGAGACAAGCATTGCAGGCACAGAGCAATTAGAGAACCAGACGGAAGAAAATACATTTCTGAACAGAGAACAGGGAGTCTCCAAGTGGAGGAACAGGGTTTGGAAATCAGAGGAGGTGGAGCTGAGCTCCGTGGGAGCAGGGTGGGTGGCGAGGAGCGGGCAGGGGGACAGCAGTCCCCTCCATCCCACAGACTGACCTGGTCCTCACCACCAGCCTCCCTTTCATTTTCCCTTTATCCTTTCCCCCCAGTTATCATCTGATGCTGTTTTGTATATTTTATTCTGAGTTTATCATTTATATGTATTAGTTGCTCTCTCACATCATTTTGTCATTTACTTTCAGCCACCATTTTTTCATGTCTGTAATGTTTTCTTTATGTGATCTATTTATTTCTCAATCTCTTTTTATTTCCTGCTATCTATCTATCTATCTATCTATCTATCTATCTATCTATCTGTCATCTATCAAACCATCTGTTTCTCTATCCTCATTTATCTTCATCTACCTGTTTTTATTTTCCTATCCTTTCTTCTTCATGTCTAAATGGTTATCTACCTTAAGTCTTTCATCCTTAATATATCCCCTATTTTTCTTCTTCATCCCCGCTACCCTTTTCCCACCCTTATTTCCACCCAACAGTTATCTTCCTTTATAGGGCAACACCCCCTCCTCCCACAACTATTTGTTTTCCTCTAATTAATAAATAATAACAAACACATGTATAGCCGCATTTATGTGCCAAGTGGTCTTATACCCATTTTACAGATGCTCATTCACTGAATCCTCACAACACCACTATGAGGTGGGTTTCCATCATCCCCACTTTGGGGAACCCAGGTACAGAGAGGTTTGATAACACACCCATGCTCTGCAGCAAATAAACCGCAGAGCCAGAGCCCAGTGCAGGCGCCCGGTCTCCGGCATCTGTGCTCTTAACCACTGTGATAACACGAGCTCCCACGATGGTCCCCAGTATTTCAACTTCTCCAGCGGTGACACAGGAGCCCCATCCTACCCCCGGGTTAACGCAGTGTCCATCAGTGCTGAGGCTCCTCGCTCCTCAGGACAGGGCAAAACCCCAGGAGTTTTATGCAGAATAAAATGCTTAGGAGGGAGCCCCTCTGGCCTTCGGTTCACTTAGTCAAGTTGACGCATCCACGTGCCACCCTTGGGCACAGGAGGCCTTGAGTTCTAGGACCTTGGGTCCAGCTGCCAAAAGGTATGCTGTCAGCCCCCTGAGTCCCCTGCTGCTCCAGGCCCAGCTATCACTGGTTCTTCAAAGTCTAGGGGAGTCTCCTGCCCTGTTCTCTCTGCTCTCTCAGTGTCAGCTCTCACTGCCCCAAAAGGGTCTCTTTCCCGCGCCTTCAGAATCCCAACAGAATCTCTAAACAGACGTCAGGAAGGGGGTTGTCCCCAGGCAACTTGCTTTTGGCCTCGCTCCCCCAACAGCACCGGCGAGGGAACCCAGGTCTGCACCCTCCAGGAACAAGGGAGGGGAACACAAAGCGGAAAAGGCTCGGCTTATTATCTCAGCAATACCTCGCTGTCCTGGATGGGGTCAGAAGGTCACACACAGGAGGTGGCACTACGCTCTATTCTGTCCGGGTCCCCACTCCTCGGAGCCTCTTAGCTTCTTTCTGTGTCCTGTTTCTCCTCGTGTAACTACTCCCGCTTTTGAAGCTGGAGTCGTCTGCTCGGAACACAACTGCCTCCCATGAATCTTCTGTTTAGCAAACGCTCCGAAGGATGCTGTCTGTTCTGGAATTCGATCATAGTGCCGGTTGCATGACTTTGTGAAGATAGTGAAAAGCTTATACTTTAAAAAGGTGAGTTTTATGGCATGTGAATTATGGCTCAATTTTTTTTTTTTTTTTAAAAAAGGCTTTAATCATTTCACCCTCGGAGTTAAGTGCCCCATCGTCAGGGTCTTCCACAGCATGACCCTTCATTCTCCCTCCAGTCTTATTTCCCTCACTCACGTCTCCCCTCCGCTCTCCGCACTCAGTTCTCCCCACCTCTGGTCATGTCACTCCCTCTACCCGAAATCCACTTCCCCTTCTGTTCATAAACCTCCTTCCCACACTTTGCCCAAGACCAGGTCAGGTTCTACCTCCTTGATGGAATCTTCTCTGCCCTTCGCCTTGCTAGCTTCTACTCCAGCCCCCTTTGCACAATGTGTTCCTGCTTCAGCATAAACGTCACTAGAACGACCGTTCCTTGTGTGAGCCATTCCTTCCTTCCTTCCTTTGCATCTTTGTGACTCAGCATCCCGCAGTGCCGGGTGCTGAGTAGCCGCCTTAAAAAGTGGAGGAGGAAGTGCATATATGCATTTCCCAATCTCTGAGCGGCTCACATCTGTGCCTGCCTGGTTTTCACCCCTAGGCTGTGAGGCCGGCAGGAAGGGCTCAGGCCGCTGCCTGAGGCTTAGCCGCGGTTTGGAACAGGACGCCCGGCCGGCCCTTCCGCCTCCTACCTGCCTGGCGGCTTGGCAGGGTTGCCCTTTCCCATTTTACCGGCGACGGGCTGGAACGGGAGGACACTGAACAGGCAGGGAGAGTCCCCAGGATGCCTGGTTGAACGGTGGCTGCTCCACCCTTAACCACAGATGGTTCGCTGACCACAGCCTTTGGCATCTACATCAGCCTTTGGAAAGAGACGTAGCAATTTCCCCCTTGGGGCTTATTTTTAAAATCAGTGGCTGAGAATGCCTGCCAGAAGTGGGGTCAGACAGCTCTGAGCTGCCCGCTGGGTGGGAGGGGTGCTGTCTGAGAGGAGGTACAGTGGTTGGTCCTTAATTTCGGACCACTACTTCCCCAGAGAAAGGAGCCAGGCCAGAGGGAAGGGGTGACTTACCCCAAACAGATCACAGTTTCCATGGTGATACCACCATTTACTCAGGCAGTGTGTTCCCAGTTCTAAAGTTTGAAGACTGGGCTGGACCAGCCAGAGGGCTACTGGCCTTCTGCTCACTCAATGGAGAAAATCAAAGTTGTCCTGACTTCTCACACAGGCCAAGCACTCTTCTAGACAATAGGGGTTGAAGTGTGGACTTGATATGGTTCCTGCTTACAGACAAGAGGGAGAAGATGGACAAGTAAATGTGTGAACATTCTGGCAGGTAAAGACATTACTGTGTAAGAGCGACGGCGGAGGTGGCGGGTCAGGGAGCCAAGGAGTCTTTGAGGAAGTGGCCTCCAGGCTGAGACCTGGCGATGAACTGAAGGTCTCAGGCAAAGGAGAGGAGGCATTTGAAGCAGACAGGAGGTTGTGCAGTGCTCGCGAGATGGAGGAAAATGCCACGTCCGCAGATTTGCTGGGAGTTCTGTCGTCTAAAGCGGGGGTCATCACATGATGGCTCATGGGCCAGATTCAGCCAGCCACGTGTTTTTGTCATCAAAGTTGTATTTGCACATAGTCCCACCCATTTATTTCCATATTGCCTATGGCTGCTTTTTGTGACACAACTACAGAACTGAGTCATTGCAACAGAGAACACATGGCCCTGAAAGTCTCGAATTTTTACTCTGCTGGTCTAGAGAATACGGTTCGGGGGAGAGATTGGGGACTGGCAAGAAATGAGGCTAGAGAGGTGATCGGGAGGCCGGCTATGAAAGACCCTGGAACCAGGCTAAAGAGTTCGCTCTTTAAAAGCTGCGTGGGAGCAACCGACGTGTTTTAAGCAGGAGCACAACATGGCGATGTTTGGATTTTAGATAATTAGGGTAAGATAAAGAGAGGAGAAGAGGCAAAACTGGGATGAGGGAGACCAGCAGTGGGGATGAAGTCCAGGGAAGAGGGGATGCCCTGGACCATGAAGGTACCAGCAGGATGGAGAGAAATGGGCAGACTTGCAAGAAGTAAGGAGGATTTGGTGGCTGATTAGCTCTGGGGGTATGTGAGATGATGGGCTATGAGGCAAAGAAAAAAGAAAGAGCTTAAATGATCAACTGAACTTGACATCTCAAGGAGCTGGAAAAAGAAGAACAAACAAAGCCCAAAGTTAGTAGAAGGAAGGATATAACAAATACCAGAGTAGAAATAAACAAAACAGAGACTAAAAAGATAATAGAAAAGATCAAACAAACTAAGAGCTGGTTTTTAAAAAAGAGAAACAAAATAGATAAGACTTTAGCCAGACTTACCAACCATAAAAGAAAGAGGATTGAAATAGGAATTAAAGAGGCGACATTGCCGCTAACACCACACAAACACAAAGAATCGTAAGACGCTACTATGAACAATTACATGCAAAACAAACAAACAAACAAAAACCCCCAAAAAGACGACCTAGAAGAAATCATAAATTCCTGGAAAAATTCCCTCCACCAAGACTGAATCATAAAGAAACAGAAAATTTGAACAGACCAATTACTAGTAAGGATGGAAGCAGTAATAAAAACAAAATCTCCCAACAAAGAAAAGTCCAGGACCACATGGCTTCACTGGTGAATTCTACCAAACATTTAAAGAAGCATTAGCACCAATCCTTCTCAAAGTCATCCAAAAAAAGAGGAAAAGGGAACACTTTCAAACTAATTTTATGAGGCCAACATTACCCTGATACCAAACCAGAAAAGGGCACTACAGGAAAAGAAAATTACAGACAGATAACCTTGATGAAAACAGGGGCAAAAATCCTCAACAAATTATTAGCAGACCCGAATCAACAACACATTAAAAGGATCCCACACCATGATCAAGTGGGACTAATTGCAGGGATGAAAGGATGGTCCGACATCCACAAATCAATCAACGTGATACACAATGTTAACAAAATGAAAGATAAAAATCGTATGATCATCTCAACAGATGCAAAAAAAGCAACTGACAAAACTTAACATCCATTCATGGTAAAAAAACAAAAAAACTCTCAACAAACTGTTTATAGAGGGAACATCTTTCAATGTGGTAAAGGTCACACATGACAAGCCCACAGCTAACACCATATTCAGTGGTGAAAGGCTGAAAGCTGTTTCCTCTAAGGTCAGGAGCAAGACAAAGATGCCCGCCTCTATTTGACGTCGCACTGGAAGTCCCTATTTGCAGGTAACATAGTATTACATACAGAAAACTGGAAAGACTCCACCAAAAAATTTAGAACTAATAAATGAATTCAAAGGCGCAAGGTAGAAAATCAATATACAAAAAAAAAGTTTGTAATTCTATCAGGAAGAGAAATTAAGGAAACAATCCCATTTACAATTGTATCAAAAAGAATAAAAGACCTAGGAATAAATTTAACCAAGAAGGTGAAAGATCTCTACACTGAAAACTATAAGACGATGATGCAAGAAATTGAAGATGATACATAGATGGAAAGATATGCTGTGCTCAGGGATCGACAGAATTAATATTGTTAACATGTCCACCCACGAGACAAGAGCAATGAAACCAAGACAGTGATCACTGTTGAGCAGAGAGGAGGGGATACAGTGGTAGCAAAAATGCCCCCACTTTTTCTCCCCGTCCCGGGTCCGCGCTTTTGCTGTGTGGCTTCGGTAGCTCTTCCCTTCCGCACGCGGGGACTGTGAGCTCACTCCTTGGATACGCGATGGCTTTGTGTCTTGTTTCAACCAATGGAATGTGGTGGAAGTGAAGTGTCAGTTCTGAGTCTAGACCTCAGGAGGCTTTGCACGGCTCCACACTCTCTTTTCGGACCTGCTGCCGCACGTGAGCAAGTCTGGACAGGCCTCCTGGAGTAGGGGACCCAGTGAAGGACAGTCCAGGTGTCCCAGCTGAGGTCATTCTAGTCCAGCCTTTAGCCAGTCAACCTCCATCACTCAGAAGAAGCTGACCTGAGGACTCAGAATGGGAGAAGGGCAAAAGGGACAAGGGTTCAACTGTATCTTTGATGTTTTATGTCTTAAAAGAGAGACCTTAAGCAAACAGAGCAAAGTGTTAAGATGTCGTAAATATAGGTAGTAGATAAGTGAGGATTTGTTATCTAGCTGTCCTAACTTTTCTGTATGTTTGCAGTATTTCGCCATCACAGAAAATTTAGATAGAAAAGTGGGCTACACCAGACGGGGGCCAAGGTGCTTTTAAAAAAAGACAAAGGGAGAGATGAGCACTGTCGCCCCTGCCCTCTTTCCCCGTCACCACACACACAGAGCAGACTAAGAGGACCAGGGATTCCCGATTCTCAGCCTCTTCTCTCGCCCCAGGACGTCTTCCCTGAGCTTCCCAGCGCTGAACCCTTTGCCAGCATTGAATGCTCTGCTTCAGTGCGTCAGCTCTGACAGCAAACATCTGATCTGTTCACAGACAGAGAGCCCGCAGAGATGAACTGGGGAAGCATCACAGGGCAGAGTCTGTACAGTTGTGACCGGAGGAGCCAGTTTTAAATTTCATAGGTACTTCAGGCTACTGTTACGTCCAAAATCCAGATTCGCCCGATAAAAACGTGATGGTCCTTCCTGCTCCACTCACAGGCAGGGTAGTCACCTACTCTGTGACTTCCCCCTGACACCCTAACCTGCCCTGTCCTTTGTAGCTGAACCTGTTGCTGCTACTGGCACAGGTGGCCTTGTGTGTCTGCCAGGATGTGTGCTCACCCCACCAGGGGGGATGAGGGCTTCCCAAGGATGCCCACTCGATGCCAGAGTGGGCAGGGCTCAGCGGCTGCTCTCGAGGGGCCCAGCATCCCCCTGGCCCAACGCACCGCGCTCTTCTGGTTCCGCCCGCCCAGCCCTCCACGTGCACCGTGTTCTGCACTGACTGTGGATGCTCACTGTGTGTGCGCTGGTCCTGTGAGTTGCCCTGAGTCCTCGTCCCAACTCAATTCGGGCTGCTTGAGGACACGGTGTCTTGAGTGACTGAGAATCCCTGCTATCTATTGAAAGGCAAGAAGGAAAAAAGGAGAAAGGTCAGACAGGAAGGAGGAAAGGAAGGGGGGGGCGGGAAGGGAGGGAGGAAGGAAGGAAGGATAATAGCACATATTTATAGACTGACTACCTGCCAGGTCGTGTGCGCTTTCTTAGTTAATCCTTCCAACCACCCGGTGAGGTAGAGACTATTATTAATTTTTCCGAGCTCAAAGATGAGGAAACCTGCTTCCGAGGGTTGGGTAATGCACCCCGTGTAACGAGCCATGGCAAGGAAATCAGGGCGACCGCCCTTTGAACCAGATTTGCTTAGCTCTGGGCACCGTATGCCCGTCTCTGATGCCAGACTGTGGCGCTGGGTAGGGAGTTTGGAGCACAGGCGAGCGGACGACAAGGAGCCAGGAATTCATCACAAAGGAAGAAAAGGAAGAGACGGACAGAAAGCAGAGGAGACGGAAGAGACGGGGGAGACCCACTAAGATGGACGTCATTCCGACCCTGCAACAGCACGGTTTCTGCTTAATCCCTAAACGACTCCTGAGAGGATGTCTGGGCTCCTCTGGTCACGTGTTCTGGGTCTCATTCGCCACGTGCTGAAGACAGCCACCAAGAGCTTGTTACGCCCTCCTGCCTGCGGAGAAGACACACGGAGGGTCGACTCTGGTGCTGTGCATGCACAGTTAGCAGATCCTGAGCCCCTGTTCCAGGCGGGGTCGGGGAGGGGGGCGGGGAGGTGGGGAAGTACAGGCCAGGCTCCTGCAAGCCTCGCATCACCACGTTTTCATGAGCTGATCAGTATATAGCGTTTCTCATGTCTGTTTCTGTTCAGTGACAGACTCACGTGACACAGATTGTCCATTCATTAACGTTGAACTCATGACATCACTCACACCTGGACAAAGCTCATCTGACACACGTATTTTCTCCACGAGGTGCATCACCGCTTTCCTGCACTTAGGAGCCCTAGACAGCACGTTAGCGCTACTCTCGGGGGTCATTTTAAACAGCAGAATCTCCAACAGAAAGCACAAAAATGTGAAAAATGTGGCAGTGAGTAGACTGCGACAAGGACACCGGCTTACATGATGCGAGCTGAGACCAGAAGGCAGAGGGCTGCCCGGACCCTCCCCGCTGGGGCCGTGTGTGTCGGGAGACTCCGTTTTCCCCTGACTGCGCGTGTGCACAAGTGGTGCCGAGCGTGGTGCCAGCAGCGCCCCGTTTCATCCTGAGCGTCAGTTACGACATCCGTGCAGCCCGGAGTTAACGAGATTATTGCTTTCGGAAATGACTGTATCACTTTTGGAGTTACAAATACATTTTAGCAAGGAGGGGAATTTGCACAGATAAGAGACCACGGTTAAGGAAGATGCATGATACGTAGCAGGAGGTTCAGCCAAATCTTGGGCCTGGACACGTCAGGAACCCTGCTTTTCTCTGGGAAAACAGGAAAAGAACAGAGATCTGGAGGGTATGGTGAGAAGTGTAGCTGTGCACATGGGACAGGACATCACAAGCACGTATCAGCCCTGCAGGGAACGGCGACCCAGCCATACCCAGACTTCAGCTGGGATTTTGTCCTGGTCAGCATCACAGATCACAGAAAAGACTCCCAACTCTGCTCACTTTACTCAGATAGCGCCTCAGGCCACTGCCTCTGCGCGGCTTCCAGAGGCTGAATCTCACTGAGCTCCATCCTGCGCACGGGAGAAACTCGGCAAACACTTGCTGTTTATTGAACGGGACTTTTCAGAGCAACCTGCCACGTACTTTGTCCTTACCTCTGCCATCCATCCCTGTGTAATGTACTCTCAGTAAGCATTTCTGGGTAAAGCTGTGGTTCCCAACTTGAGGTTCCTAGAACTCGAGGTCCTTAAAGGTGCCTTAAATATGTCACCGAGCTATTAAAATACATTTCACTAGGGTGAAACCTCACAGGTTAACATAAAATGGCAAGGTTTTGTTTCTGATTTGGTGAACCTGCCTGGAATTACATGGCAATAATTCTATATTATAGTACTGAATATTGCTTGCTAATACCATCCATCTCAGCTCCACAGACGTGTCTTTGATTAATGAAAAACAGATAACTGCTTAAATTGTTAAATAAAAGTTTTCAAAACATGTCGGGGAAAGATGAAGACAATGGAAAAGTTCTTTGATGATTAAAGGATAGAAAACCACGGATCTGAATGCTTCTGAACACATGGAACTTTTTTTAAAATCTTTTTTTTTAGGGAACTTTGTGTATGCAGGTGTGGTAAAACATTGTTCAACTACTTCAGAATGATGACGATTTTCACAATGCTGTGATTTCTTTTGAGCAAAGCCATCCAATTTCACCCCAACGGGAAAACTTAACAGAAGCCATCATTTTCACCCAGAAACTGAAAAAAATGGACCGAGAATCTGCTAAGTTTTGTTCGTTCTTTCAACACCGCTCAGCTGTCTGTTGAGGGCCTCCTGAAAGGGAATCTTTCTGTGCGTTCATTCGTCCTTTGTGGAACATTCTTTCTCCTGGTGAGAATTAGCCAGGACCCAGCTGGAGTGACAGAGGCCGTGTACTGTGCCGGGAAGGGCTCTGCCAACGCCCAGGCAACCTAGGTTGTGTTTCCCTGGAAATTCCTTCTCCTGCATTTCTTCCATTCCGGGCGCACTGTCACGCGGACCAACAGCTGGTACCACACCTCCCCACGGATGGCGAGGTCAGAGCCTGGCTGGGCTTTGTGTTTGAGAACAGAAATGGGGGGAGGGGAAGGAAGAGCAGTAGGACCTGGAGACCTCAGGCTCAATGCCCTGCCTGGTCTCCGAATAGTATTTTCAAAGCCTGCAGGAGCTGATCACCATCTGCCTTAGGAACACTTAACTGTTTGTACAAATAAAGAACTTCGTGCTCACTGAGACCATCCTCACCAATGTCTACGCCCCTAAAGGCTCTTGGGGTCAGCTTCTCTCGACTTCCTGGCTGTGCATCACTGCCCCCTTTGATCTACATCTGCTCCTACCCGGACCTTAGACCGAGGATGCCCCCTATATCCTTCACATCAGCACTGAGCGGCTGAAACCACTCCCATCCAAGAAGCCCCCTAGAATGCTCGGGAAATGGTCTTAATCCCAGTCCAGATACAAAACCACAGACTTCCTCATCTCCTGCTTAACTAAAATGCCTACCATTTAGTATTTTACATCATATATGTTATCAGCTGAGTGCTTGGTGTGTCTTCAAACAGTACATAACCCCAGAGCTTGATTCTTCCAGTCTCACTACTTCTGTGTGCCTCAGACTGCAGGACCGTGTGAAAATGGGTACTTGGCCCATTTATCTTGGTTTCATGGGAAACGGTATCTTTCAATTGCCCGTTTGAAAGCCACCACTTTATACCTCGCTTGAGAGAAGAGCCTGCAGGTGACAAAGGAAGGGCTGGCAGCTGCACTCGCCCGGCTTCCTGCGGATGACCCCCGACTCCTGCACTCTGGGCCCCGCTGCTGTGGGCTCTGTGCTTAGGCACAGGATTCTGTGCAGATTCTCCTCTTGTTGAGAGCCTGGCACTGACCCCACTACCCCCACCTCCACTCGACCTGTCGTGTTCCGAGCCAGACAGTCTGCACTGTCCCAGCACACCCCATCTTCCACTTCTGTCTACCTGGCTTTGCGTCAGAGTCAGTCTCAATGGTAGCACTGGTGCCTGGAAGACAATCTCTCGCTCTAAAGGGCGGAACACCTACCTTCTTCTTGGCGGAATCACCAGGCTCCTTGAGAAAGGATCTGGAAAGTGTTAGTGACTAACAGACACAGTCTGGAGTGGGTGTTCTCCTTAGGGTTGTTACTGCACAGTTGCTTCCAAGTAGAAAATCAAGACACACTCTGTGTTAGGAGAACTCTGTGTGCCAAGAGTTTCCATGCGTCACCACACAGAGGCACACTGACAGAGCTTTTGTTTCTTGGAATCAAGATGTACATCTTATGGGAAAATCACAGGTCCTCCACTTCAGTCCGCTGGCCAATTACAACATCCATCCATGGATATGATGAAACTAGTGCTTTTGTAAATGCCTTTATTCAACGCAGTCAGTACTCACGGCAAACGTGTTACAGACAGGTGATATGCAGCACCGGAGAGAGGAGTTCCACGAGGGGAGACAATGGAAAAGGTGGCGAAGCAGCAGAGGCAGAAGTGGGGACGCAGTTACCAGCAACAAGGGAACGCAGGGAGGACGACTCGGAGAGGAGAGGGCAGGAGGCAGGATGGAGAAGTAAGGATGCCCTGTCGCTGTCCGCCTGTCAGGATGCTGACGGGCACTGACACACTGCCGGGCGCTGGCGAGACCAGCTCCCCACCGGGCGAGCACAGGAGCGCCCCGTTTTCTCAGCCCAGGCAACGCTGCCGACAGACGGGCAGGGCCACAGAGGGAGGGTGAGACTGGTCAAGAGTCCAGAGTCTCTGACTTTTAACCTAAAACCTTAGAAAGGGTGCATGACAAGCAAGTTTCTGAAACAGGGGAATTTGAGACTAATCACATTTGTCTCATATGTATATTTGTGTTTCTACGAAAAGGTTATCACAGGAAACCCACACTTGCAATGCACACTTACTTCACTGCTTTTTAACTTTCTCTTGGTAAACCAGGGGAAGGAAGGTTTTATTTGTATGTTAACTAAGTCCTGCACCTGATACGATTCAAACCTTTTAGAAAAGTCAAACGCCTCCATGAGCATGTAGTGAACAAACCGCCTACATCCAGGGTCCATGTGTGACGTCTGGGAAGTTTGAATTCACTAATATTCACAGACAGGACATTTATCAGCAGGAAAAAAGAAGACATTTTGTTTAAAAAAGACTTTAAGAACAAATGTGCAAGTAAGGGACTGACGACTAGTCTGTGCAGCACATGAATTTCTGGAATGTTCAACAGGCACTTATCAGGATTTGATTCGTGGCCTGGGTTGCAGGTTTTCTTCCCGGGATCTCTGGCCTGACCGCATCCCGGCCCAGCTCTAGTTCCTGGAGGTTCTAACCACCTTCTGCCAGCACGTCAGTCTACGAGGCGCTAGTGCTTGGACGTCAGCGTAAGCGTTGATGACACGCGGAATATCTGGGGCAGCATGTTACTGAGCTGATAGAACATTTCTTCAGAAATACTCTGCAAGGGGTTAAAAAAAAAGTTTGCCCTTGTTAAATCATCACTGATTTAAAATTGTTTTTCGTGTTTAAAAATACAGAAGTGATGGACGTGGCTCTGGACGCGGAGTGCCGTATGGGAAAACTCCCTTCCAGGGCTGATTCAAGTGCTCGGCCACGGGCGGGGGGCGGAGAGCGGAGGGGGGGGTCCTCTGCTCCAGCCTCTGAGCACCTGCGCTGTTCTGTCCGGTAAGGAGAGCAGCAGAAACCCTACATAAGCCAGTGTCACCAGCGGTGACAGCAGCAGCAACTTGGCTAAACTCCACGCAGAGCACAGGCTCGCTCCCTGCTAATGCCCTTCTTCACGACTCTTCAGAGTCAACGAGACACAAACGTGGGGAAAAGGGAACAGTGAGTCAGGGCTGGCTTTGGGTTAAACAAAAGATCCCCTGAGAGGTAGATGCTGACATCTTTGACAATAAACTAAGTGCCCTCATGGCATCTAAACACTTCTCCCCTTCAAAAACAGAAAGCTGTCAGCATTCTGTTGGGCTGGACTGAGTCCAGGGCCGGGGCCCAGCGGAGTCTGTGAGCAGCAGCATCACAGAGACTGAGCCGGGGCGAGACGGATCTGGAAACACACCTGCGGCACCAGGAACTGCACGGTCCTAGAAACGCCTCCATCCCATGAAGCCATTTCCATCATGAACCCTGAAAGAGAACGACAGACTCTGCTGAACTCTGAGTCTGGTCTTCAAACCCACCGGCCCTTCACGGAAGGACACGGAGCCCGCACTGCGGGGCTGCATAGCTTGACACCTCAGGGAGATGTGTGTCCATGGGGGAGGCCCGGCCTCAGGGCCAGGTGATCGCCTGCAGTCCTCGGTCCCCAGTGGGGGAGGCCCGGCCTCAGGGCCAGGTGATCGCCCGTGGTCCTCGGTCCCCAGCGGGGGACTCCTGGCCTCATCCTGTCGATGCACCTGTGATCACGACTCAAGCCTGATTTCATCTCCACACAGTGAAGCCAAAACAGGCTGTCAAAGACTAGCGAGCTCCGTATTTGTACGAAGACACCTGCAGGGATACGCCTGTGAGCTAGTGTCGTCCTGAAGACGTACAAGGCCAGGATCCCAGGCGGAGGATAAACCCGGGGCACTGAACCTGACAGTTCGCAGCACGGGACGCTGGAGAGTCACGTTTTCAGAATAAAGGTGAACTGGGGCGGGGGGTGGGGGGAGATTAACTAACCACGTGGCTCTGTTTCTTTTTAAGAAAATGAAAGGTAAGAGAGAATAAGCTGTATAAATGTCCAAATATCCTTGCATTACAAGAGGGCTGGAGACTTGACTTTGTGATTGGAAAAAGTAAGCGAGCTTGCTGTGGAACGTTTGCGCGTTACACCGCGTAACCGAGGCACGGGTGCTGGGGCCCCTGCTCCTTCCTTCCCCTTGCTGGCTCCCCATGCGGGACTTGGGAGGAAGAAGCAGAGGGCTGCTGATGCTGCAGGAGAGAGATGCTGTTGGATACGAGGTTGGCCTCACCTTTGACACACTTAAACACAAGCTCCGCTCTCCTCAAGCACCAAGGTATAGTCATCTCCTAAACACAGAAACAAAACAAACCGTGTTTTTAACAGAACTTTGTTAAAAAAAAAAAAGTATATATATATATACATATGTAGACAGATTGTAGTTTGTCTACAGAGTTGACCATCCACTTTCAGGCAAATGCCAGCCAACTTCAGCCGGACTTCCTCTGGTTTTTAGGCACGTAACTTCTTCCAGCTGTGAAGACTATACTTACGCAATGCAAACTAATTTAATTAGCCCAGTAAGTATAATTTAAAAAATGAACATGTCCTTAAAACTTTCTACGTAATTAACTCTAAAGACAAATATAAACGATACAGGAACCCCACCAATTACTCACAATATGTTAGCACAAATAACTCTATTAAATTGCACAATATTTGAATAAGCAATGCATTAAGATGTTTTTATTGATAACATATGTTATCACAAAAGTAATAGAAATAAATAACCTGCCCCAGCCACAAACCGAGCGCGTTCTTCCCGACATTGCTTTCTAACCTTTGACTAACTGAGCACGCACGTGCCAGCACCAGACTCTAGCACACCGATGATTTCCCAGTTGTGATCAGCGCTCGCGCCATTTTCAGTTCCATTTCTTTTCACTACCGTCAAGTTATTTTCCCATGTTGCAAGCCTTTGTAATTGTAACAATACAATGTATTTATCAATTTTTTATGGTGATCCTTAATCTCTTTGCTTTTAGGATCTTCTAACACTTTTAAAAACCACTGAGGACTCTACTTAGCTTTTGTTTCTATGGCTTACATCTCTTGATACTTATTGCATTAGAAATTAAAACTGAGAAAATATAAAAATCTTCATTTAAAAACAACAAAAATAAACCCACTCCATGTTAACATTTTTTTTAATGTAAAGTTACTATATTTTCCAAAACAAAAACATTTTAGTGAGAAGAGCAGCTATAATGTCTCATGTATCTACGAATCTCGCCAACGCCGGGCTTCACGGAGACGCCTGGGTTCTCGCACCTGCCTCTGCACCCATCTGTTGTGTGATCACCCAGCCTCTGGAAGAACTCTGTGACGCTCACGTGAGAGTGGAGAAGGCACGTAACGCCTCAGTGTTACCGTGAAAGTATCTAGTCTCGCTGGTCCCCCGAAGGGGCTAGGACCTGGGAGCTATCCTAGTGCACAATTTAAAACCTGCTGTTTCACTGAGTTAATGTATCACAACTTATTTAAATGGCCCTTTACAACTAGATTTCCACTGCTTCTTTTTGTTAACAACGCCGCAGTGCACATATTCATGTATACAATGTGTGCGTGTGTCTGCATCCAGGGCGTAGAGCACTTTTCTTCCCCTTTAGCACCTGTACGATGCCTTCTGTAACACTCAGCATACAGACGCTCACATATACAAATTGAGTGAGTCGTTTTTTATATATGGAAATTTAAAAAGCGACTTCCTCTGTAGCCAGAATTAGGCTTTGAGAGGACACTACTTTTTTGAGAAGATACTTTGTCTTAAGATGGATAATTAAAGAGGGGTCCAGTTGCCGGGAGGGCTAAAAAGTGAAGCATCCTCTTTCCCCAGGTTCTGGAAGCTTATACAAGGGACGAGCAGACTTCCCTGGTGTCTAAGTCACGTTTAAAACACTTCCTAGCTTCACATTCACGAAGAGGAAGAGCACGTCCTCAACTGCACAGGCTGCTGCAAGACAGCCACGGGGCCCTCCGGGAGAACACGCGTGCCTGTGTTTTGTCTGGGGGCTTGTTTCTGCCTCATTAAAAAAATGCACAGAGAGAGCAAGGTGACTGAAAACTACCTGTCTACAGCTAAGAGGAAATGCTGGTCATTTTGCAAGTTGTCCTACCAGGCTTCTGACTGGGACTTCAGCCCACAGATCAGTCTGAGGGCAACTGATGCGAGCACTGAGTCTTCCACCCCCTGACCGCGACACACACTTGTCCTCAAACATGTCCGCCAGTAATCACAAACGCAGTTTGTAGCTGCTGGGTCATTTTTCACAGCATCTCTTCACTTGAAGGCATTTCAAGCTTGTCTTCAAGTTCTGTTCTCTGGTCCGGGTCTCACAGCTCCAGTGACGCACAAGTCTTCGTCCCTCTGTTTCCACGTCTGGTTGTTTCTGCTGGGTTCACGTACGGTGTCCTATTTACATATCGTTCACTGACGCAAAACATTTTACTGAAGGATCATATGTGGGAATGAATACTGCCACGTAACTGAGTATTGGCATCACCTCAGGATGCTACTCTGAAACACACCATTTTTTCGGAATACCATGGAAATAATCAGAATCAAAGAATTATTCCTATTTATACTATTATAATAAGGCATTGTTTTTACATATAGAAAAGCACTATCTGAAAGTAACTTGTCCCATAAGCGGTCACTTACTGACGCCTGTGACTACCGGCTTCTGCGCTGTTCCAGGCGAAGGTCAAGTCTAAGAAGCACCGCTCACGGAGGACGATGAACGGCCGCACGGAGCTTCTGAGAGCCAGCCTCCAACCCCACACACGGGACACACGGGACCCCGAGGGGCTGCAGTCAGGGCAGCAAAGGTAACGATGAAGGACTGAAGCACAGGCGAGAACGGGGTGGTGCTCACAGTCTGGCCAAAAGCAGACAGGCAAGAAGCATCAGGTCCTTTCACTGCCCGCTTCTCCAAAGCCCGTCACCTTTTATCCCTCAACAGACACGTTCTTGCTTTTGGTACATGTGTGGCTAACTGTGGCCTAAAGCGGATGCTCATAAGCCAAATTAATAATGTCACACTCTTCAGAACGCTGCGAGTCAAAGCCAAGTTTCATCGGTGCCACAGGGAACACAGCAGAACATCAGATCATGGCAGGTCCCAGGGTCTCTCTGAAGTGACAATTTAATTTCAGATGATATAAACCCGCACATTCCAGCCCTCCACTTAGTGCTGCTGAGCGGCACATGGGCCTGAAGGGCACTGCAGAGAGCTGTGGGCGTGTGCGCTCACACACACCTGGGGTGCCGTTAAATCTTCCATTTGCCTACACAGAGACTCCATCCCAAGCGTCTGGCCATTTTTTTCTCTGATTGAAACCAGCACCCAAAAAGAATGGCTTTGATGGCTTGGACAAAGTAAACTGCAGGCTTCAGAAGTCAAGAGCACAACTAAGACCCGGGACACGGCTGACCGGTGTCATCACGGGGTGCGGGCTGCAGCCTCGCAAGGAGCCCCCGCTGAGTGCACGTCCACACGGGAGCCGGGTTTACCTCGCGGTGCGTCAGGTCAGGACGGAAAGCTCTGACCGTGAGTTCTAAGTGACGGTGGAAGTTCTACATCTTAGCGTCACAGCTGTGAGAACGCACTGTGAGAGGAACCCCCTGGAGAAGTGGGAAGGACCACGTGAAACAGCTCAGACTTTGGAAGCGAAGCAGGAAACTGGGCCCTGCGGCTCCCCTCTAGAGGACGAGCGGGCACCGCGCACACGCAGTCAGCTCGCAAGCTGTGAAGCTGCATCACAACGTCAGTGCTGACGGTGAGTGCGGACGATCCCTGGGACCCGAAGTGGGGGGCCGCACCCTGGCTGCTCAGCTTCACTCTCCCCCATCAGGGCCAGGTCGAGCTGCAGTGGTGGTGAACACGTGGTCGGGGCATCCTCTTCTGTCTTCACTGCACGTCTTAGAATTTAGATAAGACTTGTTTCCTGAGTTCATGTACTCACGAGGGAAATGGCAAGACTGTTCTTTCCTCAAGCACGTGCCTTGGAGGTTCCCGAAACGCTCGTGTTAATCCGTCTCATACCCATTATCAGAGGGTGAGGCGCAGCAGCCCGGCTTCCCCGTTTCTCACAGCCAGCAACCACCCTGGGAAACTCCCTGGCTGCACGCGCGCCTGGCCTGACATCTAGCGATCCCACCCCTAAGCATCTGCCCAACAGCAGCGCCAAAGCACGTGCGCCAGAACATTCACAGGAACGGGAGAAGCAAGACGTGGGAAGTGCCCAGATGTCCCTGAGCGGCAGAACGGCTCAGCGCCTGCGGTCTCGTCCTGCCGGGGGACAGTCTGCACCAGACAGCCCACCCCAACGACCACAAACAGCAACACCGATAAGCTCCACGCACGTGACGCCGGATGCAGGGTCTGCACGACAGGAGCGCACGGACACACAGGACGAAAACACACCGAACAATTCTATGCTTTTCATGGTGAAAACAGGTGCTACCTCTGCGGAGGGAATGCAGTGTAAGTCTGGAAGGGAGCATGAGGGCGGCTCTGGGGAGCGTGTGACGTTCTATTTCATGACCTGGGGATTGATGGCGCTGGTGTTCGGCTGCTGCAGATGGGACTATGTTTACGAGATGTGAACTTTTCTTTACGTGTATGATATGCTAAAAAAAGGCTAAACATAAGCAACAACATACGTATCGACCACAATGACGGCAACAATGAAAACCCCCAAGTCCCAAACGATTGGACGCGTTCAGGGCACAAAAAAGGAGTCAGGAACTCAGGACTCGGGACCTGCAGGTTTGTCCCACATCCACCAGGCTAGATGGACTCCGTGTGGCAGTGTCTTCAGATCACAAAGATCTACAGATACAATTGGTGGCAGCAAGATGTTTTCCTTTTGCTGACACATGACTTTTTCTTTCCTTTCTTTTTTTTAAACTGAAATTCATTTCAACAGCTGTTTTTATCGACCACAGGACAGGGACAGTTTCTGACATTATCGCCGTTACCTTCCACGCCCTGCAACGTGGTAACAGAGTGCCTGGCAAGCTTGTTTGTCACAGGAAGAAAACAAGAGCTGAAATGCCCTGGACCCTTGCACGGAAGCCGGGACAAACACCACCTCTGCATCCTGTGCAGTGCTGTCTGGGTTTGCAGAATAAACTTCTTGACCTGAATGGAGGTTTAAATACAACAAAGGGGAGGATCGTGGCTCAATATACTTTGGTGAATTAAAATGGACACTCTGGAAACAAACTTAATGTTCTGCAGCTGGCTGTCCCGATTTAAAACATGTAACTTTTGTGACACTAAGGGAGAGGGCACGCTAGTAGCATCAGATGTCTGGAAGTAAATCTGAACTTAGTGACTTTTGGAAACACTGTTTTTGAGGTTGTTTCCCACCTACATATAACCATTTTTATAGACTGGTTAACCAGGCGTCCAGCTGCAGGAACATGTGGATGTGTCCTTGTGACTGGATTCATCACACGCTTTCTGTTACTCCCCGAAGACTCTTCTATGGATGGACTAGTTAGCGAAGATCACAACAGCTAAGAACTCCTGATGGAACTAAAACTTTATAAAGCTAGAGTCAGGGAAACCCCATGCTTGTCACTCTCTCCTGCTGCCGTACTTGGCAGCACTGAGTCTACAGATGTGAATGGAACAGAACATTCTGAAGTATGGTGACGCTCTCATGGGATGGAGCCCGAATTCTCTTCAGCAAAACGAGGGGCGTCTGGTGAAAGTACGAATGGTCTGGAAGTGGGAAACCAGTTAAAGCCGCCCTGCCCCACACAGACTCGGTGTGTGTGCGCTTATACTGGGGCTGCATTTAGAGGCGGCGGCTCTAAGCGGGGACTTGTCCCTCTGAAACAGCACAGCACAAAACCTTTCACGCTGCACTCCGCAATACAGCATTTGCGCACATCTATTATTCTGGTAGATGACTTTTGATAATCAATGGCCAAACTTCTTTCCTTTCACAGTCTGTACTTGCCAGTTAGCCACGGTGCTTTTTAAAAAAAAATGCCACTCTAAGCAAGCGGGCAGCACGTTGCCGACAGGGGCCCGCCGCCGCCAGGCCGGCCGCCGGCCTCCAAGGGGGCCCTGCCCCGCGCCCTTTCGTTCTGAGGCCGCTTTGTTACTCCCGTCTCTCTGAGGTCAAATTCTTACTCTCTGTGTTATTTCTGCAACTCACCCCTCTAACCAGTTTTTATGCGGGCACGGGAAGGAAGCAGGAGAGAAAGCAAACAGTCGTGGAAAGAGACTTTTCTTTTTAAATTAAAAATGTACAACAACGCGCAGGGCAGGAGAGAAGGAGTGGAGGGCGGCGCCGCGCTCCCCAGCGGCGCCCCCGAGGGGCCGCTAACGCAAGGCCGGCTCCTGCCCGTCACCTCCGGGACGACAGCTCTGCCTCCGCCTATTAGTGCAAACTCAGAGAATGCCAACTAATTTTAACGTTAGCCTAAACCTAATACAAACGCGGAAGTAGATCTAATACCACTTAAGACAATAATGGAGAAGGCAGAGGAGGGCACGCGCCTGATCCAAAGCTGGAGACCAGTCTGACTCCCCACCCTACCTGCTGAGGACGCCGCCGTAACTCTCTGGCATCAACGGTGAGGGACTATTCAGTTTTAGATCGTATGTCGCTCAGTTCTATTACACAGATAGGAGTGCAAAGGTCCCTTGGTGAAAAGAAACAGAGCTTTGAATGTGTAAAGTGGATTGTTACTATGACATGACACTGAGAGCAACGCGCCCGAAGAAGCCGCGCCCGCCCCACTCACCTCGGACATGTCGTGCACCAGCAGGAGAGGAATGCTTATGGTCGTGACGTCATGGGTGCAGCACACCTTGAGGATGTTTCGCAGCCCCATGATGGCAGGGTCCCGGGCGGTGATGTTCCCTGACTTCACGTTGTCGTCCACACAGAGGTGGAAGGCGACGTGGATCTCTGAGAGGTTGGAGTGCCGTGTGATGTAGAACTCTCCTGGGAACGACACACACAGTCATGACTTCCAAGTGCACGAGTCACACCCATCAGTGGGCTTTACAAACAACCAGGATGGGCAGCCGGTGTGCGGCGGCTGCAGAGGGGCGTCAGGGACCAAACGATCACTGCTCCTTAGTTCTCGGAAAGAAGGTGATGAAAAAGGGGGCGTCATGTGCCTACTGGTCATCTGTATGTCTTCATTGGAGAAGTGCCTGTTTAGGTCTTCTACCCATTTGTGGATTGAGTTGTTTGTTTCTTTCTTATTAAGCTGTATGAGCTGTTTATATATTCTGCTTCAATTAAACAAAATTATACTTAAAAAAAAAACTGGGGGTGGCAGGCAATTTTACGTTAGAGGTCACAACTGTTAGGAAGGGGCCGCCGAGCAGTACGTACACCAGGTGAGGACCCGGCATCATTATTTTGACATAAATGCTCAAAATGTCCTATTTAAAGGAAACCCAACGTGTAAAAGCAGGCTGCCTGATTACCCGTCCTCCCTGCGCCCTAAATCTGCTCTCTCTCAGTTAACGGGTCCCATCTCCCTGCAGTTCGCCGCACAGGACGGAAACATGGAAGCTGCCCTTAATCACTTTCTTTCTCCCCGTGCCTCCACTGCAATCCATGATGCAACCCACCGTTTTCAGTACGTCTCCAGCAAAGAGCCCAACTCCCCATGTTCACTGCCATCACCCTGCACCGTGCTACCATCGCCTCTCACCCCAGTTTCTGTGACAGCCTCTTCATCTCTCTTCTCCTGTTTTTGTCCACCTACCAACCGTTTTCATAATCTGACGCAAAAATGATTTAACTGTAAATCGGATTATATCACTCTCTTATTTACTTAAAATGGTCCAACAGGCTGCACTACACCCAGAGAAAACCCAGACTCGGTCCCCCTGCCTCACCCCCCCTGCCCCAGGCACACAGGGTGAGCTCCTCAGACACGCAGAGCTCATCTCCCACGCGGGGCTGCTGCCAGGGAGGCGTTCCCCACGGCTCCTGCATGGCTGCCTGCTTTTCGCCAATCACGTCTCACAGCAAAGGTCACCTCCTCAGAGAAGTCTTCTTTGACTGACCCATTGGATGGAGAGGACTCCCTCACCCCTCACTTAATCTCTTTCACATTGGTCTGCTTTATTTTCTTCCTGGCACTGAAATTCTTTTGTTATTTGTCTGTGAGACTGTTTTAAAGAGACCACTGTTTACACTCCACGACTACAGGGACCCGGCCTCTCTTGCTTCCCGCGCACTCTCCAGCACGCGGAGCGGCGGGACCCGGTGCACGGCAGGTACTCGGGGAACACCTGTTCAGTGAACGGGTAAACAGATGTTCTGGACTGAACGCTGGCCCAGTGTTTATCAAAACTTACAATCCAGGCTTTTTACAGTCATTCTGTTTTCTACGTGGTCACACTAGCCATCATTTCTGTTCTGTAGTTTCTGTCACTATAAATAAACAAAATATGAAGCATATAGTGCTGTGCTTCTGTGAACACGCCTGCTGCACCGGGAGCCCGGCTGTGTCCCTCGAGGGACACTCTGCTCTTCTAAGAACGGCTCTTCCGTCACTAGGCCCTGCTCTCACAAACATGCTCTCCCTCGCTTCTCAGGCATCAGCTCAGGATTTTACCTACATTTACCCTTAAACACAGAGTACACTTAAAGTACTTAATGCACTTAGGCACAGTGTTTAACCATGTCTCGCTACTAGCACACATAAGCTGTGCCCCCACTGGCAGGCCCCAAGGCAAAGGTCTTTTTTTTTCCTTTAACTTAAAAGAATTAGATAAGCAGCAAAAGAACTGAAAGCAAGGCCAGTGGCAGAGCTCCCTAAACAGACCAGACAGAGGAACAATGGGAAGAAACTGTGCGGTGGGGAGTGGCGCAGCGGCGGCTTCCCCGGCAGGCGCCAGGAGACGCACACTGCAGACTTCTCAGGAGCCCGGTGGACCGCGGGGACAGTGTCCCCCTGGGCCCGCGAGGCGCCTCACCCTCTTGAACCGCCACTGGGAACTGAGACGATGGGAGTCAGAGCATTAGACGTGGGCTGCGGTCCAGCAGCGAGGCCGATGACTTACTACACAAGTCAGGTGCTCCTAATCCCCGGGCTGGCACGGCTCTGCCTGACCTCAGGTGACTCGCCCTGGGCCTCGCTGTACCCGTTAGGAAAGTGGGGGTCATGGAGCTGGCAGCAGAAGTCAAAATAACATGCCATCGTGGAGAAAGGACCAGACTGGGTGTTAAGAAGATCTGCTCTCTAGCACTTACTGGCTGGGTGATCTTGGGCAAATCAATTCAACATACAGAACCTCTGTCCCTTGTGAATTAAATGGGAAAAGCAATGCCCGACTGCTTTCCTGACAAAGTTCTTCTGAGAACTGATGATGGAAGCTGTAAACACTTGGATAGTGATCAAGCAAACCCACTGCTTACAAGATACACAAATAAAACTTCTCCTCTGCAGCTGTAAAACTTAGGAGCATTTGTGCCTCGGCCCCTCCTCCCCGCCGGTACACCGCTGGGCTGCGCAGGGCCCCGCAGCCAGATGGGAATTCAGACGCCGTCAGCACACCGAGCTGAACCGTTAAGACCCCTTTTCTAATGCAGCCTCGCGACGCGTTCTCCTGATGTGGTGGTATAACGAGATACTGACCTACAGGCTTTTTCCGAAAAAGAAGTGAGGAGGAGAATAAACAGAGCAATAAAGAGTTAAATTTAAAACAATCAGACGTCGGTACCTCCGGAATAGATAAGATTGGCACATTTCAAGCAAGCCACAAAACACAGACGATTTAAATTATGGATCTATGAAGAAAAATACAATAAACCCTGTCTCAATGAAGGTATTTTTAGACGGAGAGGAGGCCTGTTTCCTGCTCCACAAGGTGGAGGAAGCAGCACGCCGTGACGCAATCCCGCCTCCGACGTTACCCACCGAGGCAGGACACCTGACGGTGGGAGGAAATTCGGAAGCTGATGACCACAAGCTAAGTGGTGGGGACTGACGAGGTGAGGGCCAGAGACGGGTGTGCTATTTGCTTAGATCAAGCGGAATGTGACCTACATGTAGAAAATCTGGGGAAGGAAATGTGAGGACACAACTTCGGTTATTTATGAAACTGCAAAATTTACCATTTAGTTTAAAAGACTTTAGTCTTATAAAGTGAACAAACAGGTCCTCCCTGCCATATAAACACCACCAAGGACCTTCAGAATGCTTTCAGTCTAGAAGGGGACCAGGAGACTGAATTTCTGGCTGATAAACAATACATCCACGAATAATAAAGAAAATTAAAGAAATGGAAAGCACAAAAATTTACAGGGAAATGGAAGAAAGATTCTAAATCAGACGGTCCATGTTCTTTTCACATGTTCAGCTGTTTAAATCCCCATGTGCGATTGTATAAATTTCAGAATAAAAACTACTTCCTGGTTCATTTAAGAAACTAAGAAACAATGTATAAAAGGGGAAACTTGAAATAGCAAATAACGGTAAAAATTATGCAACTGCTTGAGCGATTTTTCTTGTGTGAATCTAGAAAAACTTAGTGCTGGTAGAAGAACGAAGATTTAATTGCACAACACTGTGGCAGACAGTGTTCTCAAGTGATCCACTGACAGGTGTCTCATAGTGTACAACATAAGAACTTACGTTTCAAATCTATGCTTTCCATGTATGTGATTATACGAAAATGGCAACTTAGGATAGAATAAAACTTACCAGGTAAGATATTTAAATAGTTCCGATCGGCATTCTTAGTTTTATCATCACTTCCTCCATTTCGATTTCCAGAATCTATTCGTAAGATAACGCAACATGAAAGACACAACATATGAAAACATATTACTATCACTGCCACTCCCCAAGCAACCACAGCAACAGCAAACGCGTGCAAGGATCTCTCCATGCAGGTGGTCTGACATATGCTTTACACGGACGGGTCTCATTTAACTCTTACAAACGCCCTCCAGCACAACCTTGTAAGTCCTAGCGCGCTCATCATCTTGTGCATGAGAACAGAGGCGTAGATGGAGTTAGTTCACTTAGCGAGGCACGTGCTGGGAAGTGGTGGCACCAGCTCTAGGATTTGCACACTCAGATTCCAAATCCCATGGTTTCAACCACACTGGACTTGCCAATACCCTGTTTTTCATCTGGGAGGTTCAGGGCACTAAGTACACATAAAACACTCATTAGATAGCTGTGGTGCGGCCATCTTTATTTTTAGCATCGGAGTCACCGCTGTTGACACAACTTGTTCAGGACTACAAGCTAATGCTTAGCAGCCCAGGAAGCACTTGATATTCAGCCCATTCCTGAAATTTGTTGCTTCTCATCTGACACCACGTACAATTTCTTTCAAACAGGTATGTGAGATTCTGTTTCAGGTGGAACATTTTTTTTTCAGATATTCAATAGTTTTTCTTTCTTTCTTTCTTTTCAGAAGGCGTGATATTACTTTGAAGGACACATGGTGGTAAAATAAAATATACTGCAACTGACCACACACTGTTACAGTTGAACTCAGACTGTTTTACATACGAACACGTATTTTTAATAGAAGACAAATTTGAGTTTTATAAGAATTCTACAAGAACTCAAGAATGCAGGATGAGTATCAGCAGTCAAAGCAGCTATCTTTAAGAGGCTGTATATTTATTCCAATTAAATATAAAACTATATTGAAATGGCCTTCAGCATCAGAAGATCACTTGAAAAGTCAGAACTTCAAATGAGGAAACTGAAAACACCAAGGGAATATTATGGTTTCAAAAAAGTTCTGAATAAAAATAGCCTCACATTTTACCCGCAGACTACTTTGAATAACTGATTTATAACATCGTACCTTGTAAACGCATATATGTTATAAACAGACGGAGAGTCACAGAGAGAAGGTTCTGGGTGGCCAGAATCCAAACTCAGTGCAACAGTCTGATTCTCACAGTCATGTAATTGACAGGCTTCAAATAAACGTCTGCTCGCAGCACAGAACATGAACCAATAAATAAGGACTCTAACTTTGTTCACGTGGGATGTGAACAAACAGAATCCCTACCAAGCAAACAAGAAAGAACAGTTCATAGTTCATGTTTCAATGGTACCACCTTGTAATACTAAGAAGATGGCTACCTTTGAAAAATGTATATAAAATGTGTTCAAAAAATTAAATTGCTTTTGGCTCATGATGAACTGCAGAAATACAAAGATGCTAATATAACAAACACAGTAAGAGACAAGTGGAATGTCTTGGGAAAGACAGCACTTGCGAACCAGGATGTGAATGTGGGCACTCCCAGAAAGGGAAAAGACGGAGGAAGTGTTTTTGCAAGCTCTTCCATAACGACACGTGGGTCCTTCAAGAAAGGAGTCTTGTATAAAACTGCTTGTTTCACTGACTCACTTAAACCACAAAATAGTTGCTTGAACAAGAACAAAATACTACCACGATGTACACACACCACCCTAACCGTGTGCGGTTTAAAGCTTCCTGTCACTGCACACTTTCTCTCTCATCAGTAAACTTAGCATCCTCCTCCTCCTCCCACCCCTGGCCTGATCTCAACCTGCATGCTTTGGGTCACTACTAAGAATAATAGTAAAAGGCTTCTGAGCACACCACTGCTAGTGCGAACGAGATGGAGGAGGAAAATGAAAGAAGACCAAGAGGATGTGCTGAAATTTTCCAGAAGGGTCTTTGTTGGGATATGCTTCCACACTGACTTCCTGATACTCAGCCTGGCTCTGTTGCACGTCACACACATTGCCACAGCGAAGCCACGGCTAACTAGAGTGGAAATACAAGCTGGTGGAGTCACGATGGAGAGCAACTGCAGACACCACCAACATTACAAATGCACATGTCCTTTACCTCAGGGACTTCTCTTTATGAACCCACCCTATAGATGTGCTCACACGTGCACGACGGCATGTGTGTAAGGTCATTCATGCATTACTACTTATGACAGCAAAACTTTGGAATAGATTAGATATCTATCAATAGGAAACTGATTAATAATGGGATATCCCACAACGGACTACTGCGCAGCAGTCAAACGGCACAGGGAGGCTCCTTCTGTATTGATACAAGATGATGTCCAGGACAAATTACTCAGTGAACAAAAGCAGAATATAGAAAAGTGTGCAGAGAAAGCTGCCATTTGCGTGAAAAGGGAAAACAAATACACACACACACGTGCTCTCTCTCACACACACGTCCTGAAGGTACACGTGACACAGCACTGTCCACCTCTGGAGTGGGAAACTGGTGTGAATCTTGAAACTGTTTTATCCATTTAAGAAATGATTAAAATATAAACAAAACTTTTTTTAAGTCTACTGAATAAACACGGACACTGCGGTGAATGCTAATCAAGTCAGGTCTAGACAGCCACATTCCAGCATCAGGGGAAAAGGAGGAATCCCATTATTAGACAGGAGAAAGGAATAGAGACGCCAAGCAAAGATGCAGCGATCCCCGTCTGCTCACTACAGAACACAGAACATGAACCGAAAGTACTACAAGGGTTTCCTTTAAACACTGCGTTTGTAAAATAAACAAACAAAACAGACACCCAAAGCACCAGAAGTGGATTTAAAGACTGACCAGCAACCATTTAAAAACACACCGTATTTTATTTCTTGGGCAAGGTAATCAGATTTTTATAAGAAATAATAAAATACTGAGTATGCACTCAGGCCAGGTAAGGGCATGTACTGTAATTTTATGCCTGTGACACAGTATGAAATGTCAGAAATATAGGAAAAACACACCTTACATATACTTTAGAATGACTACTCTCATATTTAGCTCCTAACTAAACAAACCTATGGCACCAATTCAACTTATAAAGAAAGTGCTTTTTACAATTTCATTTTTCAATTAAAAAATAGCAGAATTCCTCTGTAATCTGAGTCAGAGTGTGTTCTTTCATCTTCCCTAGGTCTTCACTTAAGTCTCCCTATGCATAAACAGAAAATTTCTGGAAAAAGATGCCATGAACTTTTTCCATAGCTTAAAGTCATTTTCCAGTAAATTTCCTAGAAGGATGTTTAGATTCTGGGTAAGTATAGAGAACGCAGGACATAGTTCTAAACATAGTAACTTCTTAAAAGAACCAAAACCAATTCTTGTAACTGATGTCATGCTACGTAAATGGATCAAAGATGGAACATACAGAAAGGGTGTATTTTGGGCTATTTACTCAATGATTTCAATGCCCTTGGTAGTAATAATTGTATCCATTTTAGAGATACAGAACCTGGACAAAAGATCACCAATGTCCCCCTGAGCGCCTGCTTCGCCCAGCGTATAACTACAGGACTGAATTTTAGAAACAGTTTTTCAAGGGATCTTGAACAAAATCACACAAAAAAGGAAATTAAGAACAATTTAAGCTTCTAAAGATCTTGACTTTTCTTCTTAATTTCTTTCCCCCACCTTCCCACCTACAAAACTTTCTGTATTTTAGATGGCCCATATGCTAGGAGAGTGCTTAGGGACAGAACACATTGAAAGCAAAATTTTTAAAAATTCAGGTTGGACTGACCGTATGCGTCTTTCAGCTTGCTCCTGCGCTGGGTTCTGGCATAAAGTACCACCTGCTGGACAACCTCCAGCTGCTCTTCAATTCGGGGAAAGTGAAAGTCGGTGCATTCCTGGCAAACCGTGGCGAAATCTAAGGGACCCAACACAGTTACAAGCTTCTAAAGGTGAAGTATCACATACTTAGTACTTACAGTGATATCCAGGAGAAATAAGGATAAAATCCACAAGGACGACCGCTCACACTCAGCCTTTCAATAATTACGTCTTACTAAGTTAGGGGACGACAATTTTGTTTTGATCAGAAACTTAATGTCTCAATCACTCAAAAGAGTAAACAGTTAACGGACAATGAAATTTTAATATAATTCCAAACCTTCTTTAAACAATAGATACTTTGACCATAATCCAGTCCCTAAAAGTGCTAAAAAGTAAGAAGGTTCTTATGTTTATGATAGACTATAAACTCTATTTAAGCTTCTTTGAAAAAGTTACACATTTTAATCCATTTTACTCATTTAAAAATTTTAAATAATCATAAAAAATGAATCGTACTAAGAAGGAAGGTAGAATTTACCAAGCATATTTAAGAAATAGGTTATTTAAAAAAAAACCAAGAAAAAGGACAAATGGATGAACTAAAATTCACTGAGTCAGGATCTGCTTCTAAATTGAAAAAGACGTTTATATCTTGATTATTCTTTTTGTTCTGTCTTGAAACTAGGATCCTCTAAGAGTATTATCTACAGTAAGTTGGCATCTTAAGAAAAATTAAGTATCCCGATGCACTCTTTGCAGGTGAAGTGTGAAATGCGTCTCACACAGCCGGGCCTGGGCCTGGGTGCTGTCCAGTCCACTTGGATCTGGGGTGACTACTGCTTTTTTTCAGTTCTCCCATCATTCCTTTTTTTAGAATGGCATTAAGTGGAGCAATTTGATGAAATGGACATGCACGAGGCCGGCGCACCTCTCTTGATGCCGCTGTATGAATTGATGCGATTATCCACCAGCAGCACCAGGCCGCAGAGGGACGTGGAGTAGAGGGACAGCGCCGTCTGCAGCCGGTGCAGCTTCACGCCACTGCGGTGGTGCCTCTTGTGCCTGCAGAAGTCCAGCATGTCGGCCCTCAGCAGCCGCAGGTTATGCATGGTCTTCAGCTGGGCTCCTGCGGGAGAGGCAACAGCCCCAGAAAGATACTCAGACAGCTGCGAAAACCCAGCAGAACAGGATGCATATCTCTATGGCAAGAATCCAGACAAATCTGTGCTCCAAGTAATTTTAAATGGGCCCTGCAATTGTCTGTTTTAATAACTATTTAATCTTCCTATTTGCAAAATATAATATATGAGCTAAAACAGAAAACTTACAGCCAACAAACTACAGACTTCCTTGGAGCAGAACATAATTTTTAATAAAAAGAACCTCGTAGAGTCTACTCATATGCTAGGAATTTTCTCTGACAGCAGTAAAAAAAATTTCACAAGTTACAATACATTATGATGGCAAAAAATGAATACACTTGCCTAAGTGAATGGTGAAACTCTCTTCTAACTTTCTCTGTTCCTCATAAATCCGTCCATTTGCTTCTGCAGATTCTCTGAACTGATTTGGCTGAACTTTAATTTCCTCACTGAAATCAAGAAAAATTATCGATATGCTTTTTGTGTATGTGATTGTCAAGAACCTTTCTTAAAGGAAAGAACACTTTATAATGGAATGAGATGAACCTAGCGGCTGCAAGCAGCGCCTAATCCGTGGGGACACGGGAGCGCGCCAGCGCCCACAGGCTCTGGAACGCCCACTTGCCCTTCTGTTTCTTTGGTTATTTCTTCCAGGAAGTAATGCATGTTATTTTTTTTCAGTCATTAAAATATCAATTCATATGCTATTATTTAATATTTCTTAGTAGCCTAAGAGAATTAATAAATGACGTAACTAACATTACTTTTTCATGTTTAAAATGACATATTTAAACAAATACAGTATGTTCTATATCAGATTGAGGTCTGGCAAAACTGGAAAATAAGTGAAGTGGTATATATAAAAATTTAAAAGTCAAACAAAAGGAATAATTAAAAAATGAAGTTCATTGTGACATACTCATAGCCTTTCTCTTTTTTTTTTTTAACCATTTCCTGTATTTTCCCATCAACATTCTCCCGTGAAAGGACCTCTCTCTGCCCACTCTGCCATCGCACTCCCTGTAAAGGTCTCCATGGGGCGCTAGAGCCGTGCAACCGCTCAATGCAAATCCCATGGTTGCTGAGGATGGCGCAAGTCTGTCATCGTCATCCATTTCCCTGACTGCATTTTGGGGGTAAATCCAAACAGTCTCATTAGCATCGCTGATTGATTTCATTAGTAGATATGGCAAATTTAAACCTAAAAGTAATGTATATTAATTAAATAGAAATATGAAATTTAAAACATTTATTCAAATGTATTTAAAACTTATTTTAAATGTATTTAAGAGAATATTTTTAAATAATAAAGGTAAACATAAAATGAAGTAGTTTCATATTAACCCTAACTTTTCCCGAGCCCATCAGAGATTTAAGGTAACAAAGCAACTGAGAAACTGAACTCAGAAGTGTGACAGGGCGGGGAGAGGCGCCCGGGCAGCTTCCATCTTGGCAGAGCACAGCAGAGATGAGTTGCTGCAAGGGGGCGAGGAGAAGTCAGCTAAAGCGGGAATGAATTCCTGAAGGTCCAGGATGGGCCGGCGCGCAAGCTCAGCCAGCCCGGAGCTGCAGGCACTGCGGGCGCCGCGGGCTCTGACAGACTCTTCCCCACTGGCTTCCACCAGGCGCCTCTGATGAAACGATGCGGGCAGCGCGGGAGAAAAGTCACCCTACTCGGTGGCACAGGCAGAAATGCTAAAGGTGCCCCAAGCCCAAGGCCCAGACTCACAGGCTGAAGCTGGCCCAAGACCACAGAGACCTGCCTCCTGCCCCAACGACGAGCCTGGCACCAACTGCCAGGGAGCAGCCAGCAGCCTGGGACTCACCACTGGCCATCACAGCACGCAGATGTCCCCAGCCTGCCCATCCGCCTACCTCTCCCTTTGTATTGTGTTCAGCACTATTTTCGTTTGAAGTGAAGAATATAGCCAAATACGTCAGTGTCCAGGATGTTACTCCATTTCTAATTATAAAAAATTGTTTAAATATTTCTAAGGAGTTGTCCTGGGGAGACCACCACCACCAATGAGAGATGATGATAAGAGGTGCTGAGGACAGTTTAACGACAGTCCCCCGTCCGCCTGCCTGCACGCCCGTCCCATAAACATTTACTTATGCGCTTGTGTCCAGAGCTAGACACTTGGCAAAGATCTGGGTATGTGACAGCAGAAAACACAGACATGGTTTCTGTCTTCAAGGCAAGATGGGAGGGGGAGACTGACATTATACAAATAAAATGTTACTTCTACATGCTTCCAGCAAATGCCAGAAAACGCTGGACACAGGATTATCATAGCGTACTAAATATATTTCCAATTGAATATACTCTAGGGTCTGAAAGAAGAAAGAGCACACTCCAGAACAGCGAAGATGCGGGGAATGCAGCCAGGAAGTAACAGGCAGCGTCGGCCCCAGGGCCACACGTGGAACACGATGCAGCGAGGCCGTGAGGCGCCACACGAGTCAGGGATTACGGAGAGTCCCTCACGCCCCTTTTGCACCCTGGACATGCTTCTCTCACCGCACATGCCACTCTGTGCAGTACTGTTTCATTTACAGGTCAGTCTCTCAAGACTGTAAGCTCCACGTAGGCAGTTATCTTTTTTGTCTTTCTGCTCAGAAAGTACTTGGCATTCAAGATGCATTCAACCAATGTTCAGTATAGTTTAGAACTGCACTGCAAGGAAACCGATGTAAAGGAGCAAGAGACAGTACCCGGGGTATCCAGTCATACGCACCCACGAGACTACAAGGCTAAGTCCTAGGGCGGAGATCACCAGTTACCACCTCCCCCAAACAACCCACAGAAAGTCTGAAACAAAAGGTGCTGGATGAAGTATAAAGTTATCTGGAACTTTCATTGGTAATTTAAATATACCTACAACTAAAAGGTTCAATTTTACATTAAATACAAACTAGCACGAACAGTGACCTTTTGTCTAATGAGGACACCGTCTGATTAGTACCTGAGGGAGCTGTTGTTGGGGTTTTTTAAGTCTTGATGAAGTTTTATCACCCATTCCTGATACTCCTGCTTCTGAATGGCTGTTGATTGTTTTAATTCATTTGCCCATTTATTTTCTAAGTCCTAAAAAGAGACAGTATACCAACTAGTTAATTTCTTTCTTTTTTTTCCTTTTCTTTTTCTTTTTTTTTTTTTACAAAAATGAGTAAGTAGAAGCTGCAATGTAACAGTCACTGTACTTCACTTACTTGCTGGGACTCGAAATGCTGAGCAGCCAGGGAATTTACATCTTGATCTGTCAGGGACTTTCCCAATTCCTGCATCACCTTTTCCATTTCGACACCTTGTCTGAAACATAAATAAGCAAATGAGGTAAACTCATCAAATTGCTAAGGGACACAACCACTCCAGACTCGCGGAGCAACACCTACAGAGTGAGAAGACTATTTTCTTTTTTTAGGAATATGCCCAGGTACTGGCAATTATAGTATCTGGAAAGCACTTTGAAGCCCTGGAAATGGAGATGTGGAAACAATGATGGTAAAGCCATATAATATCAACAGTGTCATTTGTGCAGCCAAGTCTGAATCTAAATTTAGTGCGTCTTTCAATTTCCATGGCCAATACTGAAAAGGCCAGACCCTTTTTTACCTGTAGACTCCCACGAAGAAGATTCTCTGCAATTCCAGCTTAAATATATTTTCCATTTATTTGCATGAGTTAAAGTGACTTCAACTTCTGAATGGTAGCTTCTACTATAACCAGAAGCTGCCAGTGAGGTTGTAAGAGTCAAACTGGTACTAAGGCGCAAAGCTCCCTTTCTACACTTATCCAAATAAATAATGTGCAGAAATTAAAAGTGGTTTTCCCCACAGGAAGAACTAATCAATGGTGTCAGAAGCTCAGACGTTGGTTATTTACAGGGGAAAGGGGTCGGGACTGCCAGCTGGGCACGAGGGAGCTTCCGCAGTGCTGGGAATCACCTATTTCTTGGTCTGGGTGACGAGTCCACGAATGCGCTTACTTTGTGAAAGCGTATTGAGCTGTATACCTGCAGTTTATGCCTTTTCTGTATGTTATTATTTTAATAAATAAGTTCACTTAAAATTATCTTCTAACACAAATGTATTAAAAAAGCTTATTCTAAAACATATTTTAAACTTGGAGAATGAAATACAGACATGAACTAAAAGGATTTTATTTTTATTCTAGTTAAAGTAAATTGCTCTTAAAAGAGAATTTATACTTATTTATAACAACTGATTAAGATACTTATATGTATATGATAAATGAAACTCATCCATGTTACACATTCATACATTTCTATATGTACCTTCTAGTACTAAATATTCAATGCCATTTAATCACCGCTGAAATCTAATGCAGGTGACCCTACTGTTTAATAACTACTAGAGGTCAAATGAAGATCATGTTTGCAAGTAAGAATTTCATTTAAAACAGAAATAACTGCTTAGTATTTAAATACAAACTTTGATATAAATATATTAATATTTTACATTACACATGTTCCCTCTAGTGGATAAAAAGTATCATTACCATTTTTAAGTTTAAAGAAATATGTTGAATCTGGTTTGCTAAAAGAAGCAAACTTCCAGTGAGGGAAAAAAGACTAAGAAATAACAAATCTGCAAATAAAATCTCATGAACATTTATTTCACTCGAACTGTGTCAGATATGCAAGCAGCTAATGATACAGTTAATGATACAATATATACTTTAAAGGATTAAAATCAAAGGAAATTCTACTGTTTCAGATGTAATACTAACTATCCATCGGCTAGGTGTGCCTGGCAGGACCATTCTGACAATCTGCACGCTACCTCAGAGACACTTAAGAAAAAAGCTCATTATAACTCTCCTGATGATGGACTGACTGAGAGAAAGTGTCTCTGACAGATGCAAAATGGAATTCAAATGAAAGGAGCAATAAAAAACCGTGTCACTTCTGCTCATGAATTAGATAGATGAATTAAGCACCGAAATCTTGGGTGAATGTCTACCAATGAATTCCAGTTTAACATAACTTACACTGTTCACCTTTGCAATGAATACTACCTACCTTAACAATAAAATAGCTTATTTTTGTTTTTTAAGCCAACAATTTGGACATGTGAAAAATAAACTATAAGTTCTGAAAATAAATGTTTTCAAATACTGTTTGTATGTTTGGGGAGGGGGAAAGCAAAGCTCCATCAAGAGTCTGGCTAGAGGACATTTCAAAAAATGTCACAGTCACAAAATCAGTCACAAAAAATAAAGGTACTTTGGTCCTAACAACTTCCACAAGGAAATGTTAGATCAGCACCACTAGAAACAGCCCCCGTAGCGCCGCGCACGCCTGAGGCCTCACACAGGGGCTTGGGAGGTGGCGCGTGCTACGAGGCTCTGCTAGGTTGGAATGAAACATCTACAAGGAGAAGTGGGTCCTGAATCATCACCACAATTTATAGAAGTACTAGGAAGCAATCTGGAAAGTCATGCTTTAAAATAAATAACGCTAAATTTTTTTTACTTACTCTGAGGAAAAAAATGAATCATAAAAGTACTGTAAGTCATACAGAATGAATTCAAATCCAATCAAAATTTCTTGGAATAATACAAGTACTGTTTTTTTTCCGAATGTAAATGAGTTTACGAAACGAACCGAAAGAGACCAGGGACTCACTAATAACAGGGTTCAAAACAGGTTCTGAGTAGGGAGACAGCATGGTAGTGGTTAAGGGTTTTGGAACTAGCCTTCTTGGTTTCAAGTCCCAGCTTGTCCTGAGACAAGTTACTGACCTCATTTGAGCCTCAGTGTCCTCATCTGTCCCCATACAATGAGGACAATAGTAGTAGGACTGTGGTAAGGCTCAAATGAGGCGGGGCATCTGTCATGGACTGCATGTCTGTGTCCTCCCCAGGATTCCCATTTTGAAACCCTAACCCTCAAGTGATGGTATTGGAGGTGGGGCCTTGAGGAGGCAACTAGGTTCACATGAGCTCACGAGGTTGGAGCCCGCACGACGGAGTCAGCGCCTAGAGGAGGAGACGCTACAGCTCTCTGCTAGGAGGGACGCACCAGGAGCACGCACTGAGGAAAGGCCACATGAGCAACGCCAGAAAGGCACTGTCCCCAGTCAGGCAGCGGGTCCTCACCAGACACTGGGTCCTCTGGCACCTTGATCTTGGACTACCCAGCCTCCAGACTGTGAGAAATAAATTTCTGTTCTTCGAGCTATCCTGTCTGTGGTTTTTTTCTAGAGCAGCCTGAACTAAGACAGCACCCAAACCACCTTGCACAGCACCTGGAACAAAGCCAACCTTCAACAGAGGTAAGCCAGTCCTCTTATCAGAACTAAGAATAAAGCCACCGTAATTTGTTTAGGTAAAGCACTTGAGAACTCTATGAACCTATGAGGACCTCACCTTCCCAGTTGCAATTACAGATTTCAACACACTAGAAAACTAGTCTCTAACAATAAAGATTTTTTCTGTTTTTATCCTTCAATTTTATTAAAAAATGAGAACAAGTCATGCTGCAGCCTGTTATCTGACACTGTAACATTTAATTAGGATAATGCAAGGAATCTGAAATACCTCTCTCGTAGTTTTTTCAGCTCCACATCTCTTTCACCAATCAGTTCTGAGATGCTAACAAAGTAATTGTGTTCCAAGTTTAGGAGAGTCTCAGAGGCGGGGGAATGGATGAGGTCATGGTACACATCTGCAAAGTCCTCATCCCAGCTGGGCTCCTCCGGCCGTGCGTGCTCTAACGTGGTCTACGAGATGAGACAGGTTCTGAAGTCCTCATGTAGCACTTTGATTTAACAGTACTCCAAAAATACGTATATTATGATTCCATTTTTGTACATCAAAGGACAGAAAGACCCTCTATGTATGTGTGTATATAGTTTACATAGGATTACCTGAGTATGCAAAAAATAATACGGGAAGATATAAACTAAGTTGTTAACGTGGGTTACCTGGAGGCAGGGAAAAGGGGAAGGTGTTAATGTGGAGGAAGGAACAGGAAGTGACCATGATAAAAAAAAAGTGTGTTAAGATCCCATTTCTGTAAAACACACACACACTCTAAGGGATGACCAACAAAACGCTACTGGGGACGTTTCAGCAGAGTGGGATTTCTGATGACTTATATTCTCATGTACTGCAAAATGCAATAACTTCCATCTATTAATTATATAATCAGGGAAAAGCTTTTAACTATTAGAAACATACTGCTAAAAAGGCTTTGCAGGCTATGTATTTAGAAAATAAGGTTACATCTATGTTGTAACACTGATCTTGAAAGCCCGATTCATGCATAGGATTTTAAATCAAGACATATGTGTGCAATTTTCATATTTTGAGCTTTTCAAGTATTGTTTTCCTTATAAAATAAAAGCATGTTTTTAAGTATATGAAAACAGTAGCTATCAAAATGAAGGAACTGAGTAAATGCCGATAAACAGGAAAAACAGGAACAGGGGCAAAACAGAGACACCCTGGGCACACACAAAAATACAGTGGGAGGACAGATGCCTGCAAACACATCAGACTTGCACAGTGCCTTACGGGGAGGAAACTGACATGCTGAGAAGTCCCTTGTCAAAGGTCATACAATTTCATGACAAAAGTGGAAATAACATGAAAATTTCAATATTTTTTTCTATTATGGATCTCTGTAGACAGATATCTGAGAAAAAGAACAATCTAAATTCTTCCCTTTTCTTACCAATGCAAGTATCAGAAACTGCCATCTGCGACATGACTAAATGCTGGATGTGGGATGTCAGCTGCTCAGGGGAGAAAGTGGGGCTCGGTGGGAGCTGACACCCAAACCCTCAGCTCCCTCGACTGGCATTCTCTCTCTTGCCCCCAACAAACACCTCCCCTAGCTCCTTTTGCTGTGTCCGCGGGCAAGCAGTAGACAGCACCTTAAACTTACAGAGTGCTGCGTGTCAACTACATCTCAGTACAACTGAGGGAAAAGAACACCCTCATCAAAGTCCAGAATACCCTTTAAATCTACAACCTGATCTATTTCCTCACCTCAGCGTAGGCTTTGGCCCATGACCCTGCCAGCTGATGCAAGTCCACTTCACTGGACGTCACAGCCTCCAGGCAGGCTTCAGCATTTCTGTCGTGATCTCTGAGCGATTCTTCTTCTATAAACTGGCTCAGAGCTTCTTTTAAGTCTGTGAGACAGACAACAAATACCATCGTCATGGTACATGGTCAGAAACATTTCACCTGGCTAAGCATTCCAATGTGAAACTTATCAAGCCTATACCCTTAACAGAATATCTAACTAAAATAAAACCAGCTTAGAGCATCATTTAACTAATCTCACAATTATTTTTCTGTACAATTACAGGTAACTGAATGGTCAAAACTCTTAACTCCTATGTATAACCTTGATATTAATTTTAAAAATGTTAATTTCTTTTTAAAAATTTTTATTCATTTATTTTTAAAAACCTACAATGTTCTTTTTTTCAATTGAAGTATAGTTGATTTACAATACTGGGTTAATTTCACATATAAAGCAAAGTGATTCTGTTACTTTTTTTTTTTTTCAGATTATTTTCCACTATAGGTTATAATGAGACATTGAATGTAATTCCCTGTGCTATACAGTAAATCCTTGTTGCTTACCTAAAAAATGATAATTTCTTAAGACCGACTCTTCGTTTGAAACTGAGTTGGGAAAAGGACAGATTTAGAGGGTCTGAAAGTTTCTGTGCTTCAATGAGTTTTCTACATAACTTTAAAGGGTATATACTGTTACATTATTTGAATTTCAAAGAGAAATTGAGTGATTAGCATATTAAAACTGATTTATTTCAGATGATCTATAATTCCAAATTTAGAGACACTATTTAAAGACTGATTAAAGAGCCCCGGGATAGAAACCAGGACACCTGCCTGTGTTCTGATCTTGGCTCTGTCACTACGTTTTTAACATCAGACCAGAGGTTCTCAGTCTTTAGGAAGCATTAGGCTTCTCTGCGGGCTACTGACATAGACTGTTGTACACCACCCCAGAGGTTCTGATTCAGCAGAAATTGGATGGAACCCAAGAATTCACATTTCTAACAAGTTCCCAAGTGATACTGTACTTGCTGATCAGGGTACAATTTTGGAGAACCACTGCTGTAGGCAAATGATTCAACCATTTTATGTACCAGTTTCCTTCTTTGTAGAGTGAGATTGTGCTAGAAAGTTTTCAGGTTTCCTTGTAAGTTAACCTTCTATGATCCAACATATTCTCAATGAAAAATACTTTCCTCATCTGTAGACAGAACACAGACCTTTTAAAATGGTTTAATACAGATGACTTTATGGTATAATTTAGGTAAGCAAAGATTATTGAAAGATTAGTATTCCTTCTTTCATGACATCTCAGGAATTGAGGGCCAGATCATTAAAAGGGCAATACACTTAGCATAAAATTATATAATATCATAATTAGTGATAACTGAAATGAATTATGAATTCACTCAACTAAAGTTAGAGAGTAAGAAGTCTAATCTAGACTCTGTAACCAATTTTTCATCAAACTTAATTTTAATTTTTATAATAAAATGCCTAACAAACAACTACAAGGGATATAGAAAAAAAATACAAAATAAAACAAAGGCCTGGAGAGCCTTTTAATTCTTGAAAAGTTTCACATTTTGTGGTAGTTTCCAATGCTTCTCAGCGTTATGCTTTATAATACAAAACTTCTAATGACAGAGACTATAGAAAAATAATAAAGTGGTATTTTAAAAAGTCAGTCCTCACCTTTTTCTATGAAACACGGTAAATTGTGCAGCAGCATCAGACGTCCATGTAAATGACTGGCATTCTCCTGGACAGGGAATTTGAGAGGCACCCTCAGTTCTAAGCACTGACTTCCCACTTTGAATTCATATACAAATTCCCTCTCTCTGTTGCAGAATCTTTCTCTGTTTTTCTTCATCTTCTTTGGCAGGATTTCTATAGAACTAACAAAAACACCCAGCAGGTAATAAGTCCATTTTAAAAACCATGATGTTTCATTATTGCTGTACCACTTAAAAGAGAATGTTTCACCACTCAGAGATTTTTATCTGTGAGACTCTGAGCCAATTATTCTAGTCTTTCCCATGTGTATCCTTGCATTTTCATCTTTTCTTTTTTCTGAAAGAAAAAAGAGAGCCGGACTGTTCTTTTTTTTTTTTTAAATAAAAAGTTTCTTTTAAACTTCATTTAAGAAAACAATTATGCCCATAAAGCACTTAGCATTCATAGGCAGAGTTCTTAAGAACAGATAAGGAACATGGAGAGAAAGCAGAGAGGATTCTTAGGAAGAGATGTGTGGCGGGCAGATACAGTTTATGAAATACTTGGTGAATACAAAGTCAAAGAAACAGGTCGGGGAACAGTGAATTATTGAAGATCTTAGAGGTTGTGGGTGTGAGATCCGACTTGGAGGTGGAGGGAAAGGAAATGGTGTTGGAAAGATTTCCAGGTGGGAAAAAGATACATGGAAAATGTAAAGTACAGGACTGCCCACAAGGTAAACTGGACAACTATCTGGAAAGAAGAAAATCTAGTCAAAAAGAATAAAAGTCAACATCAGTTAAAGACTGTACTTATTAGTCTCCTAACTGGACTCCCTGTTGATAGGCATTGTCCCATCAACTCAGTTCTCACATTAGTCTCTACACTTAAGTCACAGTCACCTTTTTAAAGTGCGTATCTGATCGTGTTGCTTATCTGCTTAAAACCTTTCTAAGACATTCTACTGCTCTCAGGATACAATATAAACTCCTTAATGTAGTTTTCCATGTCCCTGCTTATACCTCCAAACTTTTCTTTCAGCACCTGCACCCTCTTCTCCCCAACACACAAATTCACAAATTTTATTTTCCAGCCACACCGAACTTCCTTCAATACCAAATCTCCCTTTCCACTCCCAACTTTTCGAAAGGCTTTTCCTTTGCCTAGAGCACTCCCACTGCTCTTCTTTCCTCGGCCAACAACTACTCATCCGTCATGTTTCAATTTAGACAGGCCCCAGGAAGCCTTTTAATTTGTAGGGCTGTCATATGGATTAATCAAATAATAAATACGAAGCATCTGACAAACATAAAGATGACCCATTAACGGAAGCTGGTAAAAAAAAATAATAAATAATAAGAAGCTCTACAAGAACATACAAGTAAAAATAAATAATCCTAGGCCGTTGAGTACACATGACGCAGGCAAAGGCAGTAAAGAAACATTTTGCATGGAACTGAAAACTACGGAAGCACGGGCGTATGGTCTATTCTTGTTTAGTCAATATTTTCGGTAAACAAAAACCATTAGCTCTGGTTTCAACTGGTTCAACATTTAGATTTATTGTGTCTCAACAAATGGATACTTTAGTTCCCTCTCCCCACTTGTTATTATTAGCAAGGCTGAAATCAAGGGAAGGCTCCCCTAAAATAGTGGGATGGGGGAGAACAGCTGGACCAAAAGCGTGGAGGCTCTGAGGCTTAAATGCGTCAGGGGAAGGGAGAGCTGGGCCGAGAAGCCCCGGCCGAGCGAGAGGAACAGTCCCCCGAACCCCCAGTTAGAGGGTTTCAGGGTGAAGGGGCCTCCCCGTCCCGGTTGCGGGCTCACCTCCGCGGCTCCTGGAATTCCCAGTCGACTGCACTCGGCGCGCTGTCAACCGTCAGCTGACCATCGCCCTGCTTTCACAGCCGGAAGATCCGCTTCAGCAGATTCGCCCGGTTCTTTTCCTCTTTCCTAGCACCTTGTAGAAAGTTTCTCGGTGTAAATGTACCCTATTTCAATACTACCTGAGTCGAATCATTTAAAAAGTGTAAGAAGGTGTATTTCTACTGTTATTGTGCATTTCGGAGACGGCGCAGAGATCACTGTCGTGACGAAAGTGCAGCGGCGAAGCACGAACCCGGCTCTGGCAGACCGGAAACGGAAGGGGCGGTGCCTCGGGGAGGGCGTGAACGCGCCTCTCCTCTCAGAGCGCATGCGCGTCCGCCGGGATGGCGGGTGAGGATTGGAGGGCTGGCGGCGCGGGCGGAGAGCTGCGGGCCTGGCTTTGGGCGGGAATTCAAACCGCCGCTGTCGCGGACTAGAGCCTGGGAGCTGCAGGTTTCCAGCCTCAGAGGGGACCATGGTGCGGCCTGCGAGGTGAGCGGTTCCTGTCATCCGGTGGGGGTGGTGAGGGAGGAGCAGGAGGACGCTGTAGGCTCGTCACCTGCGCGGGACTGAGGGGAAGGCCGGCGTCGAGGCGAGCGCCGGTGGGGCCGGGCCGTTGGTCCAGGGAAACGCTCCGGCCTCCAGTGAGAGCCTCCCACGGCTCAGAGGGGGCCCGGCACCCTAGCTGTCTCCTTCTCTGGGCGCCCTTGGCGGTTACTGCCGTTTCTTCCACCCGCCGTCCTTCAAATAAACCCTGGTCACAGCGCTTTGCAGCGCACCGGGCTCCCTCCTGCATGTTATTTCATTGTTCATCACCATAGTTTCTTTACGTGGAAAGTTCAGGTCTTCCCTTTATATCTATTTAAACTGCTAGGCACGAGAGCCAGTGGGCCCGAGTCACACCGCCGGTAAGTGACAGGGTAACACGCAAACCCAAGTCAGCTGGCGCCGCATCCCCTGCGTTTTCCCGTTAAGTGTACTCTTAGAGACTATTCCTCCACTAACCGCCGTCGAGAACTGTGGAGGCCTAGGGTCCGCCGTTGGTGTAGTAGAGTTCTGAGTGTTTCTTCTGTGCCGGGCCAGATGCCGGAGGTTCCATTCTAGCCAAGGGGTCAGGTTGGGGGTCTGAAAGTAAACATGGCAAGTGAGAGAGAGTGAGGAGGCGAAAAGCCCTGCTTTAAATAGGGTGGTTCGGACAGGACTCTCCCAAGAGGTAATGCAGGAGCTGAGACAGGGATGAGTGGCAAACTGGGTCACTCACATTTGGGTATTTGGCAGAAGATAAAAATGGAAACAGGAGTAGAGTTCATTTAGGACCTAGGGGAGAATGACTTTATTTTATTCACTTTAAATATCACTTTCTTCTAGCGCCCTCTAAAGTAGAGTGAAGATTCGTTTCAGATGGCGAGTGCTAAGTCACTAACTATGTTTTTAGTGTCCACTACATAAAGAACATGATTTCATATTGTGGGAGAGAAAATAAAATGGCTTTCCGTGTCAAGAAGTTTATGATCTGAGAAGACAGAATGCACTTATAAAATAAGAGAACACATAAAACAGGAACTGAAAAATTCCCGACAGCAATTAAACATAAATTGTAAACATTATATTGATTTATTCTTACTTTGTGTGTTACCTGAAGCAGTTTTTTTCCTAATCAGGTATATCAAGAGTAATTATACGTTTTTCAGCTAATGTTAAATCCTTGCTGTAAAGTGCAAATCAGGTTTTTAATTTATATATTCTTAAGAGAATCTAAACAGATTTTTATTTACTCAAGACTAATAATGGCCTTAAGGAATAGAGGTGAGGAATGGACATTCGCATAAATGAAAATTTCTGTCTTGGTCACAGGCATAAGAAGCCAGTCGATTACTCACAGTTTGAGGGCTCTGACAGTGATGGTAAGTGGAGCGTCCTATTTCTGCTTTAAAGATTTGGAAATTTATTTCCTCACAATTTATAGACTATTTATATGTATATGCATGTGTATATTAATGGCTAAAATAGTGAACATATTACCCAATTGTAGATGAGTAGGTCTGGAAAAATAATTTTCTAAGCATTTGGGATAATTATACTGATCATTACACTGACAAGGATTATTGGCATAAATGATAAACAAACAAGACCAGGTGAAATGGCTTTTTAGGCCTCAACTCCCCTAGGTCCACATTTTTTGGAGTGCGATTATGTCCTCACCCCTTCCCCCAAGAATAACATGCTGTCTTTTTAAGACCCAAGTGTGTTACAGAATATAATATGAAATCCCCATTAATTGTACAATAAAACAAGACCTTGAAGAAAGTTTAGGCTTAAGCTGTACCCTGTTGAGTTGTACATTTACTTGTCTCTGCTATTTAGAGAACTTTGGTCAAAAAGTTTGAGAAACATTGTGCTAGATTACCCTATGCTTAAAAGTAGGTTTTGTGTTTCTTTCTTAGACCACCAGAGTTCTCCATGAGTTAGATATCTAGTAAGGGTCCTCAGTGTGAAGGAATCTGTTTTTTCGCCTCGAGCACAGCCTTAAGTGCGCCTAAGACGTGGGGGAAAACAGCATAGGCTGTAACGTCTAGCTTCTTGTTACCGTAACCAGCCTGTCACTAAATACTTGTAAACTGCTGGTCGTGTTGTGGAGACTGGGGCGGAAGTGGAGGTAAGTCGCAGGTTACTGTGTTCCCACGTGGGGGAGCATAAAAGAGACAACACGTGCTAACAAACGCCAAAGTCTGTGATTAAGACTGTATGCACCTTGAAGGCAGACACATGTCAGGTGTGAGTGTGAAAGCTGTCACAGCAATTTGCTGTCGCATGTCAGCAGCAGAAGTACATCAGCTCTGAGGCTTGGGGGCAGAAAAGCCTGTGAGGACAGAAAGGACTGGAAAAGAACATCCCTTTGCCAAAAAGTGAAGTTCCCATGGGGGGCTCCTAGGAAGGCCCGTGTGGTAATGGAAGAGAAACACTGCCGTGCTGAAGTCCTGAGTGGGAACCGCCTTCTCTCCCTCCAAGTTCTGATGCTTCTGACTTTTCTTAGTGTGGTTAAAGTGCTAGAAATAGGGCATGGGCCTTTGAAAGAAGATGTTTGGCTAGGTTATGAAGTTTTCATAAAAATCATTTTCTTCCACTTTTTAATATGATAAAATTATAGAGGAAATTTTAGTAATTTTTCTACTGTTTTTAGAGGTTTTTAATCACTCCTTTGTTTTCTTTGACACTTATATACACTAGCCTAGGTTTTCAGGGAATTGGTTTTTGATAGATTAATATTTTAAAAAATAAAGGCCAGTTAAACAAAGTTGGACAGCCTGGGTGAGGATAAAGAAAGACAATATGCCAATGGTATTTTTTAAATTGTGGAGAGCAAACAATTTGCTTACTTTTAAAACTTGAACACACATCGTAATGAATCTCAACTACCAAGAAAGTAATTTTATTTTTTTCTTCCTAAGGAAAAGCAATTTCTTATTTTTTTAATTTTAATTCACACACAAATAGATGATTTTGTTCCTGCAACTGCACCGTTAAAGAAGAAATCCAGAATGACACAAAAGGAGTTAAAATTAGAAAAACCAGAACCTAAACTGAAGAATCTCCAGAAAAAAGACATCCCACTGCAGGAGAAAACCCCCCAAAAAAGGTGAGAGGTAAGACATACGGTTACTATACGACAGTAGATGTGTTAACTTGCAGGAGAGGCAGATTCAAACTCTTGGTTTCAGGTAGAGCTTGAGCAGGACTCTTGGTCTTATTTTACTTAGTGCACGTAGGAGAGCAGGGGCGCGCATTAGTCCCCTTCTGACCTGACCTTTGTAAAGTTCTCAAATACGTAGGGAAATGCCCATTTAACTATTAAGGCAGTCATAATTATCAAGCTTAGAAGGTATAACTTGCTTTTGCAAGACCTAGCACCTGTCTCTGAAATCCTTAGGTCTTACAAGACTACTTTGTCAAAAATTACATTTGTAAAGACAGTTTTATAAAACCCAGGACCACACGTCTATGTGATATGATGGATGTTCACTGAAATTTCGTGATGTATGTGAGTCGAACTGAAGGTTGTGAACCTTCGGCTTACACAGTGCTGCATGTCAGCTACGTCTCAGTAAAACTGGAAGAAAAAAATAAACTTTAAAACCAGGTATTTTTCTACAGATGAAAAATATTTTCTCTTTACCTCACTGAGATTTGTCCAGCAGCGAGCAGGCCCTGTAGACTGACCCTGGAGCTTCGTGAGTTAGTACCAGCAGAGAGGGGAAATGAGGGAAGGGGGTCCTGAGAAGCCCACACTTGTGGGACGGGGAGGAGGGGACAGAAGAGGGACACTGACAGATGGAGCAGAGGACTCATGACGCTTGACTGCTGCAAGCGTGAGGAAAGTTAACTAACATAGAGAAACTCACCCCCGTCATTCTCTTTACTTTTTTCTTCCTTGTTTTTGTTTTTGAGCCTCTTGTACTACATTTAAAATAGAGTTTAAAAAGAAACAAAAAACAGCAGACGGGAGAAAATATTTGCAAATCATATAACCTCTAAGGGACTTGTATCCAGAATATATAGAGAACTCTTATGATTCAATCATAAAAGACTAATGACCCAATTTAAAAAGGGGCAAAGGACTTGAATAGACATTTCTCTAAAGAAGGAATAGAAATGGCCCATACGCACATGAACAGGTGCTCCGCATCCTCAGCCTTCAGGGAGATACAAGTCCAGACTTCGGCGAGATGGTGATGTCACACCCACTAGGTGGCTGTAATCAAACAGGCAGACAAAGTGAGTGCTGAGGAGAAAGTGGAGGACCTGAAACCTTCATGCCTTGCTGCTGGGTGTGGAAAACTGTGCAGCCACATTGGAAAACAGAGTAGCCATTTGTCAAAACGTTAAACGGACCCAACCTAGGTATGTCCCCAAAAGGAATGTACCACACAGAAACCTGCATGTGAGTACTCACAGGAGCATTGTTTCTAATAGGCAAAAAGTGGAAGTAATCCTGATGTCTCCCAGCTGATGAACAGATAAGTAAAATGTGGTATATCCCTGTAGTGGAATATTACTCAGCAATAAAAAGGAATGAAGTACTGATATATATATTACAACATGGCCAAACCTTGAATACATCTTGGTGAGCCAAAGAAGCCAGACAAAAAAGGCCATGTATTGTGTGTTTCCATTACTATTTATATCCAGAACAGACAAGGCCACAGAAGCAGAATGATTAGTGGTTGCCAGGTGTCAGGAAGGGGAAAACAGGGAGTGACTGCTAACGGGTCTGAGGTTTCATTCCGGGGTGATGAAAATGTTCTGAAATTAGACAGTGGTGATGGTTTCAGAGCTCTGTCGGTATACTAAAACCTGCTGAATTGTATGCTTTCAATTGTATGCTTCGTATGCTTTATGCAGTGTGACTTATATCTCAGTAAAACTGTTATTTTAAAAAAATAAATCCTTCAAGGTGCCTCTTGGTATTCCCTCCTTGATGTAACCTGTTATCTGTCTTTGCTTTCTCTTCCTCTGACACACCCTAGCACTTTTGACCACCTTGAGTAGGAGACATGATAGTCTGTTTATATGGGATAATTTTAAGTATGAATTATTTTCCCACCTCCTCATTAGTTACTGACTTTTTGAGGGCACTTTTCATATCCTGTCTGCTGCAGTGCCTCATGCACAGTAAGCACTTGCTAAAATATTTGCTAGAGTCCAGTTGGGAGAAAGAGATACTAAAAAAAGAATAATTTCAATTTAATTTAAGAGCTGTAACAGCTGTCTGAGGGGGTGTGGGTGAGGCCCAGGAAGCTCTCCAAGTGGAAGTGACACTGGAGCCCAGTCTGTTCTCAGTCTAATGGGCGCCTCCCCCTGGCCAGAGCTGGTGGCGAGGAGGGGCCGCACAGTGAGGGCCCAGGAGGCGCAGGGCGCGAGCTGCTCCCGGTTCAGATCTGTTCCGCTGGGTAGAGCGCGGCCCTGTTAGATTTCAGGAGGCTTAATGTTGAAAGTCAGTTAGGATCAAGCTCACTGACCATTTTTCTGAGATTAGCAGCCCTTTGATGGCACTCGAGGGAACTCTCACAGTTGGCTGTTTAGTTGAGATTGGTAGTTGACAAGCTCATCATTATTTGTGTGTCTGTTTCAGGATGGCTTTAGATGACAAGCTGTACCAGAGGGACTTAGAGGTTGCCCTCGCTTTGTCCGTGAAGGAACTTCCGACGGGCACCACTGATGTGGAGGAGTCTCGAGATAAAAGTAACTTTGTTTAACACTCTGGATGACAAGAGGGGCACTTTGCAGAGGGCACAGTTGGGTCCAGTTGTTGATTCAGCTGGGTAAATATCATCTGCACGTAAATAGCCCTCTGCCTGGCACTCAGAGCGAACTGGAGGACGTGGACTATGACCTTGGGTGTCCAAATTTTATCTGTGTATGCAGTAAAAATTTAATTTCTTGATCAAATAAATTGACCTGTACATCCTAACAATTCACCTCCTTTCTCTCCAAATTCAACTTAGCTAAACATGATATAATGATGGTAAGTTTTGTTGTTTACAAAGGTTAAAGGTAATAATTTGGTTAGCAAGCTCAGATTCATGACTTCAACTTTCTCTGTGGATTTTTCCCCTTTGATTTTTCTGGCAACTAAGCAGCAGTTGGTAATATTGACATTCTGGAGGGGCAGAAAGCATAGTTACTGGAAAAGACATTCAAACTACTAGAATGCTTTTCCGATTAAATTGCTTTGGCCTGACTTCTTTTATGTTGGAGGACGTTTTTAGCCTGTTAGCTTGTTTAGGGGTACAGATGTTTAAGTTAGTGTTGCCTCCTGTTTGAAAATAAATGCTGTAGTGTTGACAAGGGGACTTTTTAGTAATTGGGAATCAAAGAAACTTAAAAAGAGAATTGTCATATATCTGAAATTGAGGATAAAAATCTCTCTCCTATAAGAGATTGTGGACTATATAGCAGGGTTTCCTTGGAAGTACCACTTCTCAGAGGGTAATGTACTCTGTAGCCCTGGAATTTAATAGTACCAATTATTATGACTTAAAGTCCTCTTAAAGTACTCTAGATCACTGTAAACTTATAATCATGGTTGAAGAGTCTTTATGTTAGTAAAAGTGCAGATCTGCCTACACAGAAATGATACTTAATATTTATTTACTGTTTTCTGTGTGCTGGGCACTTCAATAAGCAGTTTCCACATTCAGTCAACATTTAATCCCCCCCGGTCCTCTCATTTCATCCTCACACTGTTTTTATCTCCACATTATACGTGAGGAAATCAGGTTTTACAGAGGATAGGTGATTTTTCTATGGTCATGTGGCCAACTTAAGTGGTAGAGCTTGTATTTGAGCTTCAGCCTGATTAAGTCTCTGTGATTTCAGGGCCAAGACCCCTAACCTTGTGCTCGCCCCTCCACGTGAGATCACTGTGCTGTTTGAGTTTGATCACTTGTCTGTGGTGCCAGGCTTTTAGGTTTTAGCACTTGTGCTCCTGTTTGTCGACACTGGTTGATTAAGTGCATCCGAACCTTCTTGCTTCCATCTAGGCACTGACAGACGTGGCAACGACGAGGCAGAAACGGTGAATAAGTCCCCTCATCTCTCCAATTGCAGTGTAGCTAGTGATTATCTAGGTAAGTGTTTGATGTTAATAGTAATATTTATTTTTTTCCATCAATAATGCTATTTTTCTAATTTTTATTTAAACTCCTGAACCTGTAAGTAGAACCCCAGGGCCTTTACATTTGTGAAGGCTCTCTGCTCCTCTTCTCCTTCATTTCTTTATGTTTTAGTTTTTCTGTTTCACTGCAGACCTCCTTTCTTCCCTGAGAGGGGTCATGACCACCCAGGGCTTCTAGTTGACAGCAGTTGAGCAAGTCTGAGACCCAAACTGAGTCTTTCAATACCTATAAATATGGTTATATTCTTGTATTTGTACTGGAGTGTACAAATGACACTAAAAAGTAATAAATACATTTTGTCTAAAAAAAAAAAAAGACTCAGTTTGGGTCTTGGACTTGTGCTCAACCCAGACCGTGCTGCTGGGAGACTGATGTCTCACACCTGGCCCGGGCTGGCTGTGTGGCCTGCTCCTAGAGGCATGGCAGGGGTGAAGCCGGCCCAGTAAAAACAGCAGACCGAACAGAGGTCTGCCCTGCAGTTGTTTAGATGTCACCTGTCACAAAAAGTCTCACTGATGTTTTTATCTGAAGATCTGGATAAGATTACCGAGGAGGAGGATGCTCGAGGTGTTCGAGGGAGAAGAAGGGCAGCATCTCGAGCAGTGGTCCAGCAGAGGAGCGTTCTGTCAGAGGGCAGTGATGGCGGGGGTGCCGATGACTCCGAACCAGACTTTGCAACTGGTGAGTTATGTCCTCGCTCAAGATAGCCCTGTGGAGACGCAGCGATGAGCTCTTGGAGACATTAATGTGTGCAAGACACTGTGCGTCACAGTATGAAATGTGCAATGTGGGGAATACAGTCAGTAACTAACATCCTTGTGTAGTGACATCACAACTAGATTTATTGTGGGGGCCGTTCTGAAATTTGTGGAAGTGTTGAGTCATGGTGTTGTGTAACAGGAACTGACACAGTATCGTAGATCGGTTATACTTTAAGACAAACAAACTTGTAGAAAAAGAGATCAGGTTTGTGGTGACCAGAGGTGGGGGGAGGGAGAACTGGATGAAGGCGGTCAAAAGGTACAGACTGCCAGTTGTGAGATAAATAAGCTCTAGGGACGTCATGTACGACGTGATAAATATAATGAACAGTGCGGTTTGTTATCTATGAAAGTTGTTAAGAGAGTAAATCCTAAGATTTCTTATCGCAAGGACAAATTTTATTTTCTGTTTCTTTAATTTTGTACCTGTATGCGGTGATGGGTGTTCACTAAACTTACTGCGTTAATCACTTCATGATGCATATAAGTCAGATCATCACACTGTGCACCTTAACCTTACACGGTGCTGTGCATCAGTGCTATCTCAATAAAACTGGGAGGAAAAAAGAAAAAGGCAGAAACACAGAGTCCAGTGAGGCCTGCAGGGGAGGGAGAATGAGGTGAGGCTGAAGAGGCCCCTTGCCACTGGATCATGGAGGGTCTTAGACCCGTTCTAAGAAGTGTAGAGTTTTTTCCACAAGTGGTAGAAATTCATGAAACATTTTGAGGTAGAAATCATATGAAACCTATATTTTATTGTGATAGTTGTTTTCAGACTCATTCAAAAATTAGGGCAAGTGAGGGGCATACATCATGATACATCAATTTAAAATTAAAATGAATAAACCCGTAAGTTTATGCTGTCAGACACTACATTTTGATAGATTTTAGCATGCTGGTGACAAACAATAATAGATTTGTTTTCCACATTTATTCAACAGATACCTGGGTACTTACCATGGACACTGTGTTCTAGACGCTAGGGCCGTGGCAGTGGACAAACTGAACAGAACCCCTGTCCTCACGGAGCTAAAACTCACACGAGAGGACACAGACAATACATACTTGAGGTGTCAATCTGTAATAGTAGATACTTCAAAGTTCATAGGTTCTGAGAAGTATCCTTTATCTCCTCGTGGACTAAATGACTGTTTTTTTTCCCCAGCCTCACTTTTTAGAACAGAGGTGAAGTATGTAGTCTTGTGTTTCAGGTGAAGAGTCTGAGGATGATTCTGATTTTAGTGAGAGTGGAGATGATGAGGCCTTCACAATGAGAAAGAGTAAAGGTAAAAGAATGAAAAGGAAAGAAGCGAAGGTGAAATCTCCAGTAGAAAAGAAAGAGAAGAAACCGAAATCTGCACGTGATGCTACAGGTAAGCTTTTTCCCGCACACTTCACACTTTCTAAAGGGACTATGTTTGGTTTACTTAATGCATTTTTCTCATCTTTGCCTTTTATTCTCATTAACATTTTGCCAGTGTTCATCTCTCATTAAAATCCGTGGAGGAGGGCAGGGTGGGTCAAGGAGGCAGGGCAGACGAGTGCTGACAGCCCCCGCGTGCATCTCACAGTGAGAAAACTGAGGCTCTGGGTGGATAAATTGTTAATAAGTGAGTGGCTCCAGTTTGCACCGAGGTCTGTCCATTCAGAGCCATGTGGTTAGGGCCTTTTTGTGTCTTCAGGATGAATTCAGTTCGAAGCCAGTTTTACCGTAAAACTTGGAATTTGTGAGGACTTGAAGATGGGATACTTGGTTTTTGTATAAAAGAAGTTAGAATATTTTTGAGTTCATGTGTATGATGGATTATTGTAAAATATGACTTCCTCTAACCTGGCTTGTTTTACTTCCTGACAGATGTTTTATGTCTTAGCTGTTTGATGTGTACGCCATTTGAACCTAAATTTCCCTTACTTAGACTATTTATCAATGGGTGAGAGTTGCTCTCACCTTAAATAGCATGGTGCTAAGTACTTACTAAGAAGTAAGAATTAAGTACTGACGGAGTCATGTTCCTCCCGGCACTGTATTCTGCATGCATGAGGTTTTAATTAGTGTTTTTTTTAATTGGCAAATTCACCTGGCTTCCAGAAATTAGATTTTAAATGCAGGGATTTTAGAGATAAACCTGTGTGTTAGTTTCCTATTACTGCTGAAAAATTTATCACAAATTTAGTGTCTTAAATCAACACACATGTATTATTTGACAGTTCTGGGGTCAGAGGTTCAACGCGGTTCTCACCGGGCTAAAACCAAGCTGTTGGCAGAGCTGTGGTCCCCTGTGGAGGCTCCAGGGGACCGTCTACTGCGCTGCCTTTGCCCACTTCTGGAGGCCGCCTGCTGTCTGTGGCTGGTGGCCCGGTCCCCCGTTAGAGCTGCCGCGTCACTCTCCTTCCGCTCCTCACTGTCACCGGCAGGGACCCTTGTGAGGACGTTGGGCGCGTTGGATAATTCAGGATCATCTGTCTTAGGATCCTTAGTTGTGTCACACTGGCCAGGTCCCTTGGCTGTGTCAGGCGGCACAAGCACACGTTCTAGGAATCAGGAGACAGTTATCTTCAAGGGGCCACTACCTGGGATATGAAAACATTTTCCACATTAACGATGTGGAAGAAGCCTCACATGAATACAGTTCATATTTTCTTTAGATGTTTGCTTGTGTTTGCTCACCAAGGCACTCTGAAAACTAAAAATGAGATTCCCGTTTCCAAGTTGGGACTTACCACTCGAAGTCTTCTGTATACCCCAGAGCAAGTCGCTTTGCAAGAAAGTTTACTGTATAATATTAGAAGTAGAATTTAGTTGCTAAGGAGTGGGATTAAGGATTCGGGGAGTGAGGTGGGTGGGGTGGAGCTCAGCGGTAGAGCGTGTGCTTCGTGTGCACCAGGTCCTGGCTTCAATCCCCAGTACCTCCACTGAGGGGGAGAAAAGGGTACAACTCAATCGTTTAAAAAAAAGAGAATTTGGAAAAGAGGATTATATTTCTAGTCCCATTAGTAACCTTTGAGTGTCTCTGATCCGGCACATATTACAATAGAAAATTTAGAGAGCTGTGGTGTCCAACATGGTAGCCACCAGCCACAAGTAGCTCTATCACATTGAAGTTAATTAAAATTAAGCAGAATTTAAAGTCAGCTCCTTAGTTTTGCGAGGCGAGCCGCACACCAGCGCTCATGACTGCGTGCTCGTGTTGCCGGGGGAAGGCCTGGCCGGCGGGGCCGGGACGCGCACATCGGCGGCGCGCAGGCGCCTCGGAGCGAGCACCGCCTGGGGGCTTTTTTTCTTCCACCTCTCTTCCCTCCATTTCTCGCCCCATCGAAAACAAAACAAAACCCAAAAAACCCCAAACCTACTCCCATTCTGTGTTCATCCTCTGGGTAATTAGGTGGGTGCCCCTGATTCCCTCCCCTCCAGCACCACCTCCCCCTCCGCCCAGTCTGCAGCTTTCCCCTCAGCCTCCCCCTTAGACCAGGGGCTCATCACCTCTCCCCTGAACTGCCGTGGAGCCATCCAGGCCGTCTGCTTTTCCAGCGCCGCCAGCAGGCTGCTGCTGGACGCACAGACGTGTGCAGGGGGGACGCTCCCCGCCCCGTGCACGCCTCTGCAGACTGTCCCCTCTTCTCACAATGCCTTATACGCAGCTCTTCTCGGCCCTCTCTGTTAGTGACCAGCCAGTGACTGGGCCATACAGCCCCCGGGAGCGGGATACTCTCTCATCCTGGAGCCTAATAACCTGTCTCACTGGGACAATGGTGAGACACTACCGTGTAATGGTTACAGGTGTGGAGGCTGGAGTCAGACTGGCCTCTAGTCCCGGCTCAGACACTTACTAGCTGTCAGACTAGCCTCTCTGTTTCCTTATTGGACAGAGGGGTAGTAATTAATATGTCCGAATTGCTTCAAGGGCTCAAGGTGACGTACATGACATGCTAAGCAACCCGCGGCCTGTGAGTGCTGGTGCAAGACGGCTGCTCTCAGGCTCTCAGTATATGCTTGTTGATTAAAGAGAGCTGTTCAGATTTATGCTACAGCCTTTTTCATTTTTTATAAGATTATGTAACTTTATCATTTTCACACACACATGCTAGACTTCCTCTTCCTCTATGACACCTTCTTTATGTGTATTTTTCAAAAAAGCGACCTCAGTAGACGCTGCCCCAGCTGCTGTCAAGTCAGAATCTCGGCCCTCACCAAAAAAGGTTTCTCCTTCAGAGGCCACTAGGAAGCCATTACAAACACGCAGTCCTTCAGCTGAAAGCAGGAGGCCCAAGTGGGTCCCACCAGGTATGGCACATCTGCTGCTCAAGGGCAGGGGTCTGGAGAATTCCCACTGGTGGGTTTTTCTTCTATTTGTAAATGTTACATATGAGTACTTCCTTGTATTCCATAGTCTTCACAACCAAGGTTTTTAGCTACTACATTTATTCATCACTTATTATTCCATTATATTTGAGCATGCAAGTTGTTTATGTTTTCATTGTTATCAAGAAGGTTGCAGTAAGCACAGACATCAGTTCTTCTAGAAATCTGTGGGCACATCCCTGGTTATTTTCTTAGGATAAATTCCAGGTAGTGGATTACAGTGAAAGAGTACCAGCATTTAAGATTCCTGATACATATATATATTTGGCAACAAGTTTGTTTGCTCAAGCCACGCTGACCTCCACAGGCTGCCGGACGGCGGGTCCGTGTGTGGGAATCCCAGCATTTCGCAGGCTCCACCCCCAGCCCATCCACACTTGGCCTCTCTGTTTTCTCTTGCTCCACAGCCAAGTCTCCCTGTTCTTCACCCTTCTTGACATTCCTGAAACCCTGATCCAGGCCTGTTCCCTTCAGACCCAGACTGTCGGTGGCTTCCTGCCTAGTCCTTCTCCGCTTTCCCTCATCCACCCACATGAGCGCTCTCTGCATGAAATTGATGCATTTTCAGTTTCTTAAGCCCGGTGTGTGCATTCTGCCAGAGTCCCTCTCCAGCTTCCTCCGTCTGGGATGGCTTTCTTCATTTGTCCCCTCTCCTTTTCTGAGTCATTCCAAGTCTCCTTGGGCTTATTTCCTTCTTTTCAGGAACACTCCTTGATTGGTTCACAGTGGCCACTCCCCTAATGGTAGCTAGGTATCAGTACACAGATTTAGGCCTGAGACTGCATGCTTGCTTAATTCCTCTGGGTCTTCATTTCATCATCTGGGTCATCTTTAAAGTTTTATTGGATATAAAAATTCTAAGATTTTAAGGAGGATTTAAAATGTTTTTGGAGAAGGAAAGAAGGAGGACTAGTTATTGAAATAGTGATGCTGTGCCATTTAAAGGTTAATCCTTAGTGTATTTCTTCTGAGAATAATTCGTGATTTTTCAGCAAAAGAAATTTAAAAGAATTGATATGTTGACTACAGAAGTTTGAAGGTAGCATAATCAAAAAGGTAACAAGGACATAACGGGCTTAGGGATAAAGAGTCAATGTCATAAAACATGAAGTGCTTACAGATTCACTTGTGTGAACGGGCCGGGCAGGTGATGGCGAGCGGGGCCCCGGGGCCCCGGCGCTGCGCTCGGCCCCCTTCGCAGTCCACTTGTTCACAGGCAGGAGTATGGTCCTGGTATTTCCACAGCTGGTGTTTTTTGAAGAGAAGTCAGAAATCCAGATTTTAATGTGAAATCTCTTAGTTTTTAAAAGTTGACTTTGTGTGGACCAAACAGTATATCTGAGAGCAGGATTTAACCCTCAGGCTGCCAGCTAGTCACCTGTCTTATATGAATACGAGAGGACCAGCAAGATTCCAGTGGTATAAACATACCACTGCCCCCAAGAAATACAACTAAAATGGATGTGAAAAAAAGGCAGTCTCACTGGTAATCAAGGAGATGTGAATTAAAACAATAAAGTGTTATTTTATGCCTCTCAAGCTAGAAAATAATAAAGCTGTATCAACTAGTGCACTCTGGGCTGTGGGGTAGCAGGTCTAGTTATTTATTTTACAGTTATGATCCCTGTATAGGACAGCTGGACAGGAGCCATAAAAATAAATCTATCTTTTGACCTAGGAACTACTCTTGGGAATTTATTTTTGAAAAGAATTCAAAAGAAGAAAAAGTAATAAGTGGTCAGGTTTTTTTATAGCCATTTATAGAAAAGTGGTAAGAAACTAGAAACAACCCAAAAAGCGTGTTGTAGGAATTTGATCAATATATAGCATGTACCTGCAGTTAAGGCTGATAAATCAGATGGCTAGAAGCATGGAAGTGTTTGTAAATATTTATGTGGAGAAGGTTCACACAGGTGCACTTACTATGGCTAATCATGATCGACTACAAACACTTACGAGGATGAATTCTGAAATGTAATACTTGTCGGAAATAGTTGCTACGTTAGAGTGGTAGCATAAAGGAGACTAGCCTAAATAAATAAAAATGGTATTTGTCGTATTTAAAGTTATTTAATATTTGAAAAAATAGATTCTGTAAGGAGTACTACTTGTAAAAGTTGCAGAATTTTAAAAAATGCATCAGTTTTATGCTACTACTTTAGAGAGATAATTGTGTGCATTTTTATATCCCTTTACAACCAACGTTCTTTGCTCCCAACTTCCCTGTTCAGCTTTCACGTTTAAAGTTTTAGTGTCATTACCTTGGCCTCTGGAGATGTTTGAAAATATGCAGTATTACGTATGTTCTGCTCTTTAGCACTTACTTTTGATCTCATATATAACTTGATGGAACCTGCATAGCAGGATAATGCTGTATTTATTTATTTTTCGCCTCTTCTGTTTTATCAGCTGATCTTTGCTGTGAGGTTTCTGTCATTGTCAGTATCAGGTGATGTGTTTTTTCCAGCCGTATCCGGAAGCAGCAGTGGTGGCCGCAGCCCACTGACAGGCGTGTCTGTGAAGTCCCCAAATCAGAGTCTTCGCCTTGGCTTGTCCAGATTAGCGCGAGTTAAACCTTTGCATCCCACTGCTGCTAGTAGCTGAGCGAAGTAGCAAGGGAATGGCTGATTAAGAGTCTCAGTTTTATAAGTGTGTTTATATTTGAGGAGGGTATTGTAATATAAAGGAATCCTTCAATGTCATATAAATTATCTCTATGCCTTTGTGATTATATACTTCAGTAAGATGTTTGTTTATAAGAATTTTTACCTTGTCATGTCATTTCCCTCTGGAGCGCACATTCTCTTTCCCTTATATGTATATAGTAAGTCATTGCCATTGAGTGGCTGTCAGTTTGAGGTGGAGGATGTCCACATTACATGCTGGTCTTTCCTAGTAACACAATGCTTGTCTCTGGCTTTGTCTAGTTTATGGCAGCTGAACTTTAACTGTTCAGAGTTCATCTGGCAAAAGGAAAATTCCCATTTCTCCCAGGAGACATTTCTGAAATCTTATGTTTCATAAACTACAATGTCAGTTTTATTGCAATGATGTTTCATATTTTACCCAAAAGTTTCTATATCCTGCATTAAAACAGTTGCTATACTATAGGGTATGTCTCCTCCTTAGAAATAGATGGTTATTGTGTAGCGAACAGAATTTCGGGACATTTTATGAAGCCCTCAGTCCAAATGTTTAATAAAAGCAAGAAAGTTTTGATACGCTCTTTTACTGGATAGCAATACATCCATCAGTCTCTAATTGTCTACATTTTGTAATAAAATGAATGCTTTGCAAAAAAAAAAAAATGTTAGCCCTTTTGTTGTCAATATAGAGAGGAATCTATGGTTGCAGCAAAAGCAGTCCTAAGAGGGAAGTTCATAGCAATATAGGCCTTCCTCAGAAAAGAAGAACAATCTCAAATAAACAACCTAACCTGCCACCTAAAAGAATTAGGAAAAGCACAAACAAAACCCAAAGTCAGCAGAAGGAAAGAAAGAATAAAGATCAGAGAGGAAATAAATAGAGATTTAAAAAAAACAGTAGAAAAAAATCAGTCAAACCAAGAGCTGGTTTTGGGAAAGAATAAACAAAATGGACAAACCTCTGGCCTGGCTCACCCCGAAGAAAGGAGAGAGCATGTAAGTAAACAGAACAAGCAGCGAAAGCGGAGCGCTCACAGCCCCCAGCACAGAAACACGAAGGGCCACGAGGGAGCACTGTGAGCAGCTACATGGCAATAAGCCGGACGACGCAGAAGAAATGGACACGTTTCTAGAAACGTACAGCCCACCAAAACTGAATCCAGAAGAAATAGATCATTTGAACAGCCAATCACTAGAAGTGAAATAGAATCAGCAATGAAAAACCTCCCTACAAACAGAAGTCCAGGACCAGACAGCTTCACCGGGGGTTCTACCAAACATACAAAGAAGAGCTCATACCAGTCCTTCTCCAGCTCTTCCAAAAGATTGAAGAGGAGGGAATACTCCCAGACTCTATTCTATGAAGCCAGCATCATGCTGATACCAAAGCCAAAGACACTACCAAAAAGGAGAGCTGTAAGTCCATATTGTCGATGAACATAGATGCAAAAGTCCTCAACAAAATGGTAGCAAACAGAACCCAACAACGCATAAAAAAGGACCATACACCGTGATCAAGTTGGGTTCATCCCAGGGACACAAGGATGGTTCAACATACGCAAATCAAAATCAATCAATGTGACACATACACCACATCCACAAGAGAAAGGGCAAAAGTCACATGATCATCTCAACAGATGCAGACAATATACAGGGGACGTGCTGTTAATCGCTGTGCTAAGCCAGTGCTTCAGAGGGTGGCTGTGAGGTGCTTGGTCATCCCTGTTGATGAGACAGCATGACGAGGTGACGCAGCTCTTCGGGAAGCTTAGATCTGAATTCACTGTGAATAAAAGTGGTCATAGATATTTTACATTTGTGGCGAGAATTTCAACCAGCTCCTCATCACTTTTTAATAATTCTTTGAATCATGTTAACCATTAAAAAGTGTGTACTACTTAGCTCAGTTCTTCTCGGGTTCATGGGATCATCTGTGTTCATGAGAAAACAGGTGATTAGAATCACGATTAAAGCGAGCGAGCACCTGCCTGTCGCTGTCATGCTCGTTTCCTGTCTGGTGCGTATTTTCACACTGCCGTGCGCCCCTCGCCTACCCCCCGCCACCCCTTCTTCAGAACATCTCCCAGCTACACGGCGTTGAGGCGCTCGCTCTACCTGGTGCAGTTTAACAGGAAACACCTATCAGGAGCCCGCCCTGGGTTAAGTGCTGGTGTCACCGGTTAATCACCTGGACCAGCCTGAGGAGCCTGTTTTCTCCGTGTTGTCCACATGAATGGCTTCTACTGAAACCTACCTTCTGTCTGTCAGAACCGGCCTTGCAGAAGGCACTCCTGACCTTTCTGTTGCCAAATCCAGGGCACAGTTTTCTCGCCTGACCTTGCTGTAGACCCTGTGCACCATACCCTGCTTAGTACTGTTTATTTCCTGGGCTCCTGTGACTCCATTCTTCTGTAATTTGCCCGCATCTCCCTGCCGACTCTTCGTTATTTTGCAGCTTTCTGATCTTTGCGTCAGCTGTACCCGCTCCTCTCACCACCGTATCATGTTCTGTGGGGCCCCATTCTTTTCCCCCGCCCCTGTCTTTTTTAAGGCTTGAGTGACTGTGACTGCCGAGTCAGGGTCTTGAGCCCAGACCTTGCCCTTGACACGGCCTGTTGCCCGGTCCGTTGCTGATTTGTTGTAGGCCATCGCTGAACAACGCCTCCCCTACCCCAGCGTGTTCCCTCTTGTGTTTTCTGTTAGTAAAGAGCAGCACCTTCAATCAGCGCAGGTGCCTGGGGCACTTTCGCCCTTCACGTCCTGTCCCCAAGCCCTGTTCCGTTTCCTGCATTTCTCAAAACCTCTGTCTCCTTCCACTTGCTGTCCTCACTCTGACATATCATCACTTACCACTTCTACCCAGCATCTTGGCCTCTTGGTCACCTACTCTGGCCTCCTCTTCAAGCCATTATTACTAGACAGAGTTTTCTAAAATAAAATCTGAGCACCAACACCCCTCTTCTTAAAATCAGCACACGTGCTCCTTGTCCTGTTTAGTTCGGGAGCCATTTCTAATCAGACTGGCCCCTGCCCACGTCCTGGGCCTTGCCTGGTGCCGCCCTGTGCGCGCGTGACCCCTGCCACACCACACTGCATGCTGGTGCCGTGGCTCCCAGTCTTCAGATCCTTCCTTCTACTTGCCTTCTTTATGCTAATTCCTACTTGTCCTTGAAGACTCAGATTCAACTTGGCTGTTTCAGAGAGCTTTATTTGAACGCCTGTCTCCTCCATGGATCAGAGTGTATTCCTCCAGGCCATGCTATTGACATTCAAATATTAAATTTAGTGTTTCCACTTTTAAAACCTGGTGCAGAGTACATGCTCAAAAAGTGTCCATCTGACGAACAAATCATATCCAGAACTTTTACTACTTGCTTCTGATAACCAGAAACTTTTGAGGAGGGGGAGGGTAGGGATCATTTCATGAATCTGTTCAATCAACTCAAATCTCTCCATCCTGTGGATGCCCTTCAATTCTTGTCCCAAACCTGAAAGAACGGGGGAGGGGGTGCAAGAGAAGGGAAGCAGGAGGAAAAGGGGTATTCCTTTGGGCTGATGTGAAAGGTGGTTTGCGACCAGACCAGAGCCCAAGCCTTTCAGCTCCGGAGTCACAAAAAGGGCGGAAACCATTTCTATAGCGACGGGAGGAGGGTGTGGTCCTCCACCTGCACGCGGTTACGGGTCGGAGCCGGCAGCGCCCGCAGTCTGCGCAGGCCCGATGCAGCTCCTCCCACCGCCCACCCTCATCGGCACCAAGTAAGGGAGGGGGCGGCGCGCGCGTCCCAGCGTCCGGGCAGCAGGTGGCGGGCGCGAGACCCAGCGGGGAGAGGGTGCAGGCGAGAAGGGGTGTGGGCCGGAGGAGGGGTGGGCGGTGTCAGGGCAGAGAGACGGCAAGTACCATTTCAGATTTCTCTCTGAGCCGCTGCATCCTCACAGCGCATCAGTGTACTGTTGTGTTGGGACAATGTGTCGCTGGCTTGGGCTGAGTGCAGGTTGGGGAGAGGTGGATTTTAGGGAACTCATAAGACCTGCCGGCACTCTGCTTACGACCCTGACCCCGACGACGTGCGGCACGAGCGTTCTGCCCCCTTTCTTGATCTTCACTGCACGTCTAGTCCTCTTCGTCGTCAAAAAGTGAGTCCACCAGGATAGGCTGCTAACCAGCCTTTCCCGAGCAGCCCATGTGCCTGCCGGGCACCAAGCCACACTGTCCTCTACGTGGTACTTGCCACTCGAGGGTAATTCCCGGTATTAGCAAAGTTTTTCCTTCAAAGGGGGATGAACAGTGCAGAATTTGGGATCTTTAAAAAGTCCATAGTTAATTTGTGGCCTTTACTGTTTGAAGTGTCCATCAGTCAATTCAGGGCTCAAGTAACCTGTCTCCCCTCTGACTTTGTTTTAAATGACTGGCGGTCAACAATCTTAAGTCAGGCTTCACCGCTCAGGCTTCAGTAGAGACTTGGTAGAAGTGTGAGGCCGTTTAAATAGAAAGTTCAGGCCATGAAAGGCCCATGTAAGTGTCCTTTGTCGCCAGTCTCTTTTGAGGGATTTAATCACCTCCATGTGGTAGGTACAGAAAATCTAGGCTTTCCAAGGATTTCTCTGAACACAGACTCTGCCAGGTTGGTTCTGTGACCTAAGGCTGTTATTTCCTGCCTTCGTTTGGTCCTTGTAAAGAGGGTGATGATAAACCTGCAGGAAGTCTAATGTGCTCCGCCACTTTCCGACTGTTGTTGTCGGCACCTGGGCAGAAGTGCATCTTCCCAACGTGTGGAGGACCAGGGCCGGGAGTCAGTGGTTATAGCTGAGCCCAAGCCCAACGTGAGTGGGTTGTGACTGCTAAAAAGAGCAAATACTGGTCTAGGCTGCATTTATAGAAATTCCGTGACCCGATGAGGGATGCAGCATTCTGGCTGTCTGACATAGCACTGATCAGAACTTAATCTAGACTCTAGAAGACCACAGCCCCTCTAAGAGGTCATTAAACACTGGAAAACAGAGAGGGACAGCCACAGTCCAGGCTCAGCGTGATGCTCCATCATCAGATGAGGAGGGGTTTGAAATAGAACCACACGATGCCTGGGGATGAGCAGGTGCTGGGGAGTCAAAAAGCCACAGTTGTGAAGACGGAAGAGCTCTTGAGCGGAAGACCGGGGGTGCGTGCTTGGTTGCTCCGTAGAGGATAACAAGTGTCAGTGGAGGCTGTTTCTCCACGTCGCTTCTTCAGCCAGCATTTGTGGGGCACCAACCACACGGACATTAACAGCAGGGCGTGAAATGGGATGCCTGGGGGGAAAGCAGTGCATCCTGGTCCAGGAACATTCAAGCAGAGATGAGGGATTTCCTGGGATGCTCTCGAGGGGATTCCTACCCGGGGAGGGAAGATGGGTGAGACGGTTTCTAAAAGCTTCCAGCTCTTAGTCTGTGAGTCTGTGGACCATGAAGAGTTTCAAGAATAACTGCACTGGACCCTCCCTTCCACTTCCCCAAATCCCCACTTAAACTGGATCCCATAAACTTATGAGAGAGTTAATGTTTCTTCTTGTCATGAGTTAATAATTCTGGGAAATGTGCTCTGAATGGAGAAGATGCAAAAGTGGCTGAATGAGATCCAGAAAAAAGTGTTTCTACCAATTATCCCCTTTTCTTCTACAGGCTTTAAGTGATGGATATATCCATATTTTAGGCGAAAAGGTGCTTGTGGCAAGAGCATGGTCTGCTCTGCAGGCAGCTGGGGGACGTGGGGCTTTTTGCTGGGTGTCCTAAGATGCTAAGCTCCGCACTAGCTCATCATCCTCTCTCGGCTCCCGTCTCCCTCTGCCCTGAGCACCTGGGGACTGGCACCCAGGTGTTCCCCCTCCCGACCTCGCTGGGCACCAGAAGGGAGACGGAGGAGCAGCAGTGTCTGGGCTGTGCTCTTGGACCTGCAGGCCTCTTCTTCTCCAAGTGCTGCCTTCTTCCCGCCTGGGGCCCAGGGCCATGACCTCTGTTTTACTCCTAATGCCAGTTTACTCTCCTTCCGGCAGGACTAAAATGGATGCTAAAAAGCCAAGTGTGACATCCTTCCCGATTCTGAAAGCAAGAAAGAAACAAAATCTCACCTCTGTGAAGGTGAGGAATATCATTTGGGGAAGAGAGGTTTCGTCATGAAATCTTGGGGACCCCAGGCCCAGTGGGGTTGTCATACCCCAAGCACCTTTGATGACAGGGTGACAGGAAGGTGCAGAGGCAGGTCTGGGTGGGCTTGAGGGAAAGTCAGCTGGACAGCCAGGATGTAGTTTCTTGAACTTGAGAACTGCAAGGTCTTAATCTAACAGGCGAGGCATCTTGGGCTAGTGTCTCTTCCACAGTGTTTATTATTCTGCTTCTGTTTCTATATCTGGACCCACACTGGAAGTGTCCTAGAATGGTTTTGATAAAGTATCCAAGACCATTTCTAGAAACGGTGTCTTTCTTTTTTTTTTTCTATAACAGACATGGTGTTTTTCTTTTTACTTTTCCTCAAAAAGTAGTAAAACGCCACAGCACTGAAGGTGATACTGTGATGTGGTGACTTTGTGATTACCACTTACAAGGGCAACATCTAAATCAGGTGTAGTTTTTTTGTCTGGGCTGAATTTTTAATTTTTTTTTATGGTAGTATAGTCAGTTTATCAAGTGTATTTTTAAATCTGACACCTTCAGTTTGGATTTCATAACTTAACTCAAAAGATCATATTGTCTGGGATCTTTGTTCTGAAAACTTGGCAGCAAACCGCAGCCCAGAGCATTCAGGTTTGGCTTTCTGAACGCTGCCTGCATCCCTGATTGGGAGGGCGAGTTCAGCAGCCTGCCCAAGGCCTAGTGAAAATTCTCCTCCCCGTAAGTCATCACCACCTCCTTAAAATTAATGGCTCCTGGGTCACCTCTTCCAGGCAGTATTCCTGACTTAACCTTCTCCCCCTCAGGACTGTGAGTCATCAACTTATTCCCTAAAGCAAAGCCTGTTGTTCCCCATTCCTACCCCTGCTATGACCACATCCAGCAAAGAACATTTTGCAATTTATAGGTATAAACATTTATGAATACCTAAAACATGTCCTTTGATAAAACAAATTAATACAAGATCTTTGAAATAGTAAATCTACAGCAAAACGTGATAATATCATAAAGATAACATTTTGTTCAAATTTTAAAATATTATGCAGACAGAACAGTCTTGGTCATGGTTTTACTTTGGCAAAATAATCAAGAGTTTTGCAGCTTACTTTTTCCTTAGCCACCTTTATTGGGTACTTAGATGACACTCGTAAGAACCTTAGAGGCAAGTACTGTTATCCCCATTTTACAGATGGAGCAGGTGAGGTTCAAGTGAAGTTAACTAGCCCATGGCCATAAATCAATGAGTGGAGGACAGAATTTGAATCCTTTTTGGGTTTGTTTTTTTTTTGGCAGGGGGAGGAAGTAATTAGCTTTATCTACTTGTTTATTTTAATGAAGGTACCAGGGATCAAACCCAGGACCTCGTGCATGCTAAGCATGTGCTCCACCCCTGAGCTGTACCCTCCCCTCTTGAACCCATATTCTTACCAGTCTCTTCCATGCCTCTCCATGCCTCTTTGCTGAGTAATGTCAACTCTGTTAAGTGTTGCCTTATATAAAGTTCCTTAACACACTGAATTTATTTACATTAATTTTAAGGAAATGAAATTCTGCTGCAGTATCATTTAAAAATACTATTTAACCTTATAACTATTGTCTGTACAGCAGTGGTTAGTCTGATGGGTCCTAAGTAAATGTCTTTTCACTGTCTGTGCATTTTCCTCAAGGGAATTCTCATCCAGTTGAAGCTAGTCTATTCAACTTAGGGAAATGCAAATAAATCGAAAACTGTTCTCAGCATGTGAACTCTTGGGTTTCAGTGCATGGTTATGACATTAGTTGGAGGAGGAAAGGAGAGAATTAGAATCTCTTCACCTGAAAAAAGCCACTGAAGTTGAGAGATCTGTGGATCTCAGCCTATCAACTGCCCCAAGCAGGTGTTGAAAAATATTTTACATATTTAAGTAAATGAATAATAATTTATATTTATTTCATGATATTTAACATTGTGTTATAAAGATAATGTTTATAACAATAAATAAATATTTAAAATGTGGATCTTGATAGTGTTTCAGCTAAGGGATTTTGTAAAATGTGTTTTTTTTTAAAGAATTGTTTCCCCTGGCTTTGAGACAACGGGTGGTCTTTATCCGGTTCTTTTTAAAATGCCCCCGTTCATTTGGCTACAACGTGGTAGAACAGTAGAGCCGTCTGCTGCTGAGAGATCTCCGGGGTCCCGTGGCTTCGATGTCTCCCTTCAGTGCGAGGGTCACAGAACCCTCATAGAGCCGCTGGGTGACACAGCACCCCTCTGCCCTTAGGGAAAATGCTCTCGCGTTATGGTTTACCCTGACTGCCGGCAGGGAGTCATACCCTCGCCCTGAGTCCTCAGTTCTCTCAGCTAGTAAGCTGGAGGATGTTTGGCTCTCCTGCAACTCTATTCAAAGAGAACAGTCTGGCCTTGCAGCCACTTCGGGGACTGGAGTTGCTGGCAGAACTCCGGTGTCTCAGGGGAGGCCGTCCCAGGGGAAGAACCTGGGAGGAGCCTGAGGAAGGGAGCTCTGTTGACCCTGGATGTTTTATTACCGTTTCCCTGACAATTAGTGAGCAGGGGGAGTGGGTGTCACAAAGGATACCGAGAGCGTGCTAAAGACGCTTTGTCTACTTTGAGCACTAGGAGAGCAAGCATTGTTCTGTTATTTTGATTCTATCCTGTAAGTCATTCAGCTGGTGAATACCACCTCCTTAGACAGGTCTTCCCTCACCACCCTTTCTGTTATGTTGCATATTTGTTTACTTGTTTATTGTCTGTCTCATCCTCTAGCCACTGGCCACCATATTGACTATGAGGCTACGGGGCCCTTGACACAGGCAGGTCCAAATCGGGGTGTGCTGTCCGTGAAAAGTACACACCAGGTTTCAAAGGCTTGGTGTGAGAAAACACACAGGAAATATCTTACTGATGACTTTTTATCATTGGGTGAATTTTAGAATACATTAATTAATACTTCAGTCACATTGTAAAAATAATTTTATGTTGATTACATGTTAAAATAGTATTCTGAATATGTTGTGTTAAAGAAAATATATTGTTACAATTAATTTCACCTTTTTTTTTTTTTTCACTTTTTAAATGTGACTGCTGGGAAATTTAAAACGCCCCGCATGGCTTGTGTTACACACCTGCTGGGCAGCGCTGCTGTTGAGAAGAAGCTCCTTAACAGCACAGGTGTTCTTGGTCTGGTTCAGCGCTGAATTGCCAGAACCTTGGACAATGCCTGGCACAGATTAGCGTTTGATGTGTACTCTTGTAATAGAAATTGGGGAAGTATTTATTCATTTGTTCTCTCTGCAAATATTTACTGAGTTTCTATTCATCTCAAGAACTGTTCTAGGTGCTAGGGAAACTGGAGAAGAAAACAGGCAAAAACAAAACAAAACAAAAAACCAAACTTCTCATGTGGCTTAAAATTGGGATTCTTTGTAGAAAGTCCAGATGGTGCCGACAGCGGTGAGAATGGTGGTGACCAGCTCTCATCCTCCTCACTGAGGTGGAGCTGAGACTGAACTAGATCAGTGGTTTCCAACCTTGGTCGTATATCACTAGGGGAGATTTTAAAGATCACTGAAATCAGAATCTGCAGGGGTCACGGACAATTATTTTTAAAAGTTCTTTTCTATCGCTTGCGGACCGATACGCATTTAAATGCCAACTGCAAGACCTTCGTTAGACTGTCTCTGACAGCTTGTTGGTTGTGACCCTGGAACAGTTGTTCCTACATCCCCTAGTTATGGTGGGATTAAGCAAGAGAAGAGGACTTACGCTTGCTGGCTGGCAAATGTTGAAAGCCCAGTAAATACTGGTTGCTTTCATTTTCTTTCCTCCTCTGCATTTACCAGAAAGGGGTTTCCCATGGGAGACAGGCTTATAATGAGCCTCCCCTAGCAGAAGAGGCTATGAGGGCCACGCATTCTGTCTCCTTTCTGTAATCAGTACTCCATAGGAACAACAATCAGTCTGACCAGGTGGCGTTGCAAAGGAATTGAATCCACAATCAGTCACAAGTGTAGAGACAACAAGCAGCAGAGACTCCAGCCTCCAGTTTTGGTGTGGTACCCTATTATTTACAGAATGAACCCACCTTTTACATGCAAATGGACGGTTCAAGCTAGAAGAACTTAAAATGATCACAGAACTAAAACGTCAAAACATTTTGCGAATAGAACCACAAGCAGCCAATCTAGGATTGGTGGCTCAGTGAAAAGTAGGCCTCGCAAGCAGTCTAACACCTGTGTTTGGGTGACCTGGGGAGTGAGCGCTCACAGACTTTCCCTGTTCTCCCCTAGGGCCCCGCTCTTCCTCCCGAGATGTACATAGTAGGCACCAGGCCCTTCGTTCCGCCTTCCCATGCGTGCTCTCCATTTGAGAGAGAGGAGGCCAAAGTCCTGAGTTTACCTTCAGCTGTCGTGACAGGAGGTGGGGCCAGCGGGCGTCGGGGAGTGTCTCTGGTACCAGGATGCATCAGAGCGAGTAGACAACTCCTCCTGAAAGCTTCCTCAGACCATACAACTTAGAGTCTCTCTGCTTGACACTGGAGGTGGGATGAGGCAATGTTAGAAATACAGCCCCTGCCCCTATATGTGTTGAGCTTTTTACATTTGCTCTTTTCAACAATGTTGAGGGAGTCAACACCCCCATTTTTCAGAGGAGAAAACGGGGACCCAAGGGGATTAAACAGGTTACTAGTAAAAGTAATTAATGCTGAGAAAGGCTGAAAGCACAATTCAGATTTTATTCTGTAGTGCATTCATGCTTTTTAAAATTGGTTTTTCTTTTTTAAAATTATTTATTTATTTATGGAAGTATAGTCAGTTACAACATGTCGATTCTGGTGTACAGCTGAAATTGGTTTTTTATTATTAAATGTTTAAACATGTGTAAGGTAGAAAGAATGAAAATACAGTGAGCACCTTCATGTGTATCCAACACACACTGTAAGAAAGATGGCCCCTGTGGGGTCCGCCCTATCTTATTTCCCCCTGTTCCTTGACCCCTTGGAGGTAACCACTCCCTTGAGTTTTACATTCTTATTGTTATTTCTAATTACTGCATTTATTATTTATTATTATTTCATTGCTTTTCTTTATATGTCTCTAAACCTTCTAAACTATGTACTGTTTAATTTTGCAAGTTTTTTGTTTTTGTGGATATGAAATCATTCTGTTCAGTTTTCCTCTGCAGCTCACTTTGTATGTCAGCACTACGCTAGCATACACTGGCCAGCATCTGGCTGGCGTTCCCTCGGACTGATCAGGGTGCCGCTCTGACTGGCCAGGGCCTGTGCCTCTTAGGTATTGCGAATATCACCGCTGTTCTTGGAACCTGTTTAGGAATCAGCTTCACTGCTGTAGTCAAGGGTAGGGGCACATCATACTTCTTACTGGCTTTATAGTTGGTGGGCGTGTGTGTTTTTTCCCTTGTGTTTTTGCCATTGAAAACAGGTGCTGTGCATGTTGTGGTGCATGTCTCCTGGTGCACATGTGCAGGGGTTTCTAGAGTGTGCCCTTCGGAGGGGAATTGCTGGGTACCAGGGTATGTGAGTACCTAACTTTACCAGATGATGCCAACTGGTTTTGAAAACACTCGTACCGCTGTGCTTTGCCTCTAACAGGAGGTACACACACCAGTTGGCCCACATCCTTTTCATCACTTGATATTGTGTGGCTTTTTATTCTGCAAGCTTAGTAGACAATATTTTCCTGTATTTTAATGTACACTGTGTTGGTTATTAATGAGGTTGGCCATTTGTGTTTCCTCTTCTGTGGAGTGCCTGGTCGTGCTTGTTTTTGCATAAATATTTTTCTTTTGTGTTGTCTTTTTCCTACTGATTTGTAGAATATTTATATATTATATATAACACATATAAATAAAATATAAATAAACATAAATAATGTACACAAACATTGTATTTATTTGTAAGTAAATATGAACTATTCAAAGCACTTACTGATCCTTTGCCAGCAGTACATGCTGCCAGTACCTTCTCCTAGCTGTTGACTTGCCTTCTGTGTACTTTATTCTTAAGAGCAGTTTTAGGTTTACAGGAAAATTGAGCAGAAACTAGAGTTCCGTTATGCCCCCCTCACCCCCCATAGCTTCTCCTTTTATTAACATCTGGCATCAGTGGACAGTTGTTGCAATTGGTGGATCAGTATTGATACATTATTATTAACTAAAGTCCATAGTTTACATTAAGGTTCACTCTTCCTGTTGTACACTTACTTGGTTTTGACAAATGTGTCATGTATCCACCATTACAATCACACAGACTAGTTTCACTGACCTAATAAAAATGCACCATACTCCACTTTCTCACCACTCTTTCCCCTCCCCGAACCCCCGGTAACTGTTCTTTTTACTGTCTCTATAGTTTTGCCTTTTCCAGAATGTCATACTGTGTGTAGCCTTCTCAGACTGGCTCTTCCCCATAGTGATATGCATTTAAGCTTCCCTCCGTCTCTTTTTGTGGCTTGATAGCTCACTTTTTTAGTACTGAATAATACTCCATTGTCCACATGTACTACAGTGTATTCATTTGCCTTCTGAAAGACACCTTGGTTGCTTCCAAGTTTTGGCAATCGTGAATAAAACGCTACAAACATCCACTTGCAAGTCTTTGTCTGGACATATGGTGAAACTCCTTTGGCTGAAATCCAAGGAGCACTGTTGCTGGATTGTGTGGTAAGAATATGTTTAGTTTTGTAAGAAACCGCCAACCTGCCTTCTAAAGCGGCTGCGCCATTTTGCATCCCCAGCAGCAATGAGTAAGCGTTCCTGTGGCTCCACAGCCTCACCAGCATTTGGTGGTGTCAGTGCTCCAGATTTGGGTTATTCTAATGGATGTGTAGTGGCATCTCAGTGTTGTTTTAATTTGCATTTCCCTGATGACATAAGATGTAAAGCATCTTTTCATTTGCTTATTTGCCATCTGTGTATCATCTTTGGTGAAGGTCTTTTGTCCATTTTAAAATCACGTTGTTTGTTTTCTCATCGTTGAGTTTGAGTTCTTCGTATACGTTAGATAACAGTCCTTTATCAGATGTGTCTTGCAAATATTTTCTCCTGGTCTGTAGCGTGTCTTGACATATAATTGATATAATTTCAGGTGTATGACATAAGGATTTGATTTATGTCTATGTTGCAAAATAATTAACACAGCAAGTTTACTTGCCATCCAGCACTGTGCATAATTACAAGTTTTTCTTGTGATGAGGGCTTTTAAGATCTGCTCTCTGAGCAACTCTCAGATACATAATACAGTATGTTAACTGCAGTCATCATGTTGCACATTACATCCTCAGGTCTTATTTATCTCATAACTAGAGGTTTGTACCTTTTGATGCCCTTCACCCACTTTATCCACCCTGGCACCCCCGCCTCTGACAACTACCAATCTGTTCTCTGTATCTATGAGTCTGTGGGTTTTAAAAAAATTCCACATATAAGTGAAATCATACAGTATTTGTCTCTGTCTGACTTATCTCACTTAGCATAATGCCATCAAGGTCCGTCCATGTTGTTGCAAATGGCAGGGCTTCCTTCCCTTTTGTGGCTGAGTAGTGTGTGTATCTGTATCTGTATCGACCCATCTTTCACATTTTCTTTATCTTTATCTGTTGATGGACACTTAGGTTTTTTGCATGTCTTCACTATTGTAAATAATGCTGCAGTGAACATCAGGGTACAGATACCTTTCTGAGATAGTTGTTTTGTTTTCTTTGGATAAATACTCAGAAGTGAACTTGCTGGATTATATGGTTGTTCTATTTTTAACTTTTTTGAGGAATCTCCATCCTATTTGCCATAGTGGCTGCACCAATTTATATTCCCACGAACAATGCACAAGGGCTCCCCTTCCCCCTCAACATCCTCACCAACACTTGTTATTTGTTGTGTTTTTGATAATAGCCATTCAAACAGGTGGAGGGTGATACCTAATTGTGGCTTTGCTTTGCATCTCCCTGAGGATTAGTGATGTTGAGCATCTTTTCATGTGCCTGTTGGCCATCTGGATGTCTTCTCTGAAAAAATATCTATTCTGCTCCTCTACTCATTTTTTAATTGGGTTGCTTTTTTTTTTTCTATGTTGACTTGTTTAAGTTCTTTACATAATTTGGATATTAATCAATCCCTTACCAGATACAGGATTTGCAAATATTTTCTCCCATCCCATGGGCTGCCTTTTCATTTTGTTGATGGTTTCCTTTCCTGTGCAAAAGCTTCTTGGTTTGATGCAGTCCCACCCGTTTATTTTTGGGAGCGGCAGAGGGAGCGATGCTGTCTGTGACTTGCCGGAGGTCTGCGCAGCGACCGCAGCCTGGGACGTGAGGAGCAGGTGCCCAGCTGCGCTCTCTGACTCTGGGCGCTCTGCTGTGTGGAGTCGTGGAACTTGTTGTGTTCTGTGGAGAATCCCCAGAGCCTTCTCTCCTCTCCGCAGCACACCCTCTCCCTGCATCAGTGCTTTGGTTTTGAACTCTGGATTGTTCTGGCCTCTGGAAGGGATTGTGGAGCCTGCAAGGAGGGGCTGCGATTCGCTATCACAGAACTCTAGCTACATTCATCCCACCAACCTGGACAGGCACGGAGAGATTATTGTTGTTCTTATTTTTTGTAACGGGGAGGAGGAAGCGACAAGGAGGAGCCAGCTAAGGAAACAGGGAAAGAGTCTGTGAGGTCTGACTCAGGCAGGGTCGTCTGATGGAGGGGTGTGCCTTTCTGAAAAGGCTGATGGCCTGGGGCAGGGGACCAGGCTGAGAGCTCAGATTCTTTCTCCCTAAGCAGACAGGACATGCCAGGTTCTGTCCAAGGTCATAGGATGAGGCGGTGCATCTGGGTATTCTGCTCTAACCAGCCCCACAAAGGGACCAGAACTGTTATCCTTTGGCTCCCAGAGTGGTGGGGGGGGGCAGGAAATATGCTCCCTGTGACCCCTGGGTATACTGTGCATGTTGGGGAAGGGCGGCTGGCATGGTGAGAAAACAGAATAGGGAGGGGAGGACGGAGTTCGCCGGGGAGACGATGCTGATGCAGGAAGGACAGTTAGAGATGGCACCATCCTGTGCACCTGTTTCGTCCATTCCGATGTAGAAGTCACACATCGGTGAGGATGGGAGTGGGCTCCAGCTGGAGAGCCCTTCTTTTCTCAAACAGGCCATCTCCTTCGTCTGTTTCCCAGTGCTGGAAAGTCTTCCTTGAGTCGAGATACATTTATTTGGAACAAAGCACTTCCTTTTCTAACAATTCTGCTGGAAATTGCAATTGTATTTGAGAAGGGGCGTGGACAGGGCTTCTCCAGTGTGAATTAGTGGTTGGGAGGCTTTTCTTCCCAGAGGCAGTGCTGGGAGCGGGAAGCCCTGGTCCTCGGGGGGAGTGGGGATGGGCAGCCATCCACGAGGGTGCTCACGTCAGAGCTCAGCCATCTCGAGGGCAGCTGAGAGTCGTCTCACTCTTTTGAGGACAGGTATGAGGGCTTCCTTCTCCCTCATTTTCCCCTTCCCCCTCCCCGCCTTCCCTTTCTTCCTTTAGCAAATATTTAAGTGCCTACTGTGTGTGAGTTTCAGTAAAGTCTTACTGTCCTGCAGAAGGCCGATGTGTAACAATCTCGTACAACAAACCTTTGCAGGTCCTGTGATAAGAGCAGGTACAAAGCCTGGGGTAGCGGGAGGGTTACACGTGTGAGAGGGAACAGTCCCAGAGGCTTCCTGGGGAAAGTGGCACCTTGGCTGGGGCTTGAATGTGGGTAAATTCGCACTTGGGTGGATCACAAGTGCTTGGAGTGGAGGAAGTGGTTGAAGCGTGGGTGAGGGAGTGCATCCCAGGCAGACACAGAGCAGGAGGAAGGCTCTGAGATGTGAAACGGCGCAGTGTGTGAAAGCTGCAAGCCATTCGTAATTGCCGGAGCTGAAGGGGCAGGGTCAAGGCCATGACGAGGGATGAGGCTGGGAAGCTCTGTGTGCCAGGAGTTCCAGCCCTGGGAAGCTGCCGAGAAGACTGAAGCAACGCAGCAAGATCAGATGACTGTGTTTAGTTTCTTTTTTTTTTTTTAATTGAAGTATACAACGTTACAGGTGCACAGCAAAGTGATTCAGTCATATAATATGTACATATTCTTTTTCAGATTCTTTTCCACTTTAGGTTACTGAAGATATTGAGTATAGTTCCCTGTGCTCTACAGTAGGTGGTCTGTTTAATTTCTGGGTTCACTTAGGCAGTAGAGGATGGGTTGGGAGGATGCTTTGGGGACCCTGCAGTAAGTGCCTGGACTAGGGATACACTGAGCAGAGTCTTAAGGGGATCTTCATTCTCACAGAGTTACGCTGCTCATGGTAAGAAAACATAAGTGACAGTCTGCGAGTTTGTGAAAGCGTTCCCCAGTGCACCCCTGCAAGTGGGAGGGCTGTGCTGGCTGCAGCCAGCTTCTGTGGACGATGGAGGTTTGCAGTGCAGGCTCTTCCCTGTGGTGTCCTACAAAAGGCCACCTTCGTTAGAAGCAGCCTACGGCTGATCCTGCTGCCCCAGCAAGGGAGATGACTCTTAATGAGGGCTCCATCCCCAGCCTGAGACACTCAGCAAATCCCAGATGGGCTCTGGAGGTGGTCTGAGCCCCGTCCAGGCTCTTGTGATGATGGCGTGGATACTGACACATGGGCTGGGCACTGTGGAGACCCCAGGGTGAACCAGCCAGAGGGACCCCTCTCGAGGGCTGGCATATCGTGGAGGGCCTGATGTTTGTGGCCATTGAATCTCGTTGGGAGGAGATGAGAGTTCATAAAAAATTAGGAAGGATGCATAAACATCAATGGCATAAAGGAAAATCACTTTCAGTGGGGGGAGAGATTAATTCCAAAGGAGGGAATTGCATTAGATTGTGACTGCATAGAATCTGGCTGCACAGAACTCAGCTTCTTTAAAAAAGAGAGGTTTCTGGGCCCCAGCATAGGGAGTTTGGGGTCAGGTGCGGGAGTCTGTATTTTAAAAGCTCTTTCGGGCAAGTTGGAAAACCACTGGACCATGTGATCTGCATTTAGCACCCCGCCGGGCACGTGGATGTGCTCAGTCTGTTAATGAATGCACCTCCGAGGTCCATCCCAACCATGATTCCGTGTATCCTCCTGGTTTGGGGAGGCAGGAAGGAGGTGTTTCTGGAAGAATCCTTGAGGCCGGGCGACAAGAACCAGTAACTGAAATAGTTTGATACCTTTGCACCTATTTTGCGTGAACGCCAGGAATATGGGGGGTGGGGGGTCAGCTGGGTTTCCGCTTTCCCTCCTTCCTCCTAATCAATGTTTGAGCTGAGCTCAGCTTCTGTTTGAGAAGGGTGAGCTGGCTTTTGCAAAGCAGTGAGATGGAAATTGCCTTTTTTTTTGGCTGAGAAAACAAAAGAAAGTGAGAACTAGAGGGATTTGCCCAGAGAACAAATCAGCCAGCTCAGAAGACAGAGGCACAGGGGAGCTGCCCAGGGCGGGACCTGAGGCTCTCTGGCCAGCCTGCCCTGTCACACTGCAAGTCGGTGCAGCGCTGGCCTGCGGGTCTGTCACCCAGCGCCGGCAAGCATAGCCAGAGACCCCTGGAGCACCCCCACATCCCAGTGTGGGGGCGTCTCAGTGCCCTGCGCCTACGTGTGAGCACGGGGTTTCTGTTCAGTCTTTCCTTTCCTCTCCTCTCCTTTCCTTTTTTCTTTTCAACCTTTTGTTCAGACCCTCTTGTTTTCCATTATTGGAGTATATTTGATTTACAGTGTGTGTTAGTTTCAGGTGTACAGTGTAGTGATCCAGCTATACATTTGTACATATCCTTTTTCACATTCTTTTTCATTATAGTCCTCTGTGCTGTACAGCAGGTCCTTGTTTATCTGTTTTATATACAGTAGTGTGTATCCGCTCATCCCAGACTCCTAATCTACCCCTCCCCCTCCCCGTATTTGGAGCCGCTCAGTGCGGCGTCTGTGCTCCGAGGCTCTGGGTCCAGGTCCCTTGACACTTCCCTCTGGTCTGGCTCTCGCCCTGCTCTTGTTACTCTCTTTTTCCCTCACATTGCACTGAACCATTTAGAGGTTTCTGTCATAATATATATTTTTTATTTTTTAATAATAGTATTTATTTTTACTATTTTTATTTTTAATTGAAAGTCTTGAAATTCTATAGTGCTTTACAATTTTCAAGGGTTTCACACATGGTGGGAGGGTACAGCTCAGTGGTAGAGTGTGTGCTTAGCATGCACGAGGTCCTGGGTTCCATCCCCAGTACCTCCATTAAAATAAAAAAAAACTAAAAGTAAATAAATAAACAAACCTAATTACCCATCCTCCAAAATAAAAAAAAAAAAAGGTTTTACATGTGTGATTTTGTATAATCACATAATAACCCCTTTTACCCCCTACCCCTGTCTTGCCCCTCCACCCTCCCCTTTCCCCACTGGGAACCACTGGTTTGTTCTCTGTAGCTGTGAGTCTGCTGCTTTTTTGTTTTATTCACTAGCTTGTATATTTTAGGTTCCACGTGTAAGTGACATCATACAGTGTTTGTCTTTCTCTGTCTGACTTATTTCACTCAGCACAATGCCTTCCGAGTCCATCCACGTGGCTGCTGATGGCTGGGCAGCACTCCATTGCACACACAGCGCCTCCTCTTTACCCAGGCATCTGTCAGTGGACTTCCAGGCTGCTTCCATGCCTTGGCAGTTGCAAACAGTGCTGCTGTGAACATTGGGGTGCATGTATTTTTACGATTTAGTATTTTTGTTTTTTTCAGATATATACCCAGGAGTGGAACTGCTGGGTCGAGTGGTAGTTCCATTTTTAGTTTTTTGAGAAACCTCCAAACTGTTTTCCACAGTGGCTGCACCAATTTACCAATAATGGTATTTTTTAATTATGAAGGCGGCATGTGTTCACATAAAAAGTTTGGGAAAAATCTGGACGTTGAGGAGGCCTCAGGGAGCTGTGGTGACACAGAAAGTGGTCCTGACTAGTTCCCGGTGGCTTCCTCTGATGCCCCGGTTCCTGTTTCTATGTGGCCAGTATGCCAAGTTTTACAGAGGTGGCACCAGCTGTGTCTCAGCTTGGGACAGCTGTCATTCAGTTCCCTAAGAAAGAGCAGGAAGCAGAACCCCCGGGCTCTGCTTTGAAGAGCAGAACCTAGATTCACGCTGTGGCCTGTTTTTGCTAAACGTTAGTCCTTTCGGTCCCACCTCCATGATTTTCACCTTGTCTGCATAGCACTCATACTCTGGGGCTTTTTTAACTTAAATTTTAGTCTCATTGTGTGTCATGACAACCACCAAATCACAGGTTCGATGTGCTGGTTTATAGCTTTTCCAGTGGATGTTAGGGTAAATGCATGACTGCTGGGTAACTGTTACCTGTGGGCCGTGCATGGCTGTGGCACAGACCTCCACTGTGCGCTGCCACCCTCTGAAGGGCGCAGCTCTGCTCTCTGGTCCTTCCCTACCTGTTTCTAGAGGCGAAGTCCCCTCTGACCAGGTCACTGGCGTCCAGGCTGGGCTCCAATGGTCTAGTGGATCCTACTAAGTTACCTTCAGAGCCCCTCGTCGGGTGAAAATAGCCCCTAGGCAAGACGGTGGGCAGTTTCCTCCCTTTAGAAAGAGCAGCTCAGCTTTTGTGTCTCCCCACGGCCTCACGGCCCCACGTCCCCACGTCCCCACGTCCAGGGCGCCTAGTTAGGGTTTTATATGAAGAAAGGGTTCTGTGAATGGTTTGTGTGTGTGTAATGTGTGAAAGCCATAGGGAAAGTCAATCCAGGATGAACACTGGAGAGCTAATTTGTTTGGGTATTTATTTATTTATTCATTCAGTACTTTTTTGAGCCTCTCTTAGCTCTTGCTAGCTTTGGGGTCGGAAGAGCTGGCTGCAGATGTATCCTGTTTACTGTAACGAAGCAAAATAAACATCGGGTGCTCGAGGTGAGACCACGCCGTGCACTAGCCTGATTCTTTCACTTGATCCAGGTTGAGAGTAAGCCTTTGGTTCAAGCCCAGAAGCCACCTTCCAAGGTCAAGGACTTCAGGATGACCCGATTCTTGAGTAAGGTGGGAAGTGCTGCTTAGTGTCTTTTCTCTAGAAGAGGATGAGGGGAGGTGGGTGGCCGGGATGGCTTTTAACAGGCGTTTTCGGTCGACTCAACGTAACATGAGGGGGGCGGGCTACCCACGTCGCCACGCCCAGCTCTGCAGTGTTAAGTGATCTATTCATGGCCAGTCAGACCGCCCCTCTCCTAATCAGTCATTCAGTCAGGCATTCAGTGAAGCGGCGCAGGGAGCCAAGTGGGCCGGTCGAGCCAGCAATGAGGAGGAACGGGGCGCTTCTGCAGCAGCAGGGAAGGATGGGCTCCAGAGCAGGCAGAGCTTCCCCAGGTCAGGGTGGGAGGACGCTGGAATGAGGATAATGATGGCTACACTCATGGAGTATTCTACATCGATGGCCTTGTTTACCTCCTAAAAACCTTGTGAGGTAGGTCCCATCTTTGTCCTCATGGTAGTGCTGAGATAACTGAAGCTTAGAGAAAGAGTCAGTGTGACCGTCCAAGGTCTAGGCCATTAGGTGGTGGAGCAGGGCTTCGAACCCAGAGCCCGTCTGCTCGACCACTCCACTTCCTCTCCAAGGACTTCAAAAAGTAGATTTAGCCCCAGATTTGGCTCACGGCTCGTCATCCTTGCGGTGAGGAGGTTACGGGGAGCAATGACTCCTTGAAGACATTTTCTTGCCTGAGGCATCTGTGCCTTACCCCGAGTCTCTTTCTGTAGAACACAAACAGCAGCTTTACTTCACTCCCGTTCGTGGACCCCAAGGGGAAGAACACGGTGAACTTGCCTCACATCAGCAGTAGAGTCGCGCCACAGCAGCCCCCACTGCGTCAGGTGAGCAAGGGCAGTGGGCGTGGTCCCGAGCAGGCAGGTGACAGGCCTGCCATCAGTCCAGAGCCAGGTGCAGAAAGGCCTGGGGTGCTGGGAGAGGCCCGTCGTGTGCTGAAGGTCTGGGTTCCAGTCCTGTTCTCTCTGTTTACAATGAATCCCAACTTGAACAGTGAGTCACTGGACTTTCTCTACAAGACAGGCTCTCTGTTGGGTTGTCATGGAGACTCACCAAGAAAAGGGAAAGTGAACTGTCAGGTGTATAGATGGTTGAAGCATCCAAATTGTTGGTTTTCCTTGTACACCCCCTACTATTTTTAGCGTAAGGACCAAATTTAGAGCTGTTAAAGAGCTGTTATCTGCACCTAAGTTCAAGTATTTGAGCCCTGGGTCAGGTCACTCCATCTCGTCAGGAACCTGGCCTTCTCCAGAGCAGCAGGAAAGAACTGTTCCCGTCCTTCCCTGTGATAAGGTGCCACCAGGCTGTCTGCTGCTCCCTGCAGCGTGCTGCATCTCACAGAGAATGTGTGGGTCAGATGGAGACTTCCTTTGAGACAGAGGTTAAGAAAACCTGCTCTCTCATCAGGACCGTTTCCGTCTTGGAGAGGAAGTCTGGATGTGGCTGTCCTTGGTCAGTCAATGGCTGATGACCCCCAGAAGAGGTCTCAGCGGTCCTTTATGGTAAACCTCTTTCCCCAAACAGGAGAATCAAACTCACAGTCGGGCGTTGTCCTCTGAGCTCAAGGCTTCAGAAATGCCCTTCCCTTCAAGCATTAAAACCCAAGATGCGAAGTCAGAGGAGAAGCCATCAAAGGCACACAAGCACAGGGTGCCTCTGACAGCAGCAGGTATGTTTGTGGGGAGTGGGGGTGCAGCGGGGGGGGGGTTATGTGGTCAGGGTGTCGAGCGCTGGGCCCAGCTGGGAAGGCTGAGGTGCCCGGGGTTGGGGTGGTCAGTGAAGGCCACTAAGCCCAGAGGAACGGTCAGCCAAGGCTTCGCTACGTACTGTGACAGTGTAAGCGGGGCAGGGGAGGAGGGAGCAGACTCCCCCGTTCCATTTCCCCCCACTGGCTGGCCCCAGCCCAGGGGCAGATGTGTCCGCAGGGGTCAGCGGGAGTTGTCCCACTGCCCGGCAGCCTGAACAGGGCTCCTGTGGTTCTGTGGAGGATGGGGGCAGGGCTGGGGCGGAGAGGTGCTGAGTTCTGAGTCAGAGGCGGGGAACGTGTCTTGGAGGCTCCCACGCCCCTCCTGACAAGAAGGTCTCAGCAGAAGCACCTCAGGAGGGCCTCTGAACCGAGGCTCCCAGGTTCCAAGGGCGTGGCCAGCCAGGATGGTCTGCATCCTTGACTGCATCTCTTCAGAGACCTCCCAGCACTGGCTTGCACACCGAGGCTGCTGTGGGGAGGCAGCTCTCCCGTGGCCCGCTGGCTAGAGCCTTTGCAATGCCATGTGGTCAGACCTGAAAGCTCACACACCTTTAGACCAGTAGCCTGGCTCCTTCACGGGGTTCAGGGAGTCATAACGATTAGCGTTAAGAGTCTGCTGAGCCCCTACCCAGTGCCGATACTGGCTGATGCTCGGAGCTCCTCTCCCATAGCCTTGACCTTGGCTGTCCTTAAACAATCTCAGGAACTGCCCACGAGGAGACCATTTCAGTCCTGAGCTAGTTCTGCCTTCACAGAGCTGGTCTCTGCCTCCTGCTCTCTCTCCCTGCAGTTCTGTCTTCCGGGCAAAGAACATGCCTCTGTCAGCTTACACGTGATGCTTTTCACACGGACGGGGGACACAGGTCCTGTCCCCACACGTCCTCTTTCCTCCCGGCAGTTCCTTCTCTGACTCCCCAGCAGTTTGTCAAAAAGGCTGCGGAGGGTGATGTCCTCTCCCCCATCCTGATCTGCCCTCTCTCAGCCTCTAGCTTATCACCATCCTTCAGAGTTTGATTCCACCCCGCCCGCCCCAGACCAGGCACCGGCCCCCGACTGCGATGTGGCCAGGGTAGCGCAGAGAAGAGCTGACATGCGTGCCTTCCCAGCCTCAGACCCCCTGGCTCAGCGAAGATTTGAGCAGGACCACCTGCTGCGCTTGAGGGTCGCGCTGATGTCGCCCGCCTTCGCCCTGAAGGCGGCCTAGTTTGGGAACGCGCTCAGGATAGGCTCCTTGTGGGGCCCGACAGCACACGAACTTGGGCAGCTGCTGTTGACGCTACACTGAGGTCCAGGATGCCTGGTCCTCAGCGAGCCATCTCCCTGGGGAAAGGGCCTCCGGGCTCGCAAATGGGAAGGGACGCCGTTGTCTGCATCTGGGCACGTCCCTGTGTGGCCGCCACTTAACTGATATCTGCAGTGTTTTTCACACAGAGGCCCTAAAGTTTTTTAAGAACCAGCTGTCTTCCTATGAGCAAAGTGAAATCCTGGGCTACACGGAGCTGTGGTTCCTGGGGCTGGACGCTGAGAAACTCCACATGGCTCCTGCGAAGTTCAGCAAGACGAGTTTCGACGATGAACACGGCTACTACATGAAGGTGACGGGGGAGTCGGTCGTGGTAACTGCAGGGGTTTGGGGCTTGGGGACAAGAGTGTCTGGAAAGGGAAAAAGCAGGGGGCATTTTACAGCCCTTGGTGCTGGCGTGCCTGGGAGCAGGCGTAGAGAAAGGCTCTGGGAGGTGCTGAACCAAAGAAGTGCCACGTGTAAAACTAAGGGAACCCGTGCAGTAGTTAACAGACAAGTGCTCTGCCAGCAGAACACGGTTTCCCCCGGGAGTGTTTGAGGGGCAGGGCTGCGCCCTGGGCAGACTCCCACAGGCCCTTCTCCCGCCCAGCCCCGGACCCATGGGAGAGGCCAGACGATGCAGTGAGATGCAATCTTCCCAGCATTCCCTTTTTTTGTGTCCTCCATCCAAGCCCATATACGACCTCTCCCTGTTTTATAATAAATGTCATTTTTTCTACAGACGGCAAAAAAAAGTTGCCACTGTAGTCCCTGGTGCATAGCACTTCCTTCAGTTTCCAAAGATGGGTCCCAGTGTCTCCCCCTCCTCTTCTGACTGTATCCCTGGAGTTTCCCAGAGCGTCTCTTCCCAGCCTGAGGGTGAAATCCAGGTGGGTAGTGTCCCTGTCCAGAGGCACTCTCCGCTCCTGAGGACGCCCGGGTGTGTGGTGCCCAGCCCTCCGGGCTGCGGGCTGCGGGCTGCTGGGAGCCCCTCCTCTGGCCGTTTCCTCATCAGCTGGCTTGGGACACTTGACTGCTCTTTGATGAGTTTATAAAAGAGGGGGTTTTCTTAGTGTTCATGACTGTATTTCTCAAGCTTTTCCAAGTGCACAGGTCACCTGGGTATCTTGTTAGAAATAATGATTTTTTTTTCAGCAGATGTTGGGGGGCGGCTTGGGGGACTGAGATTTTTGCCTTTTTTAAAAGCTTCCATGTGATGCCCCTGCTACTGGTCCTTGGACCACATCTTGACCCAAAACTTCAAGGGGGAGGTGGGGAGGATTGTTACTGGGTCTTTGATTAAAAATCTCCACTCTAAACCCTACCTCCAACTGAGCCAGGTGTTCTCAACTCTGCCCGCTCCCCAGCACCGCCTTCTTAGCTCCTTCACTGGAATTCTATTCCTCAGTCTCAAACCTTCCAGAGCAGAGTTTTCAGGGGGACAGCGGGATACTGTGTGCTTCCTGCTCGGAACCCCCATCCTCCTTGCATTCAGTGCACGCACAGGAAGACGATGCACGCAGCTAATCCCCGCACGGGCAGTGCAGCTGCATCCTCACATTCATTCTGTCCGCAAGTGTTAGTTGAATGCCTGTTTACTGAGAGCCTGTCATGTACTTGAGCATCTCCTAGACTCTGGAAATACAGAGGGAGCTATCAAAACTGAGTCTGACCTGGTCCACAACCAATGTCAAAGCTGACATGTGAGTGAACAGTTACAATGCCACCAACCTGGTGACATGCAGAAGAAATGCACCAGCGCTCAGCAAACACACACGTACCTTTACACCAGCGCGCAGAGCCTGCTCCTGCCTTTTCCCCCGGCAGTTCCCATAACAGACCTTCACGAGTTGAGGAAGTTATTTCCATATATTGGGAAAGTTGTGCCAGTTCGTATTCACCTTCTTAATTCTTCCTGTCTGAATAGATCCCTGCCATGCAATCTCAAACACATGCCTGGGACCTCGACACTCACACATACCCTTCACCTCTTCCAAATTCATGAGTGTCACACTAGGAGTCAGGTTCTCAGAGCAGGAGGACCTTAGAGATCGCTTTATCAGAACCTGCAGTCAGTGATGCAGCTCAGAGGGCTGGGCGGCTTGTCTGAAGCTGCCCAGATAAAGGCTTTTTAGTTGAAAATTCCCTGTTGCCTCAACGATGCACCTACTCCTGAGTGTCCAGCACACAGAAAACCTGGGTGGTTCTGGCTCTAGGAAGATGTTTCTTTTCTTAGTCGGGAAAGATCCACGTTCTGTACCACTAAGTCCAAGATAGAATTAAATCTGAGCAAGTCAAGAGGAGGACCAGATCTGGCTGGGAAGGGGCAGAGCAGACACAAAGCTCCTCTGATGGATGGAGACCCATCAGGGTTCAGGAAGAGAACTTCCCCCAAACTGAAGCCGCTGCCCGCTGCGTTCAAGAATTGTGAAATTTGCAAACCGGACGGGACCTTGAGAGCCACTGTGTTCCACCCTCTTACCTTACAGGTTCCCACATCTGCAGAAAACAGGAGGTTGTAGCAGGACAGGAATTAGATCCCAGGTTTCCCCAAGCCACCCGTGTTCTCCGCACTTCCCGCTGTGGAGAGAGCCTGGGGAACTTGCCCTGGCCCCACACTGGGACCCAAGCAGCAGCCCCGTGAGGGTGGGACGGGGGTGGGAGCTGTACTGGTGCCCGATGCAGGTTAGAAAGTTCTCCCCAGGACTCAGCATGAGCTGGGAGTTGGTATCCGGGCCCCAGTGTCAGGGAGCCCCCATGGCCACGGCTCTGCTCCTCACCCCTGGCTTGGCTTCTGCAGGTCCTGCATGACCACATTGCCTACCGCTACGAGGTTCTGGAGATGATCGGGAAGGGGTCCTCTGGACAGGTGGCCAAGTGCTTGGATCACAGACACAATGAGTTCGTGGCCTTGAAAATCATCAGGAACAAGAAGAGGTGTGGCTGGGTAGATGGCACAGGCTGTGGAGGAGGGACCACGTGACCCGGCCCCTTCCTGAGTCCTCCTCTTCCTCTGATCGCGCTCTTCCTTTCCCTCTTTCCTTCTCCACCTGTCTGCGTCCAGGACAGGGCAGAGAGAGGGTAGGAGCATGGGGTGGTGATGGGGTCGGGGGAGGGGCTGAGAAGGTGGGACTACTGCTGCAGGCTGTGACACCAATGTCTCTGTCCCCACCCCCACCCTCCTCAGATTTCACCACCAGGCCCTGGTGGAGCTGAAGATCCTGGAAGCTCTCAGAAGGAAGGACAAAGACAACACCTACAACGTGGTGCACATGAAGGACTTCTTCTACTTCCGCAACCACCTCTGCATCACCTTTGAACTCCTGGGGTCAGCTGCTTGCTCTTTTTAATGCATTTTCTTCCAAAAAGTGGCTTAGGTGACAGAAGAGAGACGTGGAGTTCAGAACTCTAGATTTTCCTGGATGTGAGCGTTTAATGACCAGAGAGGACACACTGGCCACTCAGTTGTCTAGAAAACCCAGGAGCAAGGAGCCCGAACAAAAGCTGCCCTTCCAGCCCCTTCCCTCGGTCACGCCTGTCACCTGCCAGCGTGCCAAGGCGTGCGGCCCAGGTACTGGGTGCTGAGCCCCGTGAGACAACCAAAACAGGGCCTCTGCCCTCGAGAGCTGAACTGAAGTGCATGGAAAGGACGTTTCTCTGCTGCCACGTCCCCTGTCACTGGCTTTACAGCCTCGCGGTACAGAGGTTGGAACCCCAGGGAGCTGGGGAAAGGGCTTTGATTTGCAGTGCGTAAGGTCAGGAGCAGGTGTTTCTGGCAGGAGAGCAGAGCCTGACTTAGGCAGATTGGCACCCCTGTTTGAACACTGGAGCTGAGAGGCCGCGCCAACTTGACTGCCCTTCTCTCTGGGAAGCCCATCTGGTGCAATTTAAATAAAGCCAGGAACCCAGAGCGCACTTAGCGAAGGAGGAGGAGTCAGAGGTGAGCCCTCCGGGGCCCAGTGCTACAGCCTCGCTGAGCCGGGAGCTCGGCGCTCCCGTCTCTGGTGGTGACGTTCCAGGAGCTGGTTACATTTGAGTTAGATGGATCGTTGACCATCTCCTCACCATTTCTGATGATGACAAAGTGTGGTCCAGTTTCCCAACATGCAGAGGGACAAGCCTGGGCTGCCTTGCTTGGTCATGAATCACAGTGCAGGTTAGGATGGCCCTCAAAGCTCTGAAGGGTCAGGAGGGGCAGGTGTGTGACAGGAGAATCCAAAGGCCAGAGAAGCTGGGGAGATGCCCGGGGTCTGACAGCTGGTCTGAGGAGGCCAGAGCCAAGTCTCATGTCTCCTTGGTTCCCTCGAGGATGAATGGCTTCCAAATCCTGCCAGAGTGAAAGAAAGCCTAGAACTGGGATGTTAGGAGAAGCCCGGAAGAGACGGGTGCAGAGCTGGCTCTGGGTCCTGCCCCCCCCCCATCTCGCGGTTGCACAGAGGTCACAAGCCGGCGGCCCACGCGTGCGTGCTTCCTGTTAGGATGCTTTGCATTAGTTTCCAACATTGAGAAGTCAGCAGATTTCACATAATTTAGCAGACTTTCATGTCATGTCTTAGGTTTCTGCTGATCGAGAAAATTTAGGCTAGCACTCCACCCTGCAAGGCGATAGTTTGGTGGGACCCAGCAGCCAGGCTCGCTTTAGATGGAGTCAGGCTCCTCCATTGCCCCTCAGCCCCCATCTGCCCACTCTCTTGTCCCCAGGAATAGAGCTCGGTCCTACCTTTTAACACACACACGTGTAGCAAAGGGGTGGACGGACCTCGCCACCATGTAGGAGACACGTGTCCAAGGCGCCCGCAGAGTTGAGCTGCACCCTGGCTCCACCATGAGTTAGTGGGAAAGTTGAGTTTATAGGACACAGAAGCCCTGCATCCTGGCCCGCGTCTTGCCGTCTGCCAGAGGGAAACCAGGGGTACGGGACCGTCGGCAGGCTCACGCCCAGCCTTCCGCCTCTCGCGCGGACACCCGCCCCTTCGGGGCTCTCTTTCCCAGAATCAACCTGTACCAGCTGATGAAGAATAACAGCTTCCAAGGCTTCAGTCTGTCGGTCGTTCGGCGCTTCACCCTCTCTGTTCTGAAGTGTCTGCAGATGCTTTATGTGGAGAAGATCATCCACTGTGACCTCAAGCCTGTGAGTACAGCCTCTGTCCTCCAGGGGAGCTGGTCCCCACCCTCCTGGCCAGGGCTCCAGGGAGGACGCCAGGCAGCCCGCTTGTAGCTTGTATAAACAGAGTGGGATGCGGTGAGGACTAAGGCAGGCGTACTGGGGCAAGGATTGGAGACGCGATACCACTGAGGCAGGTGGGAACGGGGAGGCTGAGGGCTTAGGGTGTGCGGGCACAGGTGTCAGGCAGGGAGGTGATCGCCGCTGCCCTGAATCCTCACCAAGCCCACTCCGCTCTGAGCCCGTCCTCGGATGTGGCAAGTCTGACCACTTCCTCTGCGCCTGACGGATGCGCCCTTCCCACGTGTCTTAGCTCTTTCACTGCGCTGACTGCGCGTGTAGGAGTTACTTCTTTATCTGCATCCCTCACCGGACGACAAGTTGCTCCAAGGTCAGGAGCCACGTCTTCTCACCGTGCAGTCCCCAGACCTAACGTGGCGCCTGGCAGTGGTAATGGTAGCGACTGTTTGTTAAAAGACTTAGCGATTTCAAGTGTGAAGAACACAGGGCAAGCGTGGAAGGGTGTGAAGATACGGGGTCAAGGGCAGGTTCCCAAACAACCTACCCTCTCAGATACGTCAGTGGCCCTTAACTTGTCCTCATTCCTTTCTCCTTACCCCCAGTAGGGTTCACATTATTCTTTTTTTTTTTAAGAGCCATGACTCATTGGGTAAATTTGGGATATTTTTATTGTTAAAGATTGTCAAGATAGAGATGTTCTCTCGGGGCTAACTGGCAGAGCCTCACGGGGATGGTGGTACATTGATTTATTCTCCACACCCAAGTTCCTGATCCTTAGCTTTGTAGCTCCAGAGGGACCGTGGTCTTTGGGCTTAGGGGACTGACTCTCACCAAGGAACCTCACAAGATACGTGGTAGCCAAAATATGAGCTAACAGATTTCCCTGAGAAATAGATCAAGTCGACTGGAGTACGTGTGCTCAGTAGGGAAGTGTGCACACCACCGGGCGAGGATGGTGAGTGTGGATTCATGAGTCAGGGAGTTTCCTTATGGGCTTAATGGTTGGTGTCCACCAGCTGTGGGGGGCTGAGGCATCTGTCCCCTCCTAGGGCTCTTTCTGCCCATGAGATGGAAGGACCAGCCCCGTCGAGTTAAGGAGCCTTTCCATTGGGCTAGAGACACACTGGGAATTCCTACCTTTCAAAGACTTTTGCTGATCATAATCTTTCAGTTAACACAAATATTCTTCAGAAAAGGTATTATGGACTGATCTGTTTTCTTAGTTTCTGGTGCCAGCAGCTTCAGACCAGGTCTGCTGCGTCCTATTTAATAAGCAGTCAGTCTCCTGACAGTCGCAGTAGTCAGCCCATCTGACACTGAGACCCTTGGAAACACGATCAGGACGTTGACCTCCCAGCCCCGGGCGGCCCACCCCCTGCCCTGAGAGGAGAGCCCAGGGCCTCTGCCTTCTCATTCAGGACTTCACTGGAAAGCCTGGCTTCGCATTTCCCCCAAAGTCAGCGTGGACATCACAGTTCCACTCAAATCATCGCCTTCTGTTTGTTCCTCTACTGTCGTATCTGCATGTGGGTGGGGCACTTTATGGAAGCATCAGATTCAGTCAGTGAGATTTCTAAAGCCTTATGCAAGCAAGGCATAGAGCCGGTACCAAGAAGATAAAAATAAACTCACCGCCTTGAGGAGCTGCACTTGCCACGTGGGGGAACAGGCAGCATACATGCGGGAGAAATTCCACAGAGCAGCGGATGCTGGGTCCAAATGAGGGGCGCAGCCGCTGAGTGGGACGGGAGGTCAGAGGCGGGGGACCAGGGCTCTGGAGCAGATGTGAGAGCAGTCCACTGGAGGTGGCTGCACTTCCAGCAGGCCCGGACCCTGGAGGACGGCAGGCGTCTGGGTTGGGACAGTGCCTTGGGTGACGCGAGTGAACGTGACAGATGTCCGTCCTCTCTCCAGGAGAATATAGTGCTGTACCAACGGGGCCACGTCTCTGTTAAAGTTATTGACTTTGGATCAAGCTGCTACGAACACCAGAAAGGTAGGGCCCTCCCAGTCCCTCTGTCTGAATTTCCCGATTGCAATTTCTTTCCTTTACTGAAACCGAAAGTTCACACACGAGGTCACCTGGGTTCTCCTCTGGGCTCAGGACCATCGTGTTGCTAGTGTGATTTTGCACGAGCTGTTTCGCTTCTCTGAGCCCAAGTGTCTTCATCTACAAAATGAGAAGGCTGGCTCAAGTCCCATAAGGCTCCTTGCTGTAAGATGAACTAGATGTGCGTCTGGGCCACTCGTGACGTCCAGGTCCTCACCCCAGACGTACGGAGTGTAAATGTGCAGGGGGGCCCCCAGGAGTCTGAGCTTTAGAAAACACAGCTGTCCTAAAGTTTGGGGCTCACTGCGCTCGGCTCTCCAGACCGTATTGTTTTCTTCACACTAGAATCCAGAAAGCAGCCCTGCAGTGTGTGTGCGCAGCCCTCACCGAACTAGGTGGAAGAGTCTCTTTTTGTGGCTTTTATCAAGTTTGATGTCGAGGACATGGGCATTCTACACACATCTATTGTGTATCTGCTGTGTGTCAATCGCTGTCTTGGTCCTCAGACTGCTTACAGCCCAATGGAGGAGAAAAAGGATAAAAAGATAACATGATGAGGGGGATGGCAGCTCAGTGGTAGAGCGCATGCCCAGCACACACAAGGTCCTGGGTTTGATCCCAGCACCTCCATTAAAATAAATAATTAAAAAGCCCCTAATTACCTCCCAAAACAGCAACAACAACAAGACAACATGATGGGTGCAAGGGTGAGAGGGATACACAGCCTGCGCTGAGGGCGCTTGGCAGGGGGCCTTGGGGCCGGCCTGCTCGGGGGAAGGGATTCAGGAAGCTCCCGAGACTGGACGGCTGTTTCCATATATTCTCCAGAACCACTTCTGGAGACTCATGCCCTTTATCTTTCCTGTATGGAAGCCATGAGAAACCCCAGCATCTGGAAACAACTGCGATGTCTCATTTCTCTGACGGTCCCCTCGCCTGTGAGGTCTAGGCTGCCCGCAGCAGTGCCCCGCGCAGCCTCGCCTGCTGAGACCCTGTGGGGCTCCTCTCGACACTGTACATCGCACAGCGCAGCGCACACAGCGGCGCTGAACGTGCGTGATAAAGTCGTGCGTTGTGCGCGCTTCTGCTTCAGCTTTGGCGCACCCCTTCCCTTGCCAAGTCGTGGTGTCTTCAGAAGACACCTACCCCAATTCACAGGCAGTTTGAGGACTTAGCTTTCTGTTAATCTTATGTCTCCTTCTATAAAGCTTGGCTGGCGCTTTACTTCCCTAGAACAGAGCCCACGTTAGAGCTCTTTATCAGTAACGCGAGGACGGTGACCCTCCGTGGTAAGCAGGTCGCCTGTGAGAGCCTGAGGAGAGGGAGGCGTGGAGCGGGACGTACAGGTGCCGCCGGCTGTGCTTCCGTCCCCCTGCGAAGCCCGGAGGATGAAAAGGAGTGGGGGGCCCCTTCCTTACTGACACCCTCACTGCAGGGGCCGGCGGGGGCAGCGTGCAGCGGGCGGGGGCCTTTCCTGCAAGAGGCCTCTCTCTCCCCCCGCAGTCTACACCTACATCCAAAGCCGCTTCTACCGGTCCCCGGAGGTGATCCTGGGCCACCCCTACAACATGGCCGTCGACATGTGGAGCCTGGGCTGCATCATGGCGGAGCTGTTCACGGGCCAGCCCTCTGTTCCTGGGGGAGGACGAGGCGGAGCAGCTGGCCTGCATCATGGAGGTGAGGGCGCCGGGCCGCTCCGGGCCCACTGAGGGCAGTGGCCCTGCGTGCTTTTGGGGGGAGGTGGGGTAGTTTGAAATCATGCTCCCCTATGTTTGCTTCTGAGTTGGCATCTAACATTTTTATCGTAACTTTAAACGGTTGCAGAAGACGTAGTTTCCAGCATTTTGTGAATAGTGACAGTTCAAAGTGAAACTGCCATTCCACTCTTTCAGACACATTCAAAAGAATCTGGAAAGCAGAGCGACACGACAGCCTTCGAAATCGATGCGCTGTTCAGTCATTTGTCACCACCTTAGTTTTCTGCAAAGAGGGTCTCCCAGTGGAGAGGCTTTACCAAGACTCTCAGCCATATTTACTATACGTGTTATTCTCTGACTTCAAGTCATCTTGTTGTGAAGCTGAATTAGACAATACAGGCTAAAACAATCTTAAAAATTGGAAATTTCACATTTTAGAATTTTCCTGGTAAACACAGATATTTTGATTGTGAACAAAGATACATTTTCTTTCTCTCTCTCTCTCTCTCCATTTGTCCATCCATCCGTCCCAAATTTCTGTTTTCTAAATTGTCTTAAAGACAGTTGGAGAGACACATACATCCTTTAGAATCATTGAATATAAGGGGGAGGGCGCAGCTCAGGGGTAGAGCATGTGCTCAGCATGCACGAGGCCTTCAGTTCAGTCCCAGTGCCTCCATTAAAAAAACAAGATTAAAAAAGTAAAGTATAAAAAATTGTTAAATATAGAGATTCATTCATGGTTGAATGTCATAATGAAGTATCAAATGAATTTAGGTGATAGTAGCTATAAGCGGTGACTGTGCTGGGGTGAACGCTGGCCTGAGTCAGTAAACCTGGAGTCTGATCCCGACTCTTTCTCTCTGGCCGGCCCCTTCCCTGCCCCCGGTCTCTATAAAGTGAGGGAACCGGAGCCCATGGCTTCTGAGGTTGATAATGGATGATTTAGTGAAGCACAGAACCAATCCTCTTCCAGTTCCGAGGGGAATGGGGGCCTTGGGGCCTGGGGGGAGGCTCCCACAGCCCCAGGACTGATCCCACTCCCTCCTGACCCCAGGCAGTGAGGCTCGAGGGGCAGGAGGGCAGGGGCAGGCAGGGACGTGGTTGGGAACCCGGCCGCAAGGACAGGTGGCCCAGGGATGAGGGGACACCTGTGGTGTCCCTGTCTGTGCCCCCCTCTAGGTTGCATTGGGGAAAGGGGGACAAACGGGGGCTACGCTTTCCTTCTCAGGAGGTATTTTGTCACACTGTGGTCTGATGCCCAGCTGGTGGTTTCCATCTCCTTTCCCTCTCCCCCGCTCCCATGCTCTGAGCTGGCGTGTGTCATTCCTTCATTCGGGGGTGGTCGGCCTGTACCCTGGTGTATTGGCTCCGCCTGTGGGAGCCGGCTGCCGTCAAGAGCGGTCTGCGGGCTGGCGCTGATGCCGGTTTAGAACGACGTGGCCCGTATTGATGCTCAGGATGCTGAACCAGTCCTGGATTAGGAGTCGAGATGCAGGCTCTGGGACTGCTCGGCCACTGGTGTGACCACTTAATGTCCCCGGGTCCTTTTCTGTAGAAGGCAGTGTTTGGCCAATGCCCCACCCAGGTCTAACGATCTTGGTACGTGTGGCTCGGCAAGAGTGACCCCACTGCTCTGCCCCTGCTGCAGGTGCTGGGGCTGCCACCGACCCGCTTCATCCAGACCGCCTCCCGGAAACAGACGTTCTTCGGTGAGTCCCAGGCCTGCCTTCTCCCTGTTGTGGCTGGTGAGGTGTCACGGTCCTTGGAGATGCCTCCCCTGCCCTCGACCCCATTTGGTGCTCTTCCCCTGGCCCTGCCCCAAAGGGCAGGCTGTGCAGAGGGGTTTCTTTCAGAAAAGTAAAAGACGCGGAGAAGTGGTACCAGGGGACGTGATGCAGACGGGCTGGGGGGTCACATGGAGTGAGGTCTTGGCAGGAAAAGCGTGACAGGCTCCCGCTCAGAAGGCCTGTGAGCAGATCTTGGAACCCCAGAAGATGGTAACTGCACCCTCTCCCGTAAATTCTCCCCACCTCCTCCAGCAGCTCGCTGGCTCTCTCGCACTATGCACTGTGCAGGGAACTCAAAGAGCGGAGCTTCTTATGCAAGAAGGGTGGAAAACCCCATGCTTTGTTCCAGCATTAACAAAGCCTTACTCTTCCCTGCTGGAACTCTCTGAGTGCCCCAGTCACTTACCACTCCAGGCTCACTGCCACTTTGGTGTAAAATGGGTAAGCACGGCTGGCCCAGGACAAAACAGGATGGTTTTGCCGTGGGTCTGCTGGGGCTTGCTAATTATGTACAGGACAGACTGCTGCCTAATTGCTGGAATTAAGCCTCACCCACAGTCCCCAGGCTGTGCCCATCCCAGCTCTCAGACCCTGGACTTTACGGTCCTCTGCCTTTCTAGTCGAGTGGTGCCGGGCAGGACGCGGATCACGGAGGCTCGACTGAGGCACGGCTCTCAGGCCACCGTGCGCTGAAAGATGCAGTCAGTCCCGTGTCTAAAATCCCTTGGAAGAACCACAGGGAGCTAAGGGGTTCCCATGCAGGAAAAGCCAGAGGGGCCCCAGCGTCAGCCACGTGGGGAGGAGCCAGATGTGAGGGGAGGGGCTCCACAGACAGGGCTCCACGCCGCCGGGGTCGACTTCGTCGTCGGGGCAGCTCGTAGGCTCGCACTGACAGGCTGTGGAACCCCTGCCATTCCCGGCCCTCCTACCTCCTACGTTCACCCAACAGTGGCCTCAAAACTGGGCAGGCAAATCACACAGCTTCTCCCCGCACCGTGTCCCATCAGTAGGGCAATCAGGAGCACCGCCGGGGGGCGTCCCCTCGGACAGAAGGGCTCAGTCCTGCTGGTGGTCAGCGGTGCCTACTGCTCCAGCCGTGTGGGGGTTAAAGCTCACGGGCTCTTCCAGGAATTCAGTAAGAGCAGGTGTTCTGCTGGACACCCTGCACATTGCATCCACTACAAAAGTCCTTAGCAGCACTTCGTTAGGCACCTTGTAGATCCATCACGTGAGCCCCAGTGAGTTTTTGTGAGCATTCCACTGAATGTGTAAACTGTGTGTGTGTGTATACACATTTACCCGTTGGCATGCAGACTTACAAGGTGTGCGTGTACATGGTCATCTTTCTGAACAGGCTCACAAGGATCTGGATCTCCAAATGAGAGGTCTTGCCTTCAAAGCACTGTGCTAAGCATTCTTGGGCCACCTTTGCCGCTGTGTTCAGGGCTTCTTTTCAGCAATGGCAGATCATACATTTGGTGAGGGCTTTAATGGGTGGAAATGGCTGAAGAATCATTCCAAGCTGTGTTATAAGCAGCCAACCAAGTTTGATCATTCCAATCATGGACGAAATTTTGATGCGACTACATAGAAGTAATGAGATTACTTTGCTTGTGTGGCTCTGAAAGCAAATCATTCTCCTAAAACGACTTTCTTGTTATTCCTCATGGGTGTCCCAAATTCTCATGTTTTGGGGCTAGTGAGGGGGGAGGCAGGGCATAGATAACACAAGAGTGGACGAAACCTTTTGGTTCAAAGCTGAATGTTTTCGTCATTTCAGATTATTTTATTATTATCATCGTCATTATTATTATATCATTATATAATTTTAATTTTTATATTGATATGCATTATATAATCTTATATTAGTGGTAAACCATTTAAATCATTTGATTGATTTGGGGAGGTGGTGGTGGGAAGGAGGCTCAGAACATACCAAATAGTACAAAAAGCTGTTTGTAAAAGAAAATTGTATTCATTGGATGGTTTACACATGATTATTTCAAACCATCTGAGACTGCAGGTGTGTTTGCATGTATGGGAGGGGGCGGCGTAGGACAGAGCACGGGACAGCTGCAGAGACCACTCCAAGCAGCAGCATGGTTGAGTGAACGGCTGTGATGTGACCAATGAATATTTACACCTGGAACTAAACACAGAATGTTGTATCTCTAAAGATTCCAAAGGTTTCCCTAAAAATATAACCAACAACAGGGGGAAAAAAAGATACCCGGATTCCAAGGACCTCACCATGGTGCTGAAAACCTACGACACCAGCTTCCTGGACTTTCTGAGAAGGTGTTTGGTGTGAGTTTGTCAGGGTGTCTTTGCCTCTGGGATTCCTCTTAAATGCTGTGTTGGCTGGTGAAAGTCTGGGGCTGGGAGGCAGTTATGAAAACGTGATAAACGCTGACCGCAGAGCTTCAGAGCCTCTGGGATGCCTTTCCTTACGCTGGCTCATCAGACCGCTCTCCCTCATCCTGTGTGACTTCTGGGGCAGATGACTTGCTCTGAGGCTGAGGCTCAAAGAGATTAAGCGGCTTGCCCTGGATGACACCGCGGGTGGGTAGAGCTCACCGCCTCCCTGGCCTCAGACTGCCGGGCAGGGAGGGTCTAGCAAGTCCTCAGTGTCTTCTGCTTCATGAGCTGAAGCCAGCTTCTTTAGGGAGGCTGCTGGTTTCAGGGCCCCTCCTCATCCATTCTGCTAGGATTTAGAACCTAAATCCTCCTGTGTTAGGGAACTAGGGAAAGGATGATCTATAAACTATTTATTATGCACAGCTTTTTAGAATCTATGTGCATTTTTAAAATGGAAGTCCTGGAGATTGAATCCAGGACCTCGTGCATGCTAAGCATGTGCTCTACCACTGAGCTATACCCTCCCCCCATATGCACATTTCAAATATTAGAAATTACATTCTGTACTAAAGTCAACTCATAATAAAAAAAAAACAGCACAGACAGCACCTCAAAACATACCTAATTTTGAAAGTATTTAGAAAATATTAACTATTGTCACTATTTTAAAAGCGGTTATGCAAGGCTGTCTCCACTGTGTGGCAGCTACACGAGCCGCATGATACTGGGCGAGTCGTTGTCTCTCTCTGGGCCTCGGTTTTCTTTTCGGTAAAGTGGAGTATTCCTAAGTTCCCATCCAGGTATATCAGTCCTATAGTTTTTAAAACATTTGTAGAAGACCATAGCTTTAGCTTCTCTCATTCTTCCAGTGGATGGAGTAGTTTTAGCAAAATACTACCCTTCTGGCATTTGTGCATCTGCAATTGAGGTACTAGCTCAGAAGATGAACCATCAGGGATGCTGAAAGGTTTCCGATCTTGGGGAGGGGGGAGGTCATGCTACCCTTCTGAAAAATTGAGTTAGAGAAGGATCCTGGACCCCACCACTACGCCGCCCTCCCCGCCGCAGCCTCTTGCTGAGGCTCTAGAATGAATGGGCATTTACTAGTGATAGAAACTCATTACTGAAACAGGGGTGAGTCATCCCCAAACAGGTCAAAACCGAGAACAAAATCATTTTTCCTTTTAATGCTAAGGGTTGGTTGTTCACTTCTTGTGAGAGGCAGTCAAGCTGATGGGGTGTGTTGCTTTACCATTCCATGTTTGGTTAATCAGCACATCTTTGGAATGAGACACTGAAAGTTTTGAGTCAAATTTGATAGGGGTAAATGTCAAGTCCCGGGTCTAGCTTTTATAGGCCAAGTCCGGAAGTTCAGGAGAGGGGAGACATAACTTAACAGCAGTTCATTTGACAAAGAACTGGAAACTTGAGCCATAGACCTTGATGAATCCGGAATGTTAATGGCATCTCCCTGCAGTGAGGAACTATTTCCAGCATGATGGACCCCAGTTAGCTAACAGCTGAGACTGCCCGGCTAGGAAGGAAGTGATCATGTTCATATGATCAGCGGTCAGTAGTAATGTGAATGTTTTCAGCCAGTTGAAGGGCTGTGACATAAAAGATGGATTCGTTGTCTCATTCTGTATAATACTAATGAGTGTCCTAGGACTGGATCAAAGCTACTAGGGTAAAAGTCTCCGAGAAGTGAATCCTGGCTCAATAAAAATGAAGAGCTTTTAAAGAATTGGAGTTTTTCAAAAGTGGAATAGCTAGTTCTGTGAGTTAGTGCCTTGTCACTAAAATTATTCAAGAATGGCAGGATGACTCCCTGTTGGGTGTTCCATCAAATGTATTTTGCTACTGCATTAGGCGTTTGGCTGGATTAAATCCAACTTTCCTTATAACCTTACTATTCTAGCATTCCATAAAGTTCTCCGTGATGTATTTGGAGGTACAAATGCCATAGTTTGGGGATTGAAATTAAGCATCTCTTTGTTTTGATGTTCTTAGTTTACTGCACCCTAAATCCCGTGGGTTTGGATTTTCTTTAGTATTCGTTGTAAGGGAATGTCTAAGAACTGCAAGACTCAGGCCCTAAGGTGTTCCTTGGCTGTCATACACATTTTCTAAAATGGTTATTTTCAATAGCTGCCTCTAGGTACTTTTAAATTATATGTCACAGTCTCTGTTCTATGATATCTTTGAGTTATAACATCGCTTAAATGGGTTCTTAAAAATGGACCATTTTTATGATACCTTATTTAGGTTCTTTATTGGGGTCTTTGAAAATATTTCATTATTGAAAAGGGAAATAAAACCCCTAACTGGTGCCGGGCTTTGTGTGCAGCTGGGAGCCCTCTCTTCGCATGACCCCGGACCAGGCCCTCAAACATGCGTGGATTCACGAGCCGTGGAACCTCAAATCACGGCCCAGGCTCCAGACCTGGAGGAGAACCAGTCTCTGTTTCCCCTCTGAGTCCAGAAAGGATAAGATTCAAGGCCAACATCACTCGGGCAAAAAAGGTACAGCCCCTCAAATAGCCAGTCCTGTTTCCATGATCCAGGGAGCCCGGCATCTCTGGAGGTCTGCGTGTCAACCTCTCTTAGCTCTGTCGTGGGTCCTTACTCTGACCACATCACTGCCACTCTTATCATTAGGATTTTCCGTTTTTCTCCTACCTTCAACTCCCTTTCTTTTGCTTTCCTTTTCTTTCAGTGTGTCTTTCTCTGCGTGCCCTATAATTACCTTTTGAATTTTTATCGTACACATCATGGAATTATGCACATATTTCTCATATGCAACATACTGCCTCGTGGTTGTGTCCTGGGGCAGTGGAGTCACGTTGTCTGGGATTAAATCCTGGCCCTGCCACTTACCAGGTGCGGGCCCTTGGGCAATTTGCTTAACTTCTCTATGCCTCGGTTTCTGTGTGAGAATGAAAATAGTGCCTATTCTCTCTGGTTGCAGGAAGGATCAAAGGAATTAGCAAATGTAAAGTGCTTAGAATAATGCCTGGCACACAGAATGTGCTTTCCAAATGAATTGTTTCTGTATCATCACCACCAGGATTTCCCCAAAGTGACTGACAGCCTGGTGGACGGGAGGTAACTCACACTTGAACACTTGTTCTTCTGTCTTCTCTTTGGCAGATGTGATCATCAAAGTAGAGACTAAAGACACAGTTAAAAATGTCTCCACGAAACAGAATCAGAATTCAGGTAATGAGCTGGGCTCCCTCCAGCACACAGCTGAAGTTGTCCAGCTGCCTCAGCTAACAGAAGCTTCCAGAAAGACAGAGGCGGTTGTTGGGCCAGTGGAGTCTAAGACCTCCACAGGACAGCAAAACAAAAACTCCTCCCTCAAGAGCACAAGCATCTTACCACCTATTGTGTGACCGGCGCGGAGGGTGTGTCCCGTTCTTTTCCGCCAGTGATCTGTATTAGAGACAGCGCTTATATTGTACAGTACTTAACACTGTTGTTTTTAATGCATAAAGGTTTGTTTAAAAAAAAAACACCAAAACCTCTATTCACATGGCTGATTGGCATGACTCCTGTCATGAGGGGTTGGACGGGGTGTCCTGGTGCCCACACTCCCTCCCGATGTCCTCAACCAAGTAAATCAGTGGGTGCGCATGCATGGTGGTGCACGGGTGGGGCGGGGAGAGCGCTAAGTGCTCAGCGTTACAGCATCACCCTGTAGAACGCTACATAATAATTTTTTCCTTCTTGCCCAAGATAGTTCGCATATGCTACTCAGGGTTCTTGTTTGAAAATGACAGAGGCCGAGTTCAAACTAGTTTAAACAACAAACATTACGTGATTGGGGAATCAGGAGGGGTTTCAGGCACAGCAGGATCTAGGAATTCAGACGAGGTCATGGGGCTCAGAATCCCTGTCCACCTGTTAGTCTTGCTGCTTTTTATGGTTAACTTCATTCTGAAGACAAGCTCTGCCCAGAAGTTAAGATGACCACTCCTGTCCAGTCAGAAGGGGCAGTCTTCCTGCTGGCAGGACAGCCTCAGAAATGACTGGTCTTGAGCCCGTCACAGTGTCTGAGATATTGGGATCCTCAGATCGGCCAGCCTGGGTCATAAGCCCACGGTGTGGTGTGGCGGTGGTAATGCCATGACTGATGCTTCTCTGGGACCTTGTGGAGCAGGAGACAGCGAGTTTCCCAAAGGACGGAAGACAAGCAAGCTACAGGACATGTCCACCCATCCACCACCTCGAAAACCTAATCAAGTCCCTTTTTGCCCTTCTAGTCCTCACCTATGTGACTACAGTCTGTGTGTGGTTGTAATTATAGCACAGATAAATGTTTACAAGAAACTCAAGGTCAGAGCATCGTAACCATGGGCTATGTCCCTGGCTTCCTGGTTTTTATTTTAATCACTGTGTAATATTCCATGAAGGGAGACACCAGGTAATCGAAGCTGTGGGGTTGGATGGGATCGCCCAGGGAAGATGCTGGGGTGGGAACTGCAGGAGGGCAAGACAGAGTCCTAGGGAAGAGAAACACCTACGGGGCTGACAAAGCTGAGGAGAGCCCCCAGGAGCCGTAGAAAGACAGGAAAACTAGAAACAAGAGGAGGAGGAGGAAGTTTCTAGAAGGAAGGATGGAGAATACAGAATTCTACAGGAAGGTGAGGATCAGAACAGAAAATGCTCCTGAAGGGGGGTGACGAGGACACGAAGTCAGAGCAGTGTCGTAACAGACGGCTTGTCCCAGGTCCTACAGCCAGAAACGTACAGAACAGACAACAGAACTTGGATTTCCTGGACCTTTTCTGACACTGTCTTCAGCCACAGACAACACTGAGGCGGACAAGGAGCCAAGTCCTGGTGGCATAACTGGATTTGGACTGGACGTTTGAAAATACGTCCTGACTTACACGGCTATAAAGGGCTGAAATGAATTCTTGACAAACTCTGGCTTATTTTTAGGGAACAGTTCTAAAGCGGGGAAGCTGCAGGGACAGAGGGGAATCCCCAGGTACCCCTCGGGGCCCTCAGTCAGTCAGTTTTCCTTTTGCTCTCCTTCTGAGTCTGCGTTTATTCCTGTGATCGCCTCACCTGACTGTCCCATGGCCTCCCAAGGAAACCACATACCTGGAGCCCTTTAACTGTAATTTTTTATTTTATGTCCTTGCTCGCATGGACAGGAAAATCTGCAAAATCGAGGGACTAGCATCAGGTGACGTGTCTTTGATGTGAGTGGAATGAAGGTAACGTTAGGGCTCTGTGTGGGTGAGGAGGGAGGACGGGCCTGGGCCCCCGTGGGTCACAGGTTCACCATCAGCCAGTCCAGCAGCTGCAGCCGGGTGACGTTGCCCACCGCCTCGTCCAGCTGCCGCTCCTTCTCGTAGCGCAGCACCTGACTGCAGCACCTCCCCTACGCTGCGCCCTTTGTCCACCGCGGCTGCTGAGAGCTGAAGGAGCTGAGGGGGAAAGGAAGCGTGGTGGTGGTGGGGGGGCGAGCATCCCCAGAGGGTGGGAAGGGCCTGCCAAGGGGGAGCGGAGAGTCCTTGCAGCAGGAAGGACTCAAGTTAGCCGCTGAAAAGACTTCCACAGCTGTGATGCTGGCTGACCTGCTTGACAGAAGAAAGTTGGTTACGTTGTCCTTAATTTAAATGACATCCACCTGTCCGTGATACGGAAAATATAGTTTCCTCCTGAGATTAAAATCTTCATGTTTCAATGGATGTTTGTCAGTGTTGTTCTTGTCCTGTAAGGACTCCAAAGTTCTTAAGTTCACTGTAATATCATAAAACACTCTCCACCTCTGTCCCACGACTAATAAGGGCAGGAGGGAGACAGCCAACGGACAAGTGTGGGTGCTCTCCCCGCCCCATAGACGGGGAGCCCTGGAACGTCAGAGCAAAGGGGGACTCAAACATCCACTCAACCCCGTGAACATGCTGCTCAGAGAGGTGGAGAGACTTGCCAGCAGCACAGGGCTGGAAATCAGCAGAGGAATGTTCACACCCAGGTTTCTGAACCCTGTGTTTAATTCTCTTTCCAAGCACAAAATGAGAAAAGTTAGCCAAAGCAGCCATTCTAATGTGAACACAGTACATTGCCATCCATCTGGAATCCTTATGGCAACAAACTGACCAGATTTTTATTTCGTGCATTCTGTGCCTGACTCTCCGAAAAAGTCAAAGGGCAAATAAACAAGCCAAACAGCAGGAGCTTTTCCAGGGGAAATTCCATAGGAGAGACGGAAGTACATACGGATACTCTTACAACAAATGGAAAGACAGCCTCAGCAAAGAGAAGATACAAAGAAGGACCAAATGGAAATTGACAGAGCAATAGAAACGGACCACATGGAACAACGGAAGAGAGTGGTCAAACCTCTTTCAAACAGATTGAGACAATTAACAGAGCTCAGGGCCTGTGTGACAATACCAAAAGGTTTTATATGCATGTCATTAGAATCCCAGAAGGAGAGAAAAAGGGTGGTGCAGAAAACATACCTGAGGAAACAATGGATGAAAACTTCCCCAGTTTGCCAAAAGGCGTAACTGACAAAGTCAAGAAGCTCAGTGAACCTGAAATAAGATGAAGCGAAAGAAATTCACTTCAAGACCTGTAATAATGAAATTGCTGAAAACTAAAGAAAAAGAAAAAAACTACAACCAACCAGTGAAAAATGTCACATTGTAAGGGAACAACAGTTTGAATGACAGCAGATTTCTCATCAGAAACCACACAGCACAGAGGAGGTGCAACAACATTTCTTTAAGCACTAAAAGAAAAGAACTGTCAAACCAGAATTCTATGCTCAGCAAATGCTTTCTCCAGGGAGGGCAATGGGACAGGAGATCAAGATGGGGAAAAGCCCTTAATTTTCAATGTGTATCTTTTTTGGTGCCTTGGATTTTGAATTATGCACACAGTCCCTATTCAAAAACGGATACAAATGTATTTAAAGGAATTGGGCTCATGGGCATCCCAGTGTTACCAGGATCAGCCACCTGCAATCTGCACGAAAATATCTGTACACATTATCAACCTCTTTCCAAAAAAAAAAAAAAAAACCAACTCCACTCACTTTTAGGTAGTTTCTTTGATGTATACTTCATCTAACTGTTCTTAAAAATACACGGATGCTCTGTGCAAACCTACTCGTGAGCTGAAGTCTGGGTGTGTTACTGCCCATCCTTTTCACTCTTTTCCTTTAAGAAAATAGGTGACGGTCTTTATCTTTACGTTGGTAATCTAAAACCAAAATACATTATGAACGTTATGCACGATGGGGTTGACTTAAAAGATGGTGTGAGAGCAAAGCCCGTGTCACACATGGCACATGAAAGCTGTGCTTTTCAGGTTTTTCCATCAGTCTAAAGCATTTGTGATTACAAGCCTCTCTGCTAATTGCTATGTTCCAAAACAGCTGTTTTACAGAGTGGAAAAAAACGTAGAGAGACAGAACTTGCCAAGGACTCTTAGAGACGTGTCCAGAGTTGGAGCCCCGTGCTCCGTCCTCCGGCCCAGACTGGAACTTGCACACAAATCGCCTGGGGCGTTGGCTAAAGCGAAGCCTGGTTCAGCAGGTCAGTCGTGCAGCCCGAGACCCCGCACTGGTCACGAGCCCCCGGGAGACGCCAGCGCTGCTGGTCCAGAGACCACAGGGTGGCGAGCCTGTCGATGGCCCAGGTTCTCGTTTCGTTTGCGCCCAGTGCAGCCTAGGCTGGATGTTATGCAGTCCTGCGTCCTCCCAGGCGTCAGGTAGCCCAGGGAAGTCAGGTACGGGGTTGCCGATACCACTTACTGAACAGAGAAAGCCTCCTCCTCCGTCACCATCTAAGGGGATGAGGCTTTTCACAGCTAACGCCAGCCTCTCGCGCCGGCCCTTCCGCTTAGCTGGCAAACGCCAGCGCTCCGCTCTGCTCGATTAAGAGGGAATAATCAAAGCCCCGAGTGTGTGTGTGAGAGTGTGTGTGTGTGTATGAGTGAGTGAGTGAGTGAGTGAGTGTGTGTGTGTGTGTGTGTGTGTGTGTGTGTGAGATGTCTCTCTCAATAGCCCCACACGAGCAAGCAGCAGCAGCAGCTGCATACACAGAAGCTTTCCAGGCTCAGAATCTCCCTCCAGGGAGCAGCTGCCAAGGCCTACGCTGGGGGAAGAAGGGAGCCAGAAGCGCCCTCACCTTCACTGGCACTGCAGTAACAAGTGCGTCCCCCACCTTCAGCCTTACTTCGCAACTGATCCAGAGCTTAGGGGGAGGGGAAGAGGGGTGTTGCGTGTTGAATCCCTGCAAATCCCCGACCCCACCGGACCACCAGCTGAGGGAGTAATGACAGCCTGAAAAGTCCAGAAACCTAGATCCGTCACCCCTCACCCCCTCAGCCCACCTCCGGGATGTGTCCCGCTGGCTCCCCCTTCTCTGGGCAGGGCTGTCCCATCCAGAATTCAGCCTGAGCCCAGACCTTCATCTGATTCTTTCGCCAGGTCTCTTGGAGCTTCCTTACCTGTGTATTCCCATACAGGTGTGCAGAAAGAAGAGACAAATCATATATTTGTCTCCTTTTTCCCCCTTTGCTATGCCTCCTTTGGGGCAAAAATCTAATTTTACTTTATCCATCATCTCTGCCATGAGACGTGAGCTTCAAATCCTTACTGCCCGTGCCCATCCTATTCTTCTTGTGGCTAGCCTTCAGCTCGGAGAGAAAATGGAACTTAAAACCCTAATTAACCCTTCATAAATCTTTCCAAACCCCCCCCCCGACTCCACTTCCTTACCTTCTGCTGGATTCCTTCATCGTCACCAGCAAAGTATAAAATAGGGACATTGAGCTCAGAGGCGGCTACCCATTGAAGTACGGCTTGGAGCTGCTTGTTCTGAACCGTATCCATTAGGTTCTGATTGCTGACGATCACTTTGGGGGCCGCACCCCCTTCGGGGGGCTGTCCTGATACCCCTCGCAGTTCACTATGGATAGCTTGATAGGCATTCTGCAAGAAGGTCTCCGCTGTGCCCGTGCCCTTGCTGGGCAAACACTCGTATAAAGTGTCTTGGAAGGCTGACGCTGGCCTGCTGGCGTCCCCAGGCTTGTTGCCTCCCAGCTCCGCCAGCGAGGAGTCACAGGACTGGGCAATGATGAGACACAGCTTCACCACCGAATCCATCAGGTGCTCTACCATCCGACCCGTCATGTGGCCATCTAGCTGGCTGGCAACCACCTTGGTCCGCCCGGCCAAAGGACCCCGAGACTCGCCGCCCTCGCCTAGTCTGATGGGAGAAGGGGTTGCCGGCTCTTCATGCTGGGGGCTGTCTTCTTCCTTAGCTGACCTGGGGTCAGAGCTCCGGTCGCTTTTGAAAATGGTCTCCCCAAGTAAGTTCCGGATGAAGTTGAAGAAAACGCTCATTAGATCCTTCTTTTCTGCTGCTTCTTGGTCAGCCCCCAGGGGGGGACACTTCAGGCTGCACTCATCCGAAACTACGGGGGACTTGTTGGCCTGCAGGTGGGTGGTGCCAGCAGCTTCAAGGAAGCTCTGCGCATCCATGCTCCCCCCCTGGGCCAGGTGGTACTGGATCAGAAGTAAGGCGGAGACAATCAGGTCCTTGGCCCAGGAGTCTGAATCATTCATAAAATTCTCAGGTTTCTCTGGGTGATGCATCGGGGGGCTGAGGTTGCAAGGGTCGAAAGGAAATCCCAGGGGAATGTCTGGTGCAGGCTTATACTGTTTGTTGGGAGCTGCGAATGGTGCACGTTGGAAACCTGGGGATTTTCCTTCCTTCTGCTGACTTTTGTGCCACTTGGTCAGCCCCTCTTTGATGATGTGTTCGCCCAGAGTTTCGGCACAAGTCTTCTCCTTCTCTGGTTCGGGCGCAGCAGAGCATGCTTTTTCCCTCAGTTTACCTTCCGATCTCACTGATGCAAAGTTGACTGCTTCGGCTTTTAGGATCGCCCACTCCCTTCGTGGAGACGAGGGAGTAGCTCTCGGACTTGTCCTGGCTTTTCCTGACAGTCTCGGGAGGTTTCCTGGCAAATATCACCGTGTAGAGCTTACCCAGCATGGCGTCCATGATGTCTGTGGCCTTCTGGCTTCCGTGAGAGAAGATACTCCTCTTCACCGCCGAGACAAATTCTGTGTCAGTCATGAGGGTGCCCGTGACATTGTGGAGGTTCCTCATGAAGGAGTCGATGAGGTCTGAGACCACCTCCTTCGCGTGCTTGATCAGGACCTTCTTCAGTAGGATGGTGGCGATGGTGGTGTCCTTCACCTGGATCCGCAGGGTCTTCATGATGGAGACCATCATGTCCGACACCACGCTGTTAGCGTAGGTCATGATCCCTTGGCTGACAGACTGCCGTGAAGTTGTCGGGCCTCTCCTGCCCACTGAGCAGCCTCCTCTCCGCAGGCAAGGCCCACCCGCCCTCCCTGGCAGTCGCCCGCGTTGCGAGACTCAAACACCTCCTTGTAGAAGAAGGACCTGCTGGAAGGGGGCCTGTCGTCGGGGCCCCTGCCCCCCTTGGCGCTCTCCTTGCCCTTCAGACTGCTTTTGTATTTCAGGTTCGGGCCGCTCTGCAGTGACCCCGCGGCCCTGTCACCGGACCCCGGGGCCCTGTCGGACGCGGCAGCTTTGGAGCACGAGGAGACAGTCTCGTCTACCAGCTCCGATGCCACCTTACTGAGGCTTTTGTTGGGCGCGGGCTGGTCCCCCAGGTACACGGACTGATGGACACACGTGTTCTCGGCGCCGTCGATCCGCTCGTGGATCTCCTTGCGGGCCATGGCTATGACGAGATTCGTGAGGCGGTTGGCGTAGAAGGAAACTTCGTCCACCGAGCTCCCAGTACCGGCCTGGGAGCTGGGGCCGGGGTAGGGGTTCTCCCTGTGAGTCACCTCGAAATGCAGTCTCCCGGGACTGCCGCCCGTGGTGGCGGTGTCGTAATAGTCCACACAGAGGCCTTTGCTCGGGTCTCCCGAGCTGGCCGCCTCCCCCCCGACGGATGACTCTCTGGGCTTGAACCTGGCATCCTGGAAGCCTGCTGTGCTTCTTTCCAGGTCTCTGCGGAGCCAGCTGAGCACCCTGATAGGGTCAGTTGAGGCTTCCTTAAAAACAGAAAAGGATTCATCCGACTAGAACAAAGCAAAGACACAGGATATCGAGGACCACCTCACAGACCAGCTACAAAAACGGTCGCCTCTCTCAACTTTCATCTGTGCCATCGCCCCAACAAAAGCACCCGGCGTCCACCGGGCGCTCACCACGTACCAGGCGCTGCTTCAGGTGGTTTAAGACCGTTACCTCGTTTAATATTATTCTTGTGGTCAAAGTAAGATAGCTCCCTTGTTCCCCATGTTTTACAGCAGAGGAAACTGAAGACCTGAGAGACGAAGCCAGTTACTTAGCGGAGGTTACACCGCCCATCACTGGTGGAGGGGCAGTTCCGCCCCGGGCAGCCCGACCCCAGAGCCCATGGCCTTGGCCACCGCCTTGCGTGGCCTCTTACAGCATGTGCGCCTCAGATCTGACTGTCATCAGCTGCAGAGCTAGCATTTGTATGGAATCAGATTTTTTCATGTATTGGTATTAACTGCCATTTCCCATGGTTCATCTCTGTTATTTAGGTCTCTTATTACAAGGATAGTTTTCAAAAAATTAGAAAATTCAGGGACAGTTGTGGACAGTTAGCCACTCTGCCAGGCTGCCCGAGCACCATCTTGCCAAGCTCACCGGCTTCCAGTGGGCTGCCTGGCGTGACTCAGCAAGCTGCCTTGTGACTGAGGGGTTAACATCCGTGGAGCACGTGTTAGTTTTGAGTGAACGCAGGCCCTCCAGTGGGCGCTAGCTGCAATAAGCACACGTGCCTGCTCCTGTCTACGCGCTAGGATCCACGGCCTCTGCTGGGACACAGGCTAAAGGGAGGAAGTACGTGCAAGTGTCCTGTTTACCGTCAAATACAAAGGGTCACTGTGACTACTGAACTGTGTCTGCGGATGACCACGAGTAGTGCCCATCTTTAAAGGGTAATTCGGTGATTTCAGTTACCGAGCGTCATGGATTGCTGGCTACTGTCTGTTCGGTCATCACGTGCTCCCCGCGTGTGACTTCCCCCCTCTATGCCCACCCTGTGAGGTGGGCATTACTCTCACACCTTCACCGGCGGGAACACTGAGGCTCAGATGAAGCTAAATGTTCACTAGCATCTCTCAGCGGGGGCTGGTGTTCAAGTCCAGCTCAGGCTGTCAAACTGGCTCTCTGCCCCTGCGGCACACGGCCACGTTCAGACGACTTGGGAAGAAGAGAAGAGCAGCTGGGTCCTACAGGCTGGTGCAAGCTGCCAGGGACCGCAGAGCTTGACTCAGAGTCCCCCAGACGGTTCTCCTCATTTGAATAACAGCTGCCGTGAGGAAGTTCTGTGCCCTCGTAGAAAACCGCGCACGGCACACCCTTCCACTGGTTCTGGTCCTCATTCTCTCGGAGCTATGTTATAGCTCTGTAAACTGTAGGTAACCGACAGCGATGCAACGTAATTCTTGTCCAGACACATCACCTGTGACCAGGGAGGGTTCGACAGGCGTCCTCTCCCACCGTGGGGAAGGTCCGCTTTGCCCCCATTTGCACATGCACGTCAATATTTCTGATCTACATAAGTGCCTTTTTTCCTTTGACTCTCCTTTGAACTGCACCAGCTTCTTGTTGATGAGTTCAACTAAATCTTTACCATGGGTTTATTTTTATAAACACATGAGAGTCATTACTTCACCCTTCTCTGAAATGACCTTTTAACCAGTTTGGAAGTCTTTGCCGAGCTGTCCAACAGATTCATCTAACAGAGGGAGATGTCACCACGACAACAGTGTGCCAGCTGCATCTTCTCCTGGTCCCTAGAGGTGGATCCAAGGGGTAACAGGGCTTTGCAGATGTTCTATTTTTCTAGCTTTAACTTTCCTCTCTGCTAACTTAGCCTTTCATTTCCACTTTGGCTCTTCCACGGCCAATAATGATTGGTGGTAGCAATAACTGAAAATTTGGTTGATTTTTTTTTACTTTGAATGGGCCATACATTCCTGTTTCTTTATATGCCTTGTGTTTTTTTTGTTGTTGTTGTTGAAAACTGGACATTTGAATCTATTGGCTAAAAGTTTAGAATCGAGGCTCTAAGCTGTTTATCAGTGTTTGTATCATTATGTGTCTGCCGTTCAGAAAGGCATTAAGTGGAAGTAGTAATGTCTTCCTACCTCCACGTGGTAGTAATAAGTTAGACTCCAACATCTCTCAAATAAAAGAATCTCTATTCTGATCGGAAAAAGTATTCTTATAGAACCTAACTCAAATATTTTAGGAACCTAAGTTCACTGAAGTACATTTTTGGTAAGCAGGATTAATTTAATAATGTTGGCTTAATAAAAACAGCTACCGCTTTTCTGATTCATCAGGAAAATCAACATTTTACCCTTTTTTTGAAAATTATTCCGTAATACTACCTACTTTTACAGACAGGCACACGACTTGCAAGCAGGCCCGCGTGCATCCCTGGGCTGTGACACCCAGAGGAAGGTCTTACTGCAGCGCAGGCGTGGCACTTGTTCTTTCATCCATTTCAATTCTTTCCACAGAACATTAAGGAAAGAACCCAGAGCACAGCATAGCGCTCAAGTGATGGAGTCCAAAGCGTTGTGCAGCTTCGTGTGTTTTCGGTTTTTAATTGTCTATGTTTCTTGCACTAAAAAGTGTGTGTACCCTGTGTGCATTATTCCACTCGATCCAGAAGAACTTCGCAAAAGTGGCCGATGAAGCCAAGGTGACTGCCAGAAACTCTAACCGCGCTTCCTTTTCTATGCATGGAGTCGACAATCACACACCCATCCCCCCCCAAACCTTCTGCTCTCCTGCATCCTTACCTTTCCTTTCCTTATACACTAGTATCCTGAGCAGCTGGGGAAGGTGGGTCCCAGTTATTTCTGAGTCTTTCCTAATTAAGAACAGGGACATTTTTCACGGCCCTGAAGGAGAGGCTTAAGGGGTTTAACGCTCTCTCCTCAGCCGTCCTCGGACGCAGGACTTACTGCTAGGTCAACACCCCCCCCCCCGCTGTCCTGTTCCCCTTCACCTCCAGCCCAACTAAGCACACTTATAAAAATTTCCTGACCATCTCCTGCTTCGAAATGATCTGTTCTTTAAACATCTACAGCAACTATTGTCTAGAAAATTCATTTGGCAAATTATCATGAACTTCTTTTAATTAGTGTCCACTAATTATTTAGAGCTTTTAAATTCTATCTGTATTTTCACATGTTTATTTTTTTATTTTCCCAAATGAATGCTAAGGTCTATGAGGGCAGAAATTGTTTTGTTCTTAGGTCATACGTCTCAATATCAAAAAAAAATTGACCTAATCAAAAAATGGGCAGAATATCTAAATAGACATCTCTCCAAAGAAGACACACAGATGGCCAACAGGCACATGAAAAGATGCTCAGCATTGCTAATTATCAGAGAAATGCAATTCAAAACTACAATGAGGTATCATCTCACACCAGTCAGAATGGTCCATCATCAAAAAGTCTATAAACAATAAATGCTGGAGAGGGTGTAGAGAAAAAGGAACCTCCTACAGTTGGTGGGAATGTAAATTGGTGCAGCCCCTATGGAAAACACTATGGAGGTTCCTTAAAAAACTAAAAGTAGAGTTATCATATGATCCAGCAATCCCACTCCTGGGCATACATCCAGAGGAAATTGTAATTTGAAAAGATACATGCACCCCAATGTTTGTAGCAGCACTATTTACAGTAGCCAAGACATGGTAGCAACCTAAGTGTCCATCGACAGATGACTGGATCAAGAAAATGTGTTATATACATATACAATGGAATACCACTCAGCCATAAAAAAGAATAAAATAATGTCATTTTGCAGCAACATGGATGGACTCAGAGATGATCATACTAAGTGAAGTAAGTCAGAGTAAGATAAATATCATATAATATCACTTTTATGTGGAATCTAAAAAAATGATACAAATGAATTTATCTATAAAATAGATACAGACTCACAGACATAGGAAGCAAACTTACGGTTACCAAAAGGGAAAGCAGGGGAGGGATAAATTAGGAGTTTGGGATTAGCAGATACACATGACTATACATAAAATAAATAAATAAAAGGACCTACTGTATTTCACAGAGAACTAAATTCAATGTCTTGTAAGAACCTATAATGGAAAAGAATCTGAAAAAGAATATATATTATATATGTATAATTATATATATTCTTTGCTATATACTTGAAACTAACACAGTATAAATCAATTATATTTAAATTTAAAAAATATTTTGTTCTTTTTTGCATCCCCCAGAGTGCTTCTAACTTACTGAAAAATCAATACATTTTTGTTAATTTAATATCAAAACTCCACCTGCCTTTTCCTTTTCTAGATGAAAGGGCAGAGTTAAATAAAGGCTCTAGTGGAAGCAGTCTTGGTTAGCACTTACTCCATAGTAATCGGGTATTTCTATGTGTCTTAGTGTCTTACGTAGATTTGTTAGTGTTTTCTCTCTTAGGCCACGTAAAGACAGACCAAACAGATTCCGGACGAGTAGAAGATGGGTCACGGAACAGTACGCACCAGGAGGTGTTAGGATGAGGATGCCAATGGCGATTCTGTCAGACTGTGAGACCCCCAAAGGGAGAGAACCCTGTCTCATCTCTGACCCTACGGCTCAGCACAGTGTCTGTGCCAGCTAGCCGTAACTGTCTCTCAGCTCTAAGTCCACCCTTCCTTGTCATGCTCGGTGACTCTGGTGCTGGACCCTTTACGCTGACAGCGGGCACCGGCTTTGCTGACAGACACTGGAGGTACAACACCTGGTCGTACAGGAGGGAGGGGTCTCCCTTCTGGCCCACCTGCGCCCTCCAGCCAGCGTCTTCAGCACCACTGGCTGCCTGATGCTGCCCTGCGGCAGCCGCACTGCCTCCACGGACATCTGAAGGAGCCTTGGTTGGGGCAGAGGGAGCCTCTGTGAGTCCTTGGTTTCTTCCCGGTTCACTCCCTCAGCCTGGCGGTAGGAGCTTCTCTCTGCACCTGCTGCTTCTGGGACTCCTAGGGTCCTCTCTCACAGCTTTCGGTGGTCAGCCTAGTTAACTGCCTTTTACGAAGTAGTCTCTTCATATGAAATGACTGGCGAGGTTTCCATCTTCTGACTGGACCCTGACAGCCAGTGCCTGATGCTAAGCAAGCATTTAATCAGTGCTCGCTGAGTGATGAAGGCAGAATGACCACCTCACTTGGGATGAGAGTTTATAGTTCTGAGAGTTTTGAGGCACCTCACGTTTCAGAAAAGACCTTTTAAGGATTCGGGGACATTTCTGTTTGAATCTCTTTCTGTTTGAAAGTTAAAGTTTGACAGCTGTCATGCATAGTTTTTTCACTAATTGTAGCATTTCCCTCCTATTATATACCAATTATAGGATTCCACCCTCCCCAAAATCATAGATGGAAGTTTTTTTTTTTTTCCTAAAGGAGCTCATTCTTCCCCCACCCCAAGAATTCCATCTTCAAAAATCAGAGGCGGGTGGCGGTGGTGCAGAGAATAAGGCAACTCTTACCGGTGCTCCACACGGTCCTAACTCAGTACTCACTCGGAGGCTGGCCCTTACCGTTTTCCAGTCTTGGGGTTGGCTGTCTCCAGGTGAATAGACATCAACTTTGCATACTCCATTTTGGCTTTGTAACCAGTCAACCCTATCCGACATCTGCAAATAGGAAAAAAGAATGAGAAGGGGGGTCGTCAAAGGGTGAAAGGAAGGAGAAATAAGGTACATGGCCGAGGTGTGGGAAACAGCCGAAATGCCTTCTGTAGAGACCTGTCCCAGGAACTACTTTCAGACCCACTTAACTCTGGGTCTCTTATCCTCAGTCCTCAGCAGCTGGCAGGTTTCTCAGGTGTGCGCATCTCCAGCGCGGAGACCAGGGGCTGGTACGATCTAGCTGCTCAATGCAGATTCGCTCGTGAATGAACCCAAAGCAGCCACGTCCTGCTCTGCCTCCTGACCTGACAGCCCTTCCACATCTCGGATTTTCAGTTCCCGCTCCAAGCTCATGATCAAGCAGAATTAACTTACTTCTCCCTGTCTGGTCTTGCCCCACCTACTTTTTAGAGTAATGTATGCTTCACTGGTAATTCTCTTCCAGAGCACCAGCTGACTTCCCTTAGCAGGGTGCCGACTATCTTTTCCTCAGGCATAATCCCTCTGCTAACCAGCCAAGGGTCCCGGGGTGGGGTGCTCGGTCTCCACAGCTCAGCCAAGCTTCTGAATGGCAGGAGGAGAGAGCTGTGGTGGGCACCATCCAAAGGAGCTCTGCCCGCGGGGGCAGCGATGCCCTGGCTGCTGCTGACTTTTTCACTGCCCTCCAAACTCTTGGCTCTGTTCCCTAATCTCTGTTACGGCCCCACCATCTACATGGTCTTCAAGTCAGAAAGCTGACCCTCAATTTACATGTCTTCTTCCACCACAAGCCTCTCTCCAGCCACTACTTCCCTCGTCTCTCATTTGTGGTCATTTTTTTCTTGAAAGAAATGCTTACACTGGCGGCTCTCACCGCCTCACCTCACAGCTGAGCACCTCGGCCCCGATCCCACACGTTCCGTGGCCTTTGGCCCTAGTCTTGGCCACTTGCCGGGGCACTGCCTCGTACGTAATAGTTCTTGGAAACGTGGCTAATTGTCATGGTATCTGCCCACTGATAGTCTGTAAGTGTGAGAAGCTTCTTTTCATCCTCTTTTTCCATGACCGACTTCCATCACCAAGCTTCTGCAATCTTTCCCTTCTTTTATGATAAACGTTGCTTAGATCCAGACTTCCCAGTAAGCAAGGAGGAACAAGATGGCCAGTTTTCCTCCCCAGTGTCCTCCGAACATCTTTGTAAAACAGACATAAACATTCATGTGATTCCAGCAAGAACACGACTTTAAAATGCTGGTGTCATAAAGTCCAAAAGCTTATCCTAATTTTTTATAGTGAAATTGTGTTTTATGAAGAATTGCTTGAAATAAGTGGAGCATTATTAGGAGCTGACTATCTGCTAAGTTGGAAATATCTGCTTTAAAGGCCTTTAGGCTGTGGTCAGGGTAGACATCTTCCTCCCAAATAAAACCAACACAAATCAAACAGAGATCACACACATGATTTAAACTTTACTTATAAGTCAATTTATTATTTTTGTTAAACATAGTATTACGGGTAGTTATTAAAAAGAAAATGTAAGATCTTTCAAGAGCTACCTGTTCCTTGTTCCCAAAAGGATCTGTGCTGGTGGTGACGCCTCCGTCACTAACTCAGACCACTGAGCCAGGGAAACAGTTTCCTTCACTCTTCCTGACACTGTAACACAATCGACTCCTTGGGTAAGCAGTGTTTTTCCACCCTGATTAGACCTTAGAATCACCCAGAGAACTGTTTAAAAATACTGAATCTGAGACACCAACCCCAGAGAATCTTGCTTCAATGGTTTTAGAATGTAGAAACAGGCACCGAATTTTTTAAAAGATCTCTGGGTGATTCTAATGTGCATCTAGAATTGAGAATCCCTGGGCTTGGGTTTTTATAGAGAGATCCTCTCGGAGAAAGACTTGCCACCTGCAGAAAAATAATTATTTATTCTTTTCTTTAAAATTTTTCTCTGAGATTTCCTAACCTTCTTTGGTATCTTAATTTTTTTTAACCGTAACAAGGAAGCTGTCAATGTCTACAAAGTTACATCCTGTATTGTCTCTCGGCAGCCATTTTATATAAAGATTGTCACGCTTGAATCATCACCAGGAAGGAAGGCCTGGGCGTCACTATTACTTGGCCAAAGAAAGAGAAGACTTAGAAACAGGAGGTGCTGGACCATTGACAGTGCAAGTCTCTTAATCTCCAGTTTATATTTCATCTTAATGAATTACTTCTACTAGAAAATGACAAAATCAATACGATCTACTGACTTACTTATTAAGGCTACATACCACCGTTCACAAGCAAGCATGAAAATGAATTACAGGAAGGGAAGAAACCGCATAATCACTTACTCTTACTGAGGACAGGTTCTGCGAAATGAGGAAGGCTCCTGATTAACGTGTTGTCTTCGCTCTCCCTAAGTTTACCCACCCTTCCTGCCATGCAACAGAAGGAATCTGCAATGGAAACACACAAATAAAAATGACTGATTTTACAGATGGACTCTCTGGCTCTCATGACCAGATAATGACCTTGATCTGTTCCTTATTTCTCACACGGTATCCAGGGGTGACGAGCACAAAACGACGCCCGCATTTAAAGTGCAGACCTCACTCTTGGTGTGGTCTGATGGTTCCTGGGTGGCACCGAAGTTTCATCTTCTGGCCAATAATTTCTGAAATGACTACTCCTATTCTCCACTTCCCAATCATTGGCAGACAGACATATTTAGCAATGAGGACACTGAAAGTTTTTAGCCTAATCTCAAAGCTGGCTTGAATGGGAAGTCAGAAGACAAGCAGCTGGAATGGAGAATGACTGCCCTGACTTCGTGGGTCTCTGAACACTCTGTATGTGTTCCTTCGAGGACGTGTTATAAAGGGAATTCATAATTCACATTAAAAGCAGCTTCCAGATCAATTATCTTCCTCATATCACCTCCACTAAGACACTTAAATAGAAGACACGAGGGCATCTCATCTTGGCATACCCACCCAGCCCCCAGTAATGTCTCTCTAAACCCCACCCTGACTTCACGGCCCAGGTCAAAGCTCACTTCAGCCAGGACATGCTTTCTAAACCCCTAACTGAATGCAGTTGCCCCGTCAAAGTTCACATCATATTTGGTTTCACCCTTTCCATCCTATTTAGTATTTTAATTGCTCACAGATGTTTCATGGCCTTTATGAGATGCATTTTCTTACTCATCTTGGTGCCCTTCACAGCAGGTAGTATCTTAAAGTTGGTGCTTAATAATTGTCTGCTGAAACAATGAACATATGAATACTACCTACTTCTAATTCCAGATAGCTCAGTGTTTCTTTCTTAAATTGGAGACTCTGAGAACAAAAAAGAAATGGTTTGTTTGAATTTGCTAGGGTGGATGAGTCATACATGCCGGCTTTCCTGACACTTGACTCCTTTGGGGGAAACATTCACCCCCAGAGACTCAGTGAAGGTGCAAACGCTGACCCAGGTTTATCAGCAGACCTTCCTACCCAGTAACACCAACAAGCCAGCGCCTCAGACGCACTTCAGTGCTCCCTGCACGCTCCCTGGTCACGCAGGTTCAGCAAACACCTCCGCCTACACGGGCCCTGACGCTTTAATTCTACGTTCTGTATCTTCTGCGCGTCCGTCTGCAGTCACGAAGCTTGTTTTAGACTCTAAGTCCCTAAATCGTCCTGGGTAATAGTGTATATAAAGAGGTTCTGAAATACCTTTGCATGGTAAGGATATTCAGACACCTAAAGCTATACATGTGTCTCATAATGAAAATGGAAAGGCGGGAGGTGGGTCTAGAGATTAAAGGAGCCAGTGAATGGATTCATCCATTTCTTAACTTCAAAGCTGGTGAATGATCCTGGGGTCAGGGTGGAAAATAAAAGAAAAAGGACGCCTTGCGTTATCTACCACGTTTGACGAGGAAAGAACGCTAACTGTACACGGGGTGAAGATCAATGGGCTTTAGGAACAGTTTATTCAAACACTCATTTGGCAGATTAGGAAACTGAGGCCCAGGAAGGGAATATTAAAACCAGTAGACAGTCCTTGAAATATTACAGCTCTGCAGGGTAACACTCTGGAAACTACAAAATTTTTCTATGGCCATGGATCTATGGGATCCTGAGGCCAACAGAAAGACGGGCCTAAAATATTCCTTAAAAATGGCAACGTGATTATTACCTCAATGATAACTGAGTGCAAATCTTACATGCCAGCTGGGGAGGGGTGTGCGTAAACAACACAGGGGCTTGGTTACGGGCGCTGGGCCCCAGACCACAGCTCCATCTCAAGACACGTCTTCCGTCTTTGTCATGGGAAGAGCTCCTGTTTACTCAAGGTTCCTAAACTCACAGAAAAACCCAAATCACAGGCAGCATAAATGAAGCTACACACCTGATCATATGATATATACCTGATCAAGTTCTGAAGTTTACTCAGCCAATTTTTATTACTAGTTTTAAAAAGGAAGGATATATTCTGTTATCTGTTCTTTTTTTCTCACTCCCTTTCTCTAAGCGCCTAGTGTAGACAATAAATTTGGTTGTTGATAAAATCAATTTTATATGGTTTTGTTTAAATAAAAAAAGGTGTGTGTGTCTCTTTCTCTCCGTGTACCATTCACTGCGAAGCTCCTCTTTGGGTCTTCCATCTTTTCACTTTCCCCCAGAAATGACTTCTTCCTTTAGACCCCACAGTGCAGACCCTTTCTCTCCATAGCTGCATACACCCTGCCTTCTCCCAGCTCTCTGTCGACTAGCCGAGGATTCAGAAATAATATTGTGAGGCTGAAAGGAGATGAGAATCAGGACTCAGCTATTCTAGTCTGATTTTGCTATAGAACACTAGGAAAAACAAAACTACTTTTGGAACAGCCACACATGAAAAGGAAAAGCCAGCAGGTTTGCAAGCTTCCAGTCTCATCGTCAAATTGGGAAGCAGACTTAGACCCTCTCATGTCCCCGAGAGGATGGCCAAGGAGGTCTGGTCAATCCCCAGCAAAATGAAAACTCCAACAGCAAAGATGTAGGTTTGGCTGCCACTGCTACTGAGGGAGAGGTTCACTTATTTCCAAAAGGTTCTGGTGTAAAATTAAAGTTGACTGGGCAAAGAGGGAGGCTAGGTTGAACAGTAGAAGTTACCCACCACTTGTCACTGAACTCTCCCTTTTAACCACAGAGGTTTTATCCATCCAGTGGGATCCCCTACCTCTGCAGCACTGAAGAGTGAACCACAGAAGACTCCAGAATATCCTCTTAAAGTCAATGAAGACGCTGGGATGTTCTTGCTCAGCTCAAGATCTTGTTTCCTCCCCCCCGCCTTCCATGCACCTCCCCCTTGTTGGGACTGGAGAGTGACGTCAGAATCCCAGCTGGTGAGCTCACTGTCTCTATAGCAACAGTGCTGAGGCCACAGAAGTTGAGCGGTCAAAGGACAGGGGAGGGGAGCAGACACCCTCCGAGGCGCTGATGCTTAGTTTGGAAGAACTGGGTTTACCTTCTCCAGACTGACTTTCTCATTTAAGTGTCTCGTTTTGGTAGGGAAAATGGGAGGGGGAGCTTGTGCCAATGGATTCCACTCAAAACAACAAAGTACGTATCATGTGTTAACAAACCCAGATGGGTGCGGAGAGTAAGAAATCAAAGAAATGAGGGGCTACCAAGTTTTTTTATGCAAAGCCCATAGAATATCTCATTCTGTGGGATTCAGCCTGGACTCTTAATTATAAGCATCTTGCCTTTTATTAAAAAAAATGTTGAAATATTTTGCCTGAACTGAGCATCCCTGGGTTATCATCGATCTTAGACAGGTCTCAGAGAGATCGCAACACAAATCCATCCTCTCCAATTCTTGATCTGAGGAACGGCACTGAGATTAACCAGACCAAGAAGCATTCGGTTGGCAATTTCTAGGCTTAAAGAGGACTTTATTAGTAGTACATCCTCTTTGGAATGTTACCTTAGGTACTCCGAATGAATCTCTGAGCAAGGCCGTAAGATAAAGATTACAATCGTTACTGAATTCAAAAGTGACTGACTGGTTTACTACAAGCTTCCTTCAACAAGGGTATTTATCTATTGATCATCTTTTATATTATGTTTCAGTTTATCTTTAAAATAAAGAAATTAGGGTTTGCCAATCTCCTAAGACCCCTTCCAGCTCTGACCTTCCGTGACTGTGAGGTTATCAGCGGTATTTGAATAGAACTGTACACGCACACAGCACTTGGCAGCTGACCTTCACCTCCATGTCATCTGACCCTCACAACAACCTTCTGAGGTAACAGGACAGCTGTTATTTCCCCGTGAGACGGGTGGAGAAGCTTACCCCGCTCACAGCTCAGAACTGGTGGACAGGCAGTTTTAAGCCCATGTGCTTTTCAACAGTATCATGCCTCCGTGAAACCAGTGCTGAGGACCTGAGGCATGGTCTGACTTGGAGATGTAACATAACTGGCAATATTACACTGGAGTTAGGGTGTTGCTAACGATAATGGGGTCTGTCAATTTCTCAGACCCCAGAAAGTATGTCTATATTCATACTGACTCCAGAATCAAAGAGCGGAATGTAAGTGCTGGGTGAATACAGGATGTGGCCAAGAGATACGAAAGCACAGCATTATTAAACTTCTCTGATAACATTTCTTTAAGTGTTTCTTTCCTCTTCCAACTCACTTTGGTAGCTGACACTTCGCAAACGGCGGTTGGGGTGCAGTGGGAACAAGCAATCTTACAAGACTAGTGACAGGCAACCTCTACTTACTACATGTCTTTGGTCCATCCAAGCGATCCACACTCCATTCTTCCTGAGAATGCAAAGCACTGAAGAAAGGACCAAGTCTAGAAAGATTCCTCCAAACTGGTTTGTTTTCTGGTAAGCCCAAAGTAGGTGTCTCTGAACAAGTCACTGGTCTCTGTTCCTACTCAGGGGTCTTGGGAGGTTGCCCTGAAGAAAGTATTTAAAAATGCAAGTGGTTATCTAACCTTTCCGGAATTTCGGCAAGCTCTAGATACTACTTTCTGAAACAATGCAAATTGTCAAAGGGATCCACAGTCAAAAACTAAAAAACAAAAAACGTACAAACCGTCGCTCTAGAGAGAGCCACCCCGAATTTCTTCCCAGATAAATGTTCAGAGGGTACACACCCCCACTAAATTTCACATGACATTACAGGAGGCTCACAGACTTCCTGAAGCCCACTCCTGGATCGCAGTCCGAGTTAGGAATCCCTGGGTTCGTATGTCAGGTGGTGAGAGAAGGGCTTTGATAAATCACACTAATTAAAGGACAGATGGAATGATATGAGACCCCAGAGAAGTCGTCTCGGGGGTCCCCCACGAGCAGACTGGAGCTGGTGAGCACGCCAGGATAAGGGAGTAGCAAGAGCCAAGGCTCCGAGGACAGAGCGCGCTCGGCCGGACAAGTAGCACATCCTCGTTTCTATTTCTCGTCTTCCCGTTCGTCTCCGAGTCCCCGCCCCCTCCAGGGCCCCGGGCCCCGGTTTTCTCCCTGAGGACCTTCCCGAGCCCAGGGGCCACGCCTTCTCGGCCCCGGCCGACATCCTCAGGGAACCAGGAGCTGAGAGTCGGGGGGGCTGCGCCCGAGCAGCGCGCTTCCACCATTCTGCAGGCAAGCCCTCGAGTCGGTCACCGGCTCGCTCTGAACTTCAGGCTGCTCCACAGCAGGAGGTTATCTTCACGGTCCGCTGCGGACTTGGGAGTCCGACTCCAAGACTCCCTTCTTCCTATTCCCCCGCTTCCCACGCCCCACATCGGGCGCAACCTCCGACCCGCCCCTTCCTTCCCGGGTTCGCGCCTGCGCAGACGGCCCAGAACGATGACTTATGACCCTGTGTGGTAGCCGTAGTCCGCCGAGCGCCGGCGGCGGGGGATTGTGGGAGAAGATGGCGGCCGCCGCTCGCCCCCGGGTCGTCCGGGCCCTGCCAATGTCACGTAAGTGTCAGCAGGGAACGGCGGCCCCGGGTCGGGTTTCCGAGATGCGGAGCTGAGTTTCGGGAGCGGCTCCGTGCTGCAGCGGCCGCGCTGACGCCCTGCGCACCCCGGCTCTCCTGGGCCCGGAGCGGCCTCTGTCCTGTTTCTCCTCTCCTCCTTTCCCCGGCTCGCATATTAAATTGTGCCCTTGGGAAGGGGTCTTCGCTGGGAGAACGTGAGCAACACCACGAAAAGAGAAAAATGGGGGACAAGTAAAAGGTCGAGAGGGTTGTAATTGTTTGGGGTTATAAGGAATATTTGGGGGGACGGAGGAGGAAGCTGAAAGGGCTGGAGGAAAGGATAAAGTCAATCTTCGTGGACTGACTTTATGACCTTGTGCCAACCTTTAATCGGTCTCAGCTTCGGATTCTGCGTATCACAGTGGAAGTGATAATACCACAATGGCAGGGAGTTTCTGAGAAGATTAAATGAAGAAGTATTTATAAAAAACACTTTTCTAAGTCAGGAGCATCTCGGCAAATGTAGAGCGTGTTCTGTGGAGGCGTTGGGACCTGGGGAACCAAGGGTGCTCCGGGGTGGGCTGTGGGGGAGGGAGAAGAACCAGGAGACTGGTGGAAAGAAAGGGAAGAAGAATAAGGGAATATATTAGGATTTGTCTAAGTGTAGTTTATTTTCCCTTCTGTTCTGATTGGATCTGCTATGGTGCTCAAATTGAAAAAACAGGTTGCTCCTCCACTCATTAACAGAGAGGCTAAAAAAGCAGGGAAATTGGGAATGCAGTTACACTCCATCATCATTCTTTCACCCTCTTCTCCTTTACAAGCATACCCCCCCATCAGTCTCCAAAAATTGTATTTTTTCCATAGTGTATTTTAGTCATTACAGAATGTCATTTGCTCTCAAAATTAGCCACATATCAGAATCATTCTTAGAGCTTTATAAAACTTAGAAATGGGGACTCATTGCAGGGCTATTGAATCAGAATTTTTGAGACTGGATCCTTGCACCTTAAATTTTAAAAAGCTCCGCAAGTAGTTCTGATATTCAGCCTGAGGTGAGAGTCGGGGTACTTGGAGGATCCTTTTTAATTTTCCGTCTTGGATAGAGCACCTGCAGGCCACTGGGAAGGTGCTTGGTGCACATCCATTTATAATAGATGGTTTTGTAGCCACGACTTCTTTGCAAAGACATTTGCTGGTTCTTGTTAAACTGTTACATTGGTGTCACATAACGTAGGTTGTGAATGATAATAACTGCTGTTGATTGAGTACCTGCTCCCTGCTAACCACAGTTCTAGATATTTTCATACTTTTTTTCCTTTAACTCACTTTTTTTTTCTTAACTGACACCATAGCTCGTGCACTTAACCACTCTGCTTTATTGTAAAGTAAGCCTTTGAGTAAAGTCTGCAGAGGCAAGTCTAGTGTGTAACAATCAAAACACTATAAAACAGAACTGGGTGAAACATAAATGGTGAAATGTGGAGAGACTGAGTTACATAGGAAATCAGAAAAGGGAAAGACTAGATCCTTTAAAGTAAGGAGGGAGGTGTGAAAGACCAGTGGAGAATTACAGCACTTCCACTGATATTTCTTTTGAAGGGTTATTATCTGGAAAGTCAGAGAGGTTGGACGTTTTCCTGGCACTGGCAAGAACAAGGGGGTGAGAATGGAGGCGGGAAGTTCTTAGGAAGCAATGAAATGGCTGTAGATCTGGAATAGTAGGAAAGGAGGTCGAGTATGTTAGATGGGATCAAATAATGGAGGCCTTTGAGAGGCAGGCAGGGTTTAGACCAGTGGTCTTCAAAGTGGGTTTTACAGGAGGAACCAATGGTGTATAAAAAATCAGTATTAGAACTTAAAGAATAAAACAGTTTTCTGTAATAACAACAATGGCTAATACATAGTTCAAGCTATAGACCAGACAACTGTTCTGAGTGCTTTAATGTGTGTTGCACATGACATTGGTACTAATGGAATATGCATGTAATTTACAAATAAATACTATAAAAACCCTAACGCAGTGTGCAAGCACATATGTTTGGAGACTGTTGGTTTAAATATTACAGCAAGAAACCAGTGTAGGTTTTTGAGCAGAGGAATATAATGAATAAAGAATATTACTCTCCTAATGGTGTTCACAATAAATGGAAGTAAGTGGAGAGCCTGGAGCCAAAGAGAGTAATAACTTATATTTACTGAGGACGTATCATGTGCAAGGCACTGTGACAGGTACTTACCTATTACTGATTTTCATAACCCTCTAAAATGTAAGCTCCATGAGGCCAGGGACTTTGTCTTTTACTATGCTGGTCACAGTTTCTAGAATAGTGCCTGGCTCGTAATTATTGAAAAAACAAATAACCATGGGAGGTCAGTGTAACTACCTTCTGAGGAGTTTTGAAGTAATAACAGGAAAGCAGCTAGTCCTCATGGGGTGCTTCGTGTGTGCTGGGCAACGTGCTGAATGCTTTACGCACATTTACTCTCTTCCTCACAACAGTCCTTGGAGTTGTTCATACCTGGACTCCAGGAATTCTTCCCATTTCATTTACTCTGTCATTTATCCTGTGCCCTGACTTCCTTACTCATCATTCTAATCATCCCCTTTCATACATTCTCGACTCCCCAGCCCTTATCCCTTTGTCATAAAAAAATCAGTGCTGATTAAACCTAGCTTTCCACGTATTTCCTGCCTGCCCCCGAGCCGTGGAGAGCTGAGCTAAGGAAAACTCCAAACTAACTGACTGTCCTTAATTTTAAATTCACGAATACGGATCTCAGGTAGACTGTCAGCAGGACATTTTCCTAGGAAATTTGCTTTCCCTTTCTCCGTGTGGTTATTTAACATTGCCAGTCTCCTACAACTTCTGACATGAGCTTCTGCCTCGTTCTTAGCGTTACAGAGACTCAAAGGAATTGGATGGGAAGAGTCTTTTCCCACCATAAAAATCTGCTGGCTGAGCTGGGGTGACTGTGATTCCCCTGCTTTCCCTCTTACAGTGGGTGAGCTCCTCTGGCTCTGAGCTAAGGCCAGTTCCCTCACTTGGCGTTCCATCCCATCCTCCCTTACCTCGTCATTCCCACTTTTGAATCATCAAAATTAACCCTCTACGGGGTCGTTTCCACCAGCCTATAAATATAAATATCTCATGTAAAAAACCCCGTCCTGGTCCTCCTGTTCCTCTCGTCCCCTTTTTCTTTGTTCCTTTACCTCGTATCCCCTGAGAAGAATTTGCTATACTCCTCTTCTGTGCCCCCTGCCTCCCCCTCCCTCTTTTGTCTGCTGTAGTCAGCCATTAACTCTCCTGCTGCAGTGAAACTGGTCCAGGACGTTCACAGCCAACATTGTCTAGGTCCTGGGGCCTCTGCCCTCCTCCTGCTTCCCTTTTCAGCAGCGTCTGATCAAGGTCACTGCTCTCTCCATCAGTCACTTTCTTCATTTGGCTTCTTGGGCACCATTCTCTCTTGTTTTCTCTCTTACCTCCCTGGGCTGCTTGTCAGTCTCCTTTGCTGGCTCTTCGGGCTGGTCACATCACCTCTCTGAGCCTTAGCTGCCTCATCTGTAAAGTGGCATTGAAGATAGCATTAAATGAGATAGTACCTATTAAGCGCTAAGAACGATGCCAGGTGCCTTTGTAAGTTTAGCTGTTACTTATATGTTGTTTTGTTTTTATTGTGTGTCTGATCTGTGATGTTTGTTTTCAATCTCTGCTTTCAGCAACGATTTGGTAAACAAGGCTTTTCCTCCACTTCCATACTTTTGGAAAGGGGAAAACAATGGTTTTGGGTAGAGTGCCCCTGGAAAGTCATCCCTAGAAAACAGAAACAGACTTACTTTCTGAGTTACTTGCTTACCTACTTTTGATGATTTTCAGGAGTTTTGTATTAAGTCTGAACTGCACTCTTTTAAAAAAAGTAATCTCTTACCTCTGCCTCCAATCCATGTCATCAGTTTTATTTTTCATTCATCATCAGTGTCAGAGTCTGTTCCAGGGAAGTTGTTTGCTGTTCCCTGCACTGGGCTTATTCCCACCTCTGCATTGTTAGATGTAGCACATGTTCCACGTGGAAATCGATCTTTTCTGTTAATACTCTTTCAAACCTTTCCCAACACACCTTATTCAGGATTCCGTCCTCGTGATTTTCTAACCTGTTGCTCCTTTACTTTGCGTTGTCTCCGTTCCTTTCATGTTGAAGTTTATACTCTCGTCATTTATAACTTATTATTATTTTTCTTAACGTGATTTGTCTTTCTAGGTAAACTATATCCTATAGGGCAAGGAGTTTACTTTCTAATTTTTATACATTTCCTTATGTCCTATGGATTCTTTGTTGCAGTAATTTGTATTTATTGTTGCTGTTGGCACTTAAATGGTAACTTTTAACTTAAAAGTTGTATTTAAACTGTAATCTAAGTAAATGAAAATACTGTAGGAAAATAATGTTACATCTCTAGGAAGAGAAGCTATTTGTATTCACAGTCACTTGTATAGTAACATTTGCCATCTTTGTATGTTCTGGGGTTTTCTCGCAGGTCCTTCGATCACTGCGGTAGCCACATGTGTGTTTAGCGGCCCCCCTGGGCGCCGGCTCCATCATGCTGTCACACCTCATGGGAAGGGTGGCCGTTCCTCAGTCAGTGGGATCGTGGCCACTGTGTTTGGAGCCACAGGATACCTGGGCCGCTATGTCGTCAACCACCTCGGTGGGTAGAGTTCCCTGAATTTGGCAGCCTCCAGTGCCATTTATTATGGTAGCCTAATGAGAAGCCTTAAGCTGTGTTTCTTTTCATTTTAACGGTATTATGAATTGCTCTCCTCTTGGGTTTGTGTAATTTTGGCCTGCTGTACACTGTGAGCATGCCCGTATTTCCTGTATGGGCACTGATACAGGATAGGGGACCCTGAAAAGTTATGGCATCTCTAGGGCATCTCTGGGCAAAGTGTGTTTTCTGCTAAACATTCAAAATGCGATTCACGTATCATGCTAGAATTTAAATATTTACCAAATCACAGTCACATAGCATATCCACGCTGTGTTAACATTGATCCTTGCTTCAATCCATTCCTTTCTAGGACGCATGGGGTCACAGGTGGTCGTGCCCTACCGGTGTGAGCCATATGACACCATGCACCTTCGTCCCATGGGCGACCTGGGCCAGATTCTCTTTCTGGTAAGAGCTGATGTTACTGATTCTGGAGTTGACAAGTGTAACTTACTAAGTTCGGTTTTTGGAGAGAGCGGAGTATAATAAAGCCGCGGTTTCCTCCCAGAGCGCACCACGGGCATCCCCCGCTCACGGGTGTCCGTGTAAACGCCAGTCAGCAGCTGGCGGACTTTTCTGTAAGGGCCAGGTAGGAAGTGTCCGAGACTCTGCAGGCCGTGGGGGCCTTGTCGTGGTCACTTAGCGCTGCCCCGCAGCCTGGAAGCAGCCGTAGGCAATATATAAACGGATGGGAGCAGCTGTGTGCTAATACAGCTTTTATTTACAAAGGTAGAACACAGGCTAGAGTTGCCTGTGGGTCACAGTTCACCAGCCCCTGCTCTAGACCTGTGCTGCCCGGTAGCCACCAGCCACACGCGGCTGTCGGGCACTTGAAGTGAGGCTGGTCTGAACTGAGGTGTGCTGTGTCACATACACACCGCAGTTCCAAGACTTAGTGCAAAGAAAACGACATTCAGCATAGTGTTAATGAGTTTTTACATTTATTACCTATTGAAACAGTATTTTGGATATAGTGGCTTAAAGACAGTGTATTATTAAAGTGAAATTCACCTGTTTCTTTTTATTCTTTCAAACGTGGCTGAGATAAGATTCAGATTGACGTATGTGCCTCGTGTGGTGTTTCTGTGGTTCAGTGCCTCCGCGGACAGAGAGGACCGCACAGAGGGTGGTGTGTAACTTGGCTGGCTTGGCGTAGCCTTGACGTGGAATTGTCCTTCCTGAGTGTTCACTGGTGTTAGCCTAGAACCGCAGGTTCTTCCTCTGGGCAGGGGGCCTGCGGTGGGGGAGCCTTCGGGGAGTGATTGAAAAGGTGTGGGCCCTTTTGGCTGTCACCATGACCAGAGACCACAGAGGTGTATCGCATAGGGGCCGGGGTGCCGAGCGGCCTGCAGGGCGGCCCCCTTCCACGGAGGGTTCCACTGCCCCGGGGCCGCCTTCCCCACCGAGGGTTGCGCCGGGCGCCGCGCGCGGGTCTGCCCTTCCCCTGGCTGACTTCTCTGACTCTCGTCGGCCCGCTTGGGCCTGAGCTCTCCACTGACACACTGCCCTCTTCTGAAAAATGTCTGTGAACATCCTCACCATCTCCATCGTGTTCACGCGCATTATTTGCAGTCTCTTTAATTTTGACCTATTTTTAACAGCATTTTCACTTGTTTTCTACTGAAGGTTCCCCAGCTAAGTACTATATTTATATTGGAAATCTCTTGTTTCTAGCGTGTTTTTCTTTCCCAGGCTCTTACTCCCCACAAGCTGCCTGGTGCTACAGTTAGAGGGCTTGCCTTTTCCTAGTCCTTTGTGCCTTAAGTTGTTGGCCACCTTGTCTTTTTTTTTTTTTTTTTTCAGATTTTTAATTTTTTCGGGAGGGGGAGATAATTAGGTTTATTTTATTTGTTTGGTTTTAAAGGAGGCACTGGGGATTGACCCAGAGGCCTCGTGCGTGCTGAGCACGCGTTCTCTACTGCGCTGACGTGGTAGGCAGGTCGCTTCCCTCTGAGTGTTGTTTTCATGTCCTTAAAGTAGAAACGACTAGGTCCGGGATTATAGAGTGAAGAGTTACAAAGAAATAAGAAAGTAACTATGAATGTTCCCAATTTAATCTCAGCCTCTAAGAGACACTCCCCTTATCTTCAGTCTAACTGGTTGCTGCTGAAAAGGGAAAGTGGTTTTACCTCCCAGGCGATCCTTGGGCCTTTGGCTGTGTTTCCTCCAGGAAGGACTTCATCACTAGATTCCTTTACGGACTGTGGGGGCAGTGGGGAGGACAAAAATTGCTCTGCCCCAGGAAACTGTGTCTTTCCTAGTTCTGTCGTTTGATTACTTGAATAAAATGTGCTTTGACCTCTTTGTCTCCAGAAGCAGCAGAGAATCAGCAGGGCAACTGAGATTCAGGGTCATTCCTATCGTAACCAGGGGACCTGGTCCAGACGGTGCCACGTTGTGCCGCCAACAGCGGTTGGCCTGTTTGGAACCTTGCTGGTGGAGGGGGGGGCTGCAGACGCGCTTCGTGCCGGGTGCCCCCCTATGTTCTCCCGTGACCGGCTGCTGCTGTTGCAGGAGTGGGACGGGAGAGACAAGGATTCTATCCGCAGAGCCGTGGAGCACAGCAATGTGGTCATCAACCTTGTGGGGCGAGAATGGGAAACCAGGTACGTCTTGGACTCTCGTTTCCTCTTTGCAAAGCAGCCTTAGGCTTCAGTAGACATTGATTGGGCATGTAAAGGATTGTACTTGAGACATTTTCAGTTAGGTCCATCAATGAGTGTTGATTGAACAACCTTTTCGCACCCAGTGACCACGCTGCCCCCGCAGCCCCCTTCCAGCCGAGGATTTAGTTGGCAGCGAGTCTAGTAAGAGCGAGCAGTGTGACGTGCTGTGCGTGGAAAGCCGGTGTGGTGGTGTCGTCGTGTTTTTGGGGCCACCGTTGTGGCCCTGTGCTTGGGTGTGTCGGGCTGGGATGGGTTACGGAGCAGGGTTTTGCCTGTTCTCCTGACCAGCAAGCTGAACATTGCCTTTCCTCATGTGGACAGTGTCCTAGATCTGTTCACATTGTTAATCAAAGATGGCGTGAGGACCGATCTGAGCGGTTCTTTTTACTCCTTGTGAGGGTCATTTATCAACAAATGATGCTTTAATCCTGTGGTTCCACAGCCCTGTGTTCACGCCTCTTTCTGAGGTTTTAGGGAAGTTTGACTTAGATTTATTCAGCTGTGTCTGCCGCATCCCACACTTTTAAGTTCTTTGATGACTTGGAGAGTCTAATTCAACTTCATATCCCCCGTGACGACTACCACGGTGCTTTGCACAGAGCAGGCATTTAGCTTGTGATGTTGGAGTAAATTGGTGACTGAGGTATTTCTTAGTTTCCTTTTTTCCTCCGAGGGAAACGAAGGCCCGGGGTAAGAGGTGATTCCCCTTCCCACGCCCAACACTTCCCCGTCCCCACCCAGCCAGTGCAGCCAGAGGTTTTTACAGGTCCTCGGCCTTGAGGGCAGAGACCAGTATACATGCTGATCTGTAACTTGGAGTAAGCCTTAAATTATATATGGTGATGACAGTGAGCAGAGCCTGTAAAGTTTTTAAAAAACCTATTGGTTGTGACTTTGGGTTAAATAATTGCTATTTAGAAGTAATATTTGTGAATTCCAGCAATGGTGCGAAAAGCAGCTTATCACAAAAAGCTTTGAAATCCCGAGTCAGGTGTTCTGAACTGATACCTGTTTTTTCTTCCAGAAACTTTGATTTTGAGGATGTTTTTGTGAAGATTCCCCAAGCAATTGCTCAGGTGTCCAAGGAAGCTGGAGTTGAAAGGCTGATTCACGTGTCGCACCTGAACGCTGATATCAAAAGCCCTTCGAGGTATCTGAGGTCCAAGGTAAGTAGCATGGAGGTCCGGCGGCTCACAGAGCTGGCGTTTCTTGGCCCCTTTGAAATGTGAGCTAAAAGATTTCTCATTGACATTTCCAGAATTAAAGGGGACTCTAATTCTCCACATCCAGAATGTGATGTGTGTGTGTGTGGTGACGGGAATTCATCGTGACACCAATTTGTGATTTTTATGCACTGCTTTTCCCCCAGCTCTGAAGGCCGCAGGGGCGTGCAGCTTAACGGGGAGGCTCATGGGCTCCTTCCGGGCCTGGGATTGCACTGGTGGGCGGGGTAAAGGGCCGAGGGACAGGCGGTCTGCCGCACGGGTGAGGGAGTGATGGAAAGGTTGGGCCGCAGAGTCTCCTTTGAGGCAGGGGCTTAGGCGGGGCGGTGGGCAGGAAGGCAGAGCAGAGGAGCAGAGAGCACAGGCTGGAGCACAGGGGGCGTCTCTGGCCGTCTTCACTTAGGGTTCCGAAGCCGGCCACTGTGGGCAGGTTCTGGTCTGCGGCCTGGCCAAGCTGAGAGTGGCAGAAGTGGGGTGAAGGTGAGGTCACCAGAGTTGACAAGCTCAAGAAACTGAGGTCCGTGTCCCGTGGGGCACTGATGTCACCCAGAGCGGGGGCACAGGAGCGGGAAGGCTGACCCGGTTGCTGATACCTGCACTGACCGAGAGGCCCTGTCTCGGGAGGGAGCGGAGGATGACGGGGAGGGTGTTGCAGCAGTTAGATGAGGGAGAGGCTGGCCCATCCCTGGCTCCTCTGGCTGGGGGTGCCAGCTGCCACCTCCGTGCCTTAGCCGGCCCCCATGCCCTCCTTCCCCGGGCAGGCTGCTATATGTGGACTCCAGCCAGGGAACCTGGGACTGGAAGGGAAGAGGGAGGCTGGGAGAGTTCTGCTGATCTTCCTCCTTTCTTCTTCTGCAGAAGCTCCCCTAGAGTAAATGTGGGAAGACACCGGCAGGAGCTGTAAGACGCAGGGCATTTTTCTGTGTTATTTTCTTTTTAAATTCTGTGGACACTAGTCCCCCCACCTTACTGCAGGGGCACCTTCCGGGACCCCCAGTGGATGCCTGAAGCCGAGGGAGTACCAGATCCTGTATATGCTGTGTGTTCCCCAGACGTGCGCACCTGTGATAAGGTTTAGTTTACAAGTTACATAGTAAGAGATTAACAGCAACGCTAGTAAAGTAGAAGTTGTAGTGACAGACTGTAATGCAGTCGTGTGAACTTGGCCCTTCGCTCGCTCTCTCCCCCTCCCTCAAGATAACCTGTTGTTCTGTGCTCACCCATCTTGTGATGTCAGGATGCAAGGCCTGAGATTTCACGGTGCCACTCAGAACAGCACGCAGCTTAAAACTTAAGAACTGTTCATTTCTGGAATTTTTCATGGAATGGTTTTGGACTGCAGGTGGCTGAACCTGCGGGAAGTGAACCCGCGTATGCGGGGGCCGACGGTAACGGTTATGAGTTACCCTAACCTGGAGGAAGACAGGGCCTCTCAAGTTCAGGTTGGGTCCCGACAGGGGAAGGAATGGCCACTTCGTTCCCTCCTCTCAGACTCTGCTGTTTTGGTTGTTTGCTCAGGCTGTTGGGGAGAAGGAAGTGAGAGCTGCCTTTCCAGAAGCCACCATCATAAAGCCATCGGACGCCTTTGGAAGAGAGGATAGATTCCTCAATTATTTTGCAAGTAGGTCTTCTTAGTGGGTGAAGGGGGTGCTGGTTAACCAGGCTGAAGGGAAGCATGAGCTCGCAGTGTTCTCTGACTTGATAGACTGGGGTTATATTCTTTTTCTCCTCCAGTTGCCTTTTTTCTCCCCAAAGGTTACACCGGCCCAGTCACCTTGGTCCTTCTCCGGGTCTTTGTCACTCAATATCAAAAGAAGCAGCTTGGGTGCCTGGGAAGAGCCTGGCCTTGGGGCTTAGGGAAGGACTGTAACTGGGACTGACTAGGTCTGGGACTGGCAAGTCCACGAGCGCCCTTACCTGTGGAAAGACTGTCGTTTCCCCACTGAACGGTCTTGGCACCTCGTCAAAAATTACTTGAGCAGATACGCAGGGGTTTTCCTCTCAGCTTCGTGCCGTCGGCCTCTGTCTGCCTTTGTGCTGCTGTTCTGATCACTGCACACTGATTTCTGTAGCTTTGTAGGAAGTTTTGACATCAGAGAGTCTGGCACCTCCAACTCTTCTTTTTCAAGATTGTTTTGGCCACTTGGGGCCTCAAAATTCCATAGGCATTTTAGAAAGGAGTTTCCTATCTTTCTGCAAAAGCCACCGTTGGGGTCTTGATGGGGATCGCGTTAATCTGTAGATTGCTCTCGGGAGTGTTGACGTCTTAGCAGTGCTAAGTATTCCAGTCCATGAACACAGGGTGTCTTTCTGTTTTTGTGTGCGTCTTTTAAATTTTCTTTCAGCAATGCTTTGTAGTTTTCTGTGTGCAAGTCTTTAGCCAGTTTGGTTAAGTTTTTCCTAAGTATTTTATTGTCTTTTTTTTTTACCTTTATGTTTAGGCCACTTGGAATTTTGTTTTGGTTTATGGTGAGATGTGAGCCATTTCTTTCTTTTTTTGTTTTTTTCCTTCAAATAGTAGAATGTTTGTCTCAGCATCATATATTAAGTAGTACTTCTATTTTCCATGTATTTGTGGTGCTGCATTCGTCAGACACTAAATTCCCATTTTCGCTGCATCTTTTTCTGAGTTACCTGCCTTGTACTGATGACACTGATTCCTGTGCTTCTCACAACGGGTGCGGTCAGAGCCCAGTCTTGGGAGTGGCCACGCACTCCGCATTGCAGAGTAGAGGACAAGTAGCCAGGCCCTTGACCTCATGTCCTTCAGTATCTGACCCTTTTACTTTCCGTGTTTGTTGCGTGAAGAACAAATGACTGCTCCCTGTGAGACCGTCCACTCCCTCAGCCGGCTGCGCTTGTTTCATGGTTTCCGTCACACAGATTGGCAGTGCTGCCCCGGAGCTGGGTCCTGTGGCAGCTTGGACCCTCTAAGAACGGTTCTCTTTCTTCTGCCAGATATTCGCTGGTTTGGCGGCGTCCCTCTCATCGCCCTGGGCAAGAAGACAGTGAAACAGCCCGTCTATGTAAGTGCCCGGGTAAACGAGCTTTCCCTGAATTCAGGACTCAGGCGTCCGTGTTCTGGTTTTGTCCTAATCCTGTAATCCGTCCTTCCGTCTTTGCCAGCTTGCTGCCACCAGTTGCCGCTCAGGTGACCTGAGAGGTAGCCGTATTCTCTGTGTCTCCACTTAATCATTCATTTCAGAGAAGCGTACTGAGCCCTTAGTGCGCCAGGCGCGCCGCACGTCACTGGGGGACGTGCAGATGCTGACGGCGCAGGCCCAGATTGCCGTCCTCGGGCTGGTCTGGGTCAGAGGCAGGTCCGCAAAGCAGTGGTCACGCAGCAGCCTGATCAGTGCTGTGACAGGGAGAGAGTTTCACATAATTATGTCAGAGGACGCTTGCTCCAGACTTGAGGGTCAGGGAAGGCCTCCCAGAGGAATGACATCTAAGGTGAGACCCCAAAGATGACTAATAGCAAGTCGGATGCGGGGGGCTGGGGCAGAGTGCCCCACACGGTGGGGAGCAGTGTGCACAGGGCCCTGAGGTGAGGCAGCGTGTTGGATTCCACGTGGTGCTGAACCAGGGTTTCTCAGCTGGGGCTCTGTTGACGTTTTGGGCCAGATAATGCTTTGTCTTAGGGGCCTTGGTGGAACATTTAGCTGTGTTCCTGGCCTCCAGCCACCAGATGGCAGTAGCCCCCCATCCCCCCAGCTGGGACCATTAAAAATGTCTCCAGGCATTTGCCAGTATCCCCTGGGGACCAAAATCCCCGGCGACCAGTGAAAACCATGGGGACTAAAATCACGTGACGATTATTTTTAAAAGTCAGCATGGTAAAATGTTGGCAGCCCCACACCGTTCAGCCTGGCTGTGCTGGTGCAGTGACGGAGCGAGGGCAGGAGTGAGGGGTGAGGCTGGAGAGCGGGAGAGGCAGGTCAGAGAAGTCTTGGCACCACCTGACGATGAGCTGATGGAGATGTTCTGACGAGAGAAAACATTCAGGCAGTCCTCCCAGCGAGGAGGTGCTTTGAGCTCTTGAGGAGCGGGTTCTTTCAGGAGCTTTCTGAAAAGAGACGATGCCATCATTTTAATTTTGTTGTTCTTTTTGCTGTGATTGATGTAGCCTGCCTGCTTCCCTCCTTCCCTCCCTCCCTCCCTTCCCCTCTTCCTTTCTTCCTCACTTTGTCTCTTCCTCTCCCCGTCTCTCTGTTTCCCTCTTCACTCAGACGTGTGTTATAACTTCTCACAGGTTGTGGACGTGGCTAAAGGGATCATTAACGCAATTAAGGACCCGGATGCCAGAGGGAAATCTTTCGCCTTTGTCGGGTAGGTGGCTGGAGTTTGACTGTGAAGTTGTGCTGCCTGTTAAAAGAGCCATGATGGTTTACGGCAAAGTGCTTTCTAAACGCATCGCTAACCGGTTTGTGCGTTGCATTTCTCAGTCTCTGTCTTTGATGGTATTTGTTCCAGAAGCCTTATTCTCAGCCCTGAGGCCAGCACATCTAGAAGAGCTGTCCAGGGGCCACCCTGTCAGGAGTGCCTGAGCGCTTTGATTAGGTCAGAGTGGGAGGGAACCTGGCCGTCTGCTTGAGTGAATGATTCCTCTGGCTCCAGAGCCTGAGAAGTGCTGCCCTGGGCTGTTGCACACGCGTAGTCCAGGGACCCCCAGGGAGGGCTTTGTCAGACTCCAGTGGTGTTTTCAGTATGCAGAAGGATACTGCTGTGAATTCTGAAACACTTACAGGGAGTGAGCACAGTTGCAAAAATCAAACTAATTTGGATAGAGCATCGTTGCGCCCCAGAAGAGTGGAAATGGCTGGTTTAGGGTACAATTTCCTGTGCTTTGTAGGACTGACCATTTGCAGTATGTTATCCTTGTTGCAATTCGCTGTCAGGAGAAATGGGGTGCAGTTAAGCTGTGTGAATTACCTGAATTATTCAGTCATGTCGCAGCTAGGTCTCGGACCTTTTTACTGAATTAATTAAAACTAAAAAGCTAAGACTCAGTCTGCCACGTTGAAAAGTACCAAATTCACCTGCTGACTGGCCCAGAATCCTATTTGCTTCTAAAGAAAAGACGCTCCTTTCTCTAAGCCAGGAGATGTGGTGTGTCTTCCCGGCACCGTGGGGTCCTGTGTATGTACGTTTCACTGTCACTACAAATTTAGTCAATTTTTTTTTCAGTGCCAAAATCTCTGTATTGGGTTTCCACGTCAGCCGGCCGCGGTAAGGTGCCTGTCTCTCTGAGTTCAGTTTCAGCACGTCAGCGTGCAGGCGGCTGTATACTGTGGGACAGTTACTCGCAGAAAAGCGTGTTGGGCACAGGTTCCGTGGCACACCGGGCTCAGAAGACATCAGCCAGGAGGTACTCGGACCTGGACGCCAAGCGGCAGGGGAGCAGAAGTGGCTTTACCAGCCTGGCTCACTCTCAGGGGGGACGGCTCTGGGACGAGTTAGCCGTCGTCCTCTTCCCCTCTGCGCCGCTGTTCCGGACTCTGCCGGGCTGCAGGGAGTCATCCTCGTCCCGTTGGCGACGGGAGCAGTGAGATAAACGTGGCAGCTTAGGCGTTTTTCCGCATGAAACTGTAAGGCTGTACCCACGTCTCTCTCTGTCGCTTCAGCCCCAGGGGAGACTTTATTTCTCTGAGGCCGCGACAGAGACACGACCTTAGTCTTGCTCCTTGCTCTTTCATAGTTATTAACTGACGTTGCTCCGTTGTGTCAGTCGCCCACTAAATACACACACACACAACACTGACAACCAGTGAACTAGTCCAGCAGGGTCGCGGGGCACAAGGTCAATACAGAAAACTCAGTCCCCGTATATTAGCAAATGAGCAGTCTGAAAATAAAATTAAGAAAATTATTTTATTCACAGTAGCGTCAAAGAGAATAAAATATTTAGGTATAAATTTAACAAAATGTGTGAGATTTGTGTGCTGAAAGCCCTGAAACATTGCAGAGGAAGGTGAAGGAAGACCTACACAAATGGAAGGGCATTTCACGTTCTTGGATTGGAAGAGTTAATATTGTTAAAATGGCAATTTTTCCCAAATTGATCTATATATTCAACTCAATCTTGTCAAAATTCAAGCAGGCTGTTTTGCAGAAAGTGACAAATTGATTCTAAATTTAAACAGAAATTCAAGAGACCCACAATCGCCAAAAGCATTTTGACAAAGGAATAAAGTTGGAGCACTTGAGCTTCCCAACCTCAAAACTCACTCTAAAGCTAGAATTAGCGAGACAGTGAGGCACTGGAGTAAGAATAGACATAGAGGTCAGTTGAGCAGAACTGATGTTCTAGAAATCAGCCCTCATGTTTATGGACAGTTGATTTGACAGAGGCGCCATGACACTTCAATGGGGAAAGAATAGTCTTTTCGACAAATGGTCCGATCCACGTGCAGAGAGACGAATATAGATGCTTGCACCATCCATGAAAAAATTAACTCAAAACAGATCAGAGACCCCACTGTAAGAGTTAAACTGTAAAACATTTAGAAGAAACATTTAAAAATCTTCTCGACCTTGGGTTAGGCAAAGATCTTGCTGCCACGACATCAAAAGCATTCTTCAGTCAAAGGAAAAGATGGGTACGTTAGATGTCATCAAAGTTGAAAACTTTTCCATCTCAAAGACACCATTAAGAAAAGGATGAAAAGACAAGGGCATCAGCTAAAAGGCAGGCTGGGGTGGGTGAGAGTGGGGTGGGAAGATCGGGCCAGAGAAGGAGAGAGGAGGGACTCCCCAGAGGGAGGCAGGAGCGCTCCCAGGGCCGCGGGGCAGCCGCAAAGCAGAGCCGGGTCTTCTGAGTCTTCCGTTTGACATTCCTGATCAGAAGCAGAAGTGAAGCCACGTAGCCCAGGGCTGTGTTCTCTGCAGTGCTGTCTTGCTGAGGGTTCAGTCACAGAGAAGGCAGAGACTGGGACTAGCCAGAGCAGGGGTCTTGCTTTGCTAGGATAGTGGGGAGGGGAACAGGGGGACAAGGTTTTGCTGAGGAACTTTGCAAACCATGAATCTCCAGCCTTCGGTGTCCCTTTCTCTGAGAGCGGGGGCACTTGGACCCGTCTGTGAGTCACGGTTAATGGAACACAAAGTGCTTTCCAACAGCGGAGGCGCAAGTGTACCACAGACTTAGTTACCTGTGAAGCCCAGCATTGCCGGTCACCGGCAAGGTCGCCGGTGTGCTCTGTGTAGTGTGTGTTACATGCGGTGGTCCTGACACCCATCCTGCTGGAGCTCGGAGGAAGCTGCTTGAGGGCTTTGTCTGATACTTCCCCCAGCTGACTTCTGTTTGTTTGTTTCCAGTGAAAATGTCAGAATGACAAGGCTCTCACTGAATCACCTTCACTCAGCTCTCAGCAGCCGCAGGCTTTCAGAGGCAAAGGGATTAGAAATAGGTGAAATGATATAAAAAGCGTATATAAGCACTAATAAAGCTAGGTTATGCACAGAACTATTCAGATTAGTGGAATAGAACAGAACATCCAGAAACAGTCTCAAATACATGTAAGAATATATAGAGAATGTGATGAGGGTGACATTTCAAAATACGGAGGAAGGGTAGATTATTCATAAATGGTGATACGTCTTTGCCCTCTGTCAGTACAGAGGTGCGTTGCAGAATGACTGACTTTATGGATTAAAAAAAACGACTTAAAAGCATTAGGAAAAATATGTATACTTTCAACTGTATCATTAAAATATAAAAATTTCTACAAACCATTCTTCCAAGAACGGACTCCAGCAGGAAAGAGAGAAAAGAAAGAAATGTAAGTGACCAATAATACATGAAGAAAAAAACTAATCTCTAGTATTAAAGTATTGCTGGTGAAAACATTGAGGTACCTTTTTTATCTGGCAGATTGGCAAAATTTTGTTTGCTTATTTTTTATTTTAATGACTAAACTCATTTTTGGTGAGGGGGCTACTAGCATTTTCTGTAAGTTGATGTCACCTGTTTGGGAGTATTTGATAAAAGCTCCAAAATTTCAAAATAGCCTTTGAGCTAGCTCTACTTGCAGAATGTATTATAAATCCATAATTATGGGTGAGTACAAATGTTTACAGCAGGAATGGTCATGAAGCATTTTATAAAAGAAAAACTTTTATAAAATAATGCTTAGTATTTATTAAGCTTAAATATCCCAAACCTGGGAATCAGTAAAATGGTTACCGATTACCTGCAGCGCAACGTGTGCGCTGTTAAGAATGCGCTGGGGTGCGCAGCGCCACAGGGAGACGGCGGGAGTTAACAGTAAATGGAGAGGACATTACAGAATGGGGTGACCTGTGCGCAGTTACAGGTGCAGAAGCAGAGCCTGTAAGGGGGTGAGAGGACTGTACATTAAATGTAGTAACTTCCTCTTTTGGGGGGACTAGGTGATTTTCCTGTGCTAATCTGCATTTCCTACGGTGCATATGTGTTTCTTTTTTTCTAAGAAAAATACTACTTTGTTAAATTAAGAACAAAAATTTGTGGGAAGCAGGTAACCTGGAGAACCATGCATTTTCTGTTTGCAGGCCCAGTCGGTATGTCCTTTTTGACCTGGTGCAGTACATTTTCGCCGTGGCTCACAGACCCTTCCTCCCGTATCCTTTGCCACACTTTGCCTATCGGTAAGTCAAGCGATGCCTTTTGTGTCTTCTGAGAGCTGGCCCCGCGCGGCATGGGTGACGTGCCTGGCCCGGGGTCGGCGGGCGCGCGTCCGATGCAGTGAAGCCTCGGAACCTGTAACCGGGAGGGGCTCCTGATGCCTCAGTATTCCTCTAGGAAGGAGCTGGGAGAGTCTGAGGGGAGGTGTGGATGTGTGTGGGTGAGGAGAACACCGTGTGCCGGAAGGCTAAATCCGCGGGTCTTCACGTTCTCCGTTAGAAACCCCCAGGGTTCGGTTGGCAGTGTCGTGCGTCCTTAACAGAAGCATGTTTGACTGTCTGGGCTTAGAGCTGGCTGACTGTGACCGACGTCACAGTTGGATCCTTTTGCTTGTCTCGGGTGGGGCGGCTGCACTTTGTTGGCTCCTCCGATGCGCTGTCCCTCCGGCGGGACCAAGGAGAGCCAGCGGCAGCAGCGCCTGTCCCTGGGCCCTCGCAGTCTGGCTTGAATGTTGAGCAAAGAGACGCCCATCACATGTGCTGTTTATTCCTTCTCCAGATGGGTGGCACGGCTCTTTGAAACCAGTCCGTTTGAGCCCTGGACGACGAGGGACAAAGTGGAGCGGGTGAGTGTGAGCACGGGCAGCAAGCCGCACAGGTGGCGAGGGGGCGTCCGGTTTGCTTGCGGCTGGGCCGGGTCATTCTCACCTGCTTGTCTGCCAGTCCTGCTGTCACAGCTCGGCCCCTCCGGGCACAAACCTCCCCCCCCCCACAGCCTGTCCAGGGTCCTTAGCTCAGACTTTCCCACCTTTCTTTCTCCGCTGGGCAGTGTGCAGACGTGCCTCAGCAGCTCTGTGATTCTTTTCTTTAAGGCAGACGTCTTCCCTCCGCCCATGCTGTCTGGCTCCGCCCTGTTTGTCTGTGTCCCTGTTCATCAGACTCCTCAGGGGAGCTCCTGCACCTGTCGTGGCAGTTCCTTACCTCCTCCTTGCTTTAACCCGCTCCTTTCAGGCTTTTGTTTCCCTGTCTCCCCGAACACTTGCTCTGTTCCAGGTCACCTGTGACCTCCATGCCGCCAAACCCAGTGGTCAGGGCTCTGACCTCCCTCACTCCATCTGTGAGCCGCGTGGGTCAGAGGGGCCCCTACTCTCCTCTTGAAACCCTGAATTTCTGTCTGTTTTCCCGCCGTCTCCACATCCTGAAGCTTCTCCTGCTCTCACTAGGTCTCCCATCCTCTGCTCCCTGATCTCAGAAATTGGAGGTCCTCGGGCTCCGCCCTCAGCCCTGTTCTGTCCTTGCTCTTTCTCTGAACAACCCTCACTTAGTCCCGCGTCAGCTCGTGACTGCAGCTCTATGTCCAGCCCTGAATTGCACCTCCTGCCCGGCCAGCTGCGGGCCTGCGTCTGCTTAGCTGTATGACAGTCACCTGAGATGTGACGTGCCCAAAGGTGGAGCTGCACACTGCTCTCTGGGCCTCTCTCCTCTCGCTCGGTGACATCACTACTCGCTGTGTGACTCAAGGCAGAAACCTGGCAATTCCCCTTGACTTCATCTTTTCCTCCTTCATCTGGAGCGAAACAGGACCATCTGGGGCTGTCTGCAGTGATGAAGAGTTCTCTAGTCTGCAGTGTTCAGAACGTAGCTGCTCGCAGCATGTGACGGGTGAACACTTGAGACGTGGCCAGTGTGACTGCAGAAATAAGATTTGAGTTTTATTAAATTGGAATTAACTTAAACCTAAATGGCAGTCACCCCTTTGGCCAGTGGCTGCTGTGCCAGGCAGCACCGAGGCAGACCGCCAGCCAGTGTGACTGGGCCCCCCTCAAGCTGCGCCACGTCCTACCTCCCTCTGCCTGCCTTCGGTTCAGCCGTTTATTAGGAAAGCGTTCATAACAGCATTGAGAACGTTCTGCTTGTAGAAAGGTCGTGGAAATAATTGTTTCCGCTCTGCCTACTCGAGTCCAAGCGGTAGGTGTTTCTCTCCTCATTCTCTTGACCGGCTCCCCTGCCTCTCGCCCGCTCCGTGTGCTGGGCTCCAGGCTCCGGCTCCTCCCGTCCGTGTCTCCCACACCTGTCTTCCTCCCTGACCGTTTGTCCACTGCGTGGAGCAGAGTTTCTAGGGAGAATACAAATTACGATAAACACACTCTCCCGTCTCTACCTTTGAAAACCTAGTGGCCTCTTATCAACAAGAAGCAGCCAGATTGTCCCCCTGAATGTTATCTAAAAGCTAAATGTAGGGGAGATGCAAAAACAGTCCTTGGGGAACAGCTGTGCACAGGCAGACGTTCCCCTCCCATCGGATGGGCTGTGTCTGGAAAGCTGAGCCCGTTTCAGATGTCCTTCCTGCGTTCAGGAGAGACCTGGCGGGAGGGCTGGCGGGCAGCACCCGCCAGTGTATCTGACTGGCGTGCGTCTTAGGTTCGTCACCGAGAAGTGTGGGCGCAGCAGGATTCGGTCTGGAGACCGCTCGATGGCGCCCTGGGAGCAGACTTCCCCTCGGGGGGGGGGGGGCGGGGGGCGGGTGCGGGCGGGTGCTGCTCTGTATGGAGCCAGGTCCTCTTCATTTGCGCTCGGGTGAGCAGGGTCCTTGGCCTTTTGGAGCTCATTCTCCCCTCCAGACAAGGTGGGCTCGGTGTTTTAGGTCCAGAGCGAGCAGTGGTCAGCCAGGTGGAGTCTGGCTGGAGCCCACGGGGTAGCGGATCACGGCTTCATGGTCTCGATTCAGCAGTTAAAACCGAGGCCGAGAGCTGTGCTCAGAGAACGGGTGCAGGGGCGTCCCGGGGATGGGCGAGTTCTGCTCCAGCCCCGGTTCTGCAGCTGAGCCTCCAGACTCGTCCGCTCCCAGCCACACCGACTCCCGGACCCTGCGGCGGGTCCGTGCCTGCGCGCATGGACAGCGCTGGGGGGCCTGGTGCTGACACGGGGGGCCCCGGCCTTTTCCTCCACAAACGCTCCCTCTGTGGTCCACCTCTGGTGGTTCCGGGCCCTGCTGAGCCTCAGCGGCGGGCCTGGGCCAGCCTTCGTGCCCCAGTGTTTGCGAGGCTGGCGCTCCGTGTCCTTGGCCGGTGTTCAGTGCTCTCTCTGCTTCTTGTTTGTCCCAAGGTGCACACCACAGACATGACGCTGCCTCACCTGCCCGGCTTGGAGGACCTGGGCATTCAGGCCACACCCCTGGAACTCAAGGCCATCGAGGTGCTGCGGCGTCACCGCACGTACCGCTGGCTGTCTTCTGAAATGGAGGACGTGAAGCCGGCCAAGACCGTCAACGTTTAGTGGCCTCTGAGCCGCCCTTGGTTTCTGGTGTCATTTGGGTCATCCAGCTAAAGACCAGAGCATCCTGTACGTAGCGAATAAGAGCACTACGTTAAAACGTCTGACGTGAAGTTCCGTGGTGGCACTTTCTTTCCTGACTTATCAAATGAGAAATTCGGCGATTTAGGGTTTGAGCATAATTTTCTTAAATGCATATATTTAACAGTGACATATATATCATTTATTCTCTGAAACGCTGGAGGATTTGAATTTCCTTCTGTCAGGCCACTTCCTGTGAAGGTTCTGGAAGACAAGAGCCCCTCTTTAACGTCAGAATATTGTGAAGACCCCAAGTGACGTGTGATTGTCTTTACTGTGCGTTAATTGAGAAAATACACAATGTCCCATAACTTACCTGAATGTATTCACCCTTCCAGCGCTTTTACACATCTATCTTAGTGATGTCTGCACGCATTCTAAAAATCATCCACACACACACACACACACACGGTCTACAGACTACAGCGATCATTCCGGAGTCCTCTGCTCAGAGCTGAGCTCCCCGAAGGCCTTTGCCCCTGCTGGTAGGACAGCCCCTGAGTGACTCCGGGTCAGTGGGTGTAGAGGGGCCTCTGTCGTGCAGAGGGGGGGCCGAGGAGGGCTCTCTTGAGCAAGGCCAGTGCTTAGGAATTAGGACTTTCTGTAAGTTGTTAACGTTGCAGCTGAGATCGAGGCACATCGTTGGTTAGTGTTGGCAAATCCCTCAGTCACTCTGATGAACAACTCCCAGAATCTGTGGTGAGGCTGATACGCCGCCATCCTTGGTGGCCCAGGGTTGATCACGTGGTCTGCTGCCACGCAGCCCCGTGGGCCACAGGACGAGAAGGTCAGCGAAAACCCTATTTGGTTGCAGTAACCTCCGTCCTGTCCTCGCCTGGCGGGGGTGTGAGTGCAGGCACGACTTCTCTCCCAGCCTCTCCGCGTGTCCCCGAGTGGACGGAGTGTGCTGCTCTCCAGAGCGTTCTGTGTGGGCCAGCGGCCCCGGCATCCCCCGGGGGCTTGCTGGGAACGAAGGATGCCGGGCTCCATCCCTGACCCCCGGAGTCGGGATCTGCATTTTAAAAACATCCCTGGGAGATTCGTGTGCACACGGGTGTGAAGGGGGCTCAGAAATGCCACGTCTGAGGAGGGTGGTCCCTGCTCCTCGTTCAGGCGGTCGAGCCCCAGCCTGGGCCTGCTGCCTTGGAATCTCCTGGGACAGTGCTGGGTGTCAGTTAGGTCTCAATAAAACTGGAAGAGAAGATAAAATAATATGATAAATCTGAAAAAAATCTCCAGGGAAAGGGCCCAGGAGAATCTGTATTAAACACGCGGGTTTATCCGCACACACACTGGTACGTGAGGTCCGTGGTCCGGGCTCCGGAGTCCAAGCCCAGCCTCACTTGCCGTCTTCTGTTAAGGTGGCCCTTGGTTTGGCCCCGAGCCCGCCGGTAGGTGCACAGGTGGGTGGATTTGATTTGAAAACAATTGTGTGACGTGCAGGGTCCGTGGGCTCTAGTGGTGCTGTTTCTCCCCTCTTCAGTTTGTACCGTAACTCGCAATGCCACACGCCGGCTCCCGCTGAAACCCCCGTTCCCCTGGGATGGGCCGTTGCTGCTGCCCCCAGCGCCCCCTCTTACGTCTCACAGTACATTCTTCATCATCCTTATATGAGAGTCACAGCGTCATAACCGATCTGAGGTGTGATCCAAGTAGAACACTGTATCCCACGTAAACGAGAGTCACGCGGGGTGAACGGCGCGCGCTCCCTCAGGGAGGTGAGCCCGCCTCCTGAAGGCACCGGCAGGTCATCGGTCGCTCAGGCGCACGGGCGAACCGGCCTGACGTGGGGCGAGAGGCTGAGGCCGTCCCGGCCGCCGAGGGACCGGGAGCGTCGGCGCTGTCCCTGACCGCGGCGTCTGAACCAGGAGCGGCGCCTTGTAAAGTTCAGAACAAAACTGAACATGATCTTCCCCAGGTTTATATAGTAACTGCGTTCTTAGAGAACAGCGTGTATTAGCCCCATAGCAGAAACCCCTTATAAACCCGTTCAGTTTCAGGTTCAGATGGCTGTAAACCGGCTTTTAAGTCACGTGAGATGTGTTTCAGGCCTTCGTCTGCGGGTTCTGATGCTGTGGTGTGTCTGCCACTCCCGGTTCCCACCCACTGAGTGCCCGCGTCCCCCTCAACGCTCGCTATGGCCAGGCTGCCCAGACGCCCCTCGGGGGCTGTCACTCCTGCTGGGAGCAACCGCTGCGCAAGGCAGTGGCGCCTTTGGACGTCTGATGATGCAGTTGTGTCCCGGGGGCCGGGTTAGGGCAAGGTGACCTGAAACACCGTTCGAGCAGAAGTGTGGTGTTCCCCTCACTCACCTGCTGGTCATGCACCTCCTCGGTGCCCTCCTTTGGCCAAAAGGGGTGGTCACTGCAAGGCCAGTTTTGATGACGGGGGACCCTGCAGGATGGCCGTGGCTGTGTGGGTACCAGCAGTACCAGCGGTGGCCGACAGGGCAGCAAATCCTGCAGCGGGGGGGGAGGGAGCAGGGTGGGCAGGGGGCTATTCTTGCCTCCATGGCTGGTGCAGGGCTGCCCTCCGGGAGCTCTGGGACTGGCAGGTAGTGGCTCAGTGTGAAATGTTGATAACCAAGGTGGGGAACTGGCCAGACAGGGAAGGCTGCGAAGGAACCGGGAGAAGGGGCTTGTATCTGGGGCTACCACCGCAGCCCCTTGCCTGCAGGAAACCTCTGGCTTTCTCTCTGTGCCTGAGCTTTTCCAACCCCCAACCCCAGATTTGAGGACCTTTGCATCTGGGATGAACTCAGCTCCAGGGGATCAGGCTCTGGCTCTGCTGATCAGTCACATAACTGGCTCGAGCATCTTTCCGTTCAGTCTGGAGGGAGCAATAGGGGGTCTTGACTCGTGAACACTTTGCCCGAAGGACCTTTAATCACAGACAGGCTGTTTTCCATGGAAGATTCTCCTTTGGGACCCACCTCAGCCCTTAGGGTGTTGAGAAGAGCTCTGAGGAAGGTCCCCACCTGTGAGACTCACCTTTCTCCCTTCAACCCTTTGGGATCAGGGAAGATTTCTTAAAACTCTGATAAGAAACACCCTTAAAAAGTGAAGGCATCTCTTCTACTTCACCCCTACCAGTGTGAACGCACTGTAGCCAAATTCTCTTTGGCGGGGGGTGGGGGGGATCCAGATGTCCTGGGCCCTATTCAGAGCCTGGGCAGAAGCAGGTCCTCTGATACTGGTCACACTGCTCTCCGAGTGGGAACTGAAGCCAGCACCGCAGGCCCCTGGCCATCTTGAGTTTTCCTAAACACCCTGCTTATGCTCAGGGGCTTCGAAACACTAAGAGCCACCCAGGACCGGTTCTATCCAGAAGGCAAGGAAGGGCGGTTCTTAAGGGAGCAGCCAAGGGCCCTGGAGTGGGGAGGTGGCTGGAGTCAGGCTGGGCCTCTTTGGGCAAATAGACCAGCTGGCCGGTCACCAACTGAACGTGACGTAGTAGAATAAACAGGCAACTGTTCTGAGGGCCAGCTCGCCCGGCCCCAGGTTGGAGTGGTCTGGCAAGCCCGGTAGTGGAGAGGCTTCATCTCAGACGTGCTTTGAACAAGAGCACCCAGCTGAGATCTTTGCCAGGACTCTTGTCTGTCTCCGCTCCATCCTGAGACCCTCTTGGCTCTAGAGGAGATCAAAGGTTCCTGCTTTTCTTGGCCAGAGGCCTCAGAGAGGGAGATTTGTAGGAGTCTTTTCATGATGGGCTCCCGGTTACCGGAATCCGAAAAGCTGGCTGTGAACACTTATTCCAGGCCAACTGTTGGCACCGATGTTGTAACAAGGATCAACTTCTACACTCCACCCCCTTCGAGGCAAATATGGAAAAACTCCATGTGGCAGTGCTTTCCCCTGAAACAGCAGCAAGACAGGAGACAAACATCCCAAATTTAAAAGAGAAAACTTTAGAGTGAATCAGGGAATCTCTTACACTCTTACTCTAATAAGTAATACCTTCAACTCTTGTCATCACTCTCCCGATATTTGTAATCATATGTGGCCTCTAGGCTGGGGATGCAAGTCAGCTATGAAGCCACAGTTAGAATAAAAAACCAGTGTATTATAAGTACTTGCACAACTGGTTCAAGATGGCGATACAGGAGGAACTCACCTCCCATGGACACACTGAGGCTACAGCTGCACATGGAACAATTTCCTCTTAAAAAAACCTAAAGGCTAGCTGAGTGACAAACCACACCAGGCAAACAAGAAAGCCACACTGAGGCAGGCAGGGTAGGCGGGGGCACATTCTCACCATAAACCTCACCCCCGGTGCACATCTCACAGCTGGGGGGCAGGAGGTAGGGCTCGGAACCAGAACTTCTCCCTGAGGAGCGAGGGGTTCGGACCCCATGTCAGGCATCCTGGCATGTGGGACGCACATGGGAGAAATAAGCCCCCAAACATCTGGCTTTGAAAACGAACGGGGCTTGTGTCCTGACATCTACAAGACAAGCTACCTGAGCAGCAGCTCTTCAAAGGCTCCTGCACTTGCCTGTCCCTGGCTCAATCGTGCCCAGACTTAGAGTGAAGGAGGCTCGCCTTCTTACATTGAAGCGTTGGCTGGAGGGGCCAGCATCTAATTTAACGTAACATCTGGGAGACTGCTGGAACGCTCTCTGCGATGCAGACTGATGGGCAGCATCTTCCGCTCTCCCTTTGCTGTGCTCTGAGTGCCAGCATCTCCAGGAGGGAGCTTTTGTGCATGGGCAGTGCCCCAATTTTTGTGGCCACTGCCCGGGGACTCCTCCACATTGCCTGGCTCTGGTGACCCGTGGGGCTTACGCTTGTGATCCCACATGACTGTGTGTATTTGCATATGTTTAAAAGCTGATGCCTGAGGGTTGGGTTTCCAATCAGCCTGTATCTAGGTGCTAAGATCCTTCCCTTTGGGACACTGACAGTCTTGGCACACCTTCAACTACCGGGAGGTATTAAAAATATAATAAACTGCTTGGAAAAGCACAGAGATGTAAAAGACAACCAGCTGAGGCAGGGCTGAATGAAAAGTTTCATCTCTTACATGAGGTCACTCCTTTAAGACTGTGAGCGGTGTTGGTTCCATCTGCTTTATAGAAACCAACACAGAGAATCAAGCAAAGTGAAGAAATGAAGGACTACGTTTCAAATGAAAGAACAAGATAAAGCCTCAGGGGAAAAAATCCTTACTGAAATGGAGATAAGTAACTCATCCAAGTGATGGTCGTCAATATTCTCAGTGAGCTGGGGAGAAGAATGGGTGAACATGGTGAGAATTTCAACAAAAAGATGGGAAATACAAGAAAGTATCAAATGAAAGTCAGAGAGTTGAAGAATTAAAAAACTGAACCAAAAAATACACTAAAGAGGTTCAAAAGCAGACTAGATGAAGCCGAAGAAAGGTTGGTGAACTTGAAGACAAGGCAGTGGAACTCAACCAACAGGCAGACTAGATGAAGCCGAAGAAAGGTTGGTGAACTTGAAGACAAGGCAGTGGAACTCAACCAACAGGCAGACTAGATGAAGCCGAAGAAAGGTTGGTGAACTTGAAGACAAGGCAGTGGAACTCAACCAACAGAGCAGCAAAAAGGAAAAACAGTGAAAACAGCTTAAGGGACGTACGAGACAATGTCAGATGGAAACCGAAAGCAAGCTGCGGCATCTATACTTACATTGGGCAAAATAGGTTTTAAAACAAAGACGGTAACAAGGGGCAGAGAAGGGCATTACATAATGACAAAGGGGTCAGTCCAACAAGAAGGTAATACAACATTTGTGAATATTTATGCACCCAACATAGAAGCACCTAAATATATAAAGCAAGTATTTTCAGATCTAAAGGGAAAAATAGCAGTACAATAATAGCAGGGGATTTTACTACCTCACTTACATCAATTCATAAAATAAGTAAAAGAAGACGTTATAAGTGATACCACAGAAATACAGAGGTTTGCAAAAGGCTACAGTGAAAAATTATATGCTGACAAACTGAGCAGCCTAGGAGAAATGGATACATTTCTTGTTTATAGATATATAATGTATATAATAATATACATAATGTATATATAACATATAATGGAATATCATTTAGCCATAGAAGAGAATAGAATGTTGCCGTTTGCAGTAACATGGACAGACCTCAAGGGCATTACTCTTAGTGAGGTAAGTCAGACAAAGACAAATACTCCCTTATATGTAGAATCCATACACATACGATGTAAATGAGTGCATGTATATAAATATATAAATACACATAAAACTAAGGTACAGACTGGTGTTTGCCAGAGGCAGGGGGTTGGGTGTGGGTGGGAGAAATGGGTGAACTGTTTCTGTTTTATTTTAGTTTAAATAAACTGAATAATAACAAAAGGACACACAGCCAGAGAGATAGAGAGAGTTTAATTAAACCCGTGAGGCAGCAGATGGAAAAACCAAGCTAAATGAGCTCCCGTGTGGGGGGCTCCAGGCTCAGGGCTCCTCTCACCTCAAGGCTGGCTGTTTCCTTTCACTGGCTTGTGACGCGGTGTTTTTCTTTGAAGAGCTCGTGTCCCCACGGAAGGTACACCCCGTTCCCTGTCTTTCAGATGCTCATTCTTCTGACTCCTACTAGGGGCCAGAGAAGAGAAAAACGAGGCTGTGTGAATCCCTTTCTGTTGGGTCTTGCTGAGACCTGGGGCTGCCTGGCGCGTGGCTGGGAGTCGTCTGGGTTGCGCACACCGAGTCGTGCTGCTTTGCGTTTCTTGTGGTTTCCACCCATCTCGCCCTCCCTCCCCACCTTCAGTTCTAACTGTCATTCCTATTTATCTGACATTTCGTTGAATCAACTTGACTGGTGCAGAAAGGGAGGCAGGGCCACCGGGAGTCTGGACGGGGCTGGCGGGGCGGGAAGGGGTGGAGAAGGCTCCCACGCCTGCCTCAGGCTCAGAAGGCTTCCCGGTGGAGGTGGGGTGGGAGCAGGTGACTGAGGACAGGTGGCCCTTCCTGCTCCACAGCCTGACCCTGTCCCAGGGAAGTGGCCGCAAGCGAACAGAGATGCGGAACTGGGAGCAAAGAGAGTCCAAAATGAATCTGCTTGGACAGAAGGAAAGGCAGGGAGATGGGGCAAGTCTTGAGGGAGAGACAGCGTGGGCCTGCAGCCAACAGAAATGTCCTCGTGCTGCCGTCTCCCTCAGGAAGGCAGAGAGAAACAAGCGAATGAATAATACTCGGGTTTTACTTTTCACGGTAAGAATTTCCAAAACACATAAAGGCAAAAACAAACAGAAAAAAACACACATCATCTTACCACTTTGAGGTAACAGTGATAAATTTCTTATTTCCTTCTCGTCTTTTTTTCTTTGTGTCTGAATACATTTATATTTTCAATGAAATTAAGACCACACTTTATAAACATTGAGTTGTAACTCAATTTTTAAAATGTAATATATTACAAAAAATGCAGCATTTTCACTAGTTCACTATTTCTGGATATAGAAATGCTGTCTGCTGGGCGGCGGAGGTTTCCGGCGCGGGCTTAGAAGGCGGCTCTGCGGAACGACGGTGCGGGCGAGTCCCTTACAGGTGCAGGTGTGGGTGGAGCCGGGCACTCTGTGCAGGGGCTACTGCTCGAGAAGGAAGAAGGCAGATGGAGGCATGTTTAAAAAAAAAAGAAAGAGTTCTGTTCTCCCAGGTGCGGTGGGAGGGAGCCCAGGGGCTGGGGCTGGTCTGCAATGATGACATCAGCGCCTCCAGCTGAGGGCAGAGGGAAGGACCCCACCTGGGAGGACACGCTCTCTAGTTGACATTTACTGAGCTCCTACTATGCGCTAGGTATCTTTCAAATCAAATCGTTCTCACACTGCATCACTGCGTCACCGGCCCCTCTGCCATCTTTAAAGGACCCTCGTGGTGACGCTGGGCCCCTCGGGGTACTCCCGGAGCATCTATCTTAAGGTCAGTTGATCAGCAGCCTTAACTCCGTTTTGCCGTGTGATCACATCATAGTGACAGGTTCCAGGGGTCAGGATGTGGACACCTTTGCAGGGGCCAGTATTCTGCCGACTACGGTGCCAGGTGGCTTTGCTTCAGGACCCTGCTTGCTCAGCCATGCACGCCGGCACTCAGCCAGCCCTGCGGGGCTCTTACCACGTTCCACGTGCCCTGCAGGGGCTGGGAGGTCAGGGGTGCACCACGCGTGGTCTGCTAGGAGGCGAGCGTGAGCAACTGCACGCTGACCCGACAAGCCCTGTAACGTGGGTGGGCAAAGGGGGCTGTGGGGCACAGAGCAGGGGCGCCACCCCAGCCTGGAGAGAGAGAGAGGGCGCCAGGCCTGAGCTTCCAGGGGCCTGGGACTGAGGATGGGGACCACATGGAGGGAACAGCTTGTGGGCGTTCAGATGGTCTACACTGCTGGAGCCTAAGGAGCTTCCTGACGCTTGTCCTGTGCTGCCCTTCAGGAAGGGGGTCGAGGCGCGTAGGTAAAGGTGGGTGCATCACCGTGGACCTTGTGTGCAGTTAAGTTGCTGGACTTCCTGCTGTAGCCATTAGTAAGTGACTGAAGAATTTTAAACAGAGGAGCCATGGTGGGCTGACGTGCTGGCCGGGCACAGTGACTTTCCAGAGTCTTCCTTGCATACTTAGGGCTTCCTTCCTTGCAGGGGCCACACATGGTGTACCTCCCTGGGCTGACCCTGGCGCCTGCAGTTGGCTAAGGTTGTTTTGAGGCCGTCAGTGGTGACTTTGCAGAATTTCTTCCCACATTACACCCAGAATGGGGCCCTGATTATCTCTCCCTGCTCTCAGTCTCTGTCTCCCCAGAGCCATCTTCATTAAAGTCTTAATTAGGGCAGCATCAATGAACTGTAAATGCACTTGTACGAAATGATCGCTCGTCTCAGCTGGTGTCTTGCTTCTTTGAAGGTGGTGGCAGAAGCGATGGGGACGGAGCAGCCGTGGTCCAGTAGCACAAGCACCAGGCTTAGTCAGAGAACCTGCCTGTGAGTCCCAGCTCTGCCACTGAGCAGCATTGACCTTGAGGAAGTCTCATAAATTCAGCCACAGGTCAGCCCCGTTATCCACAGAGCGGGGGATGTGCCAGCCGGGATAGGCCAAGTGCTGTGACCAACTTTGAGTAGTGTCACCCTATAGAAGTTCATGTCTCATTCACTCAGCGACAATGTGGGGGTTCCTGGTCAGGAGGCTCTTCTGCATGGGCTGCCCCCCAAATTATGATTCAGGGACACAGGACCCCTCCCCAGTAAAGCTTCCTCAACCCCCTCCACGCCGCAGTCCTTGGACTCCTCCCTATTTGGCCTATTTGGGGAAAGGAGAGAGAGTGTTGAGGTTTGGGTCATTTTATGGGCCCTGCCAGGAAGTGGCCCACATCCCTTTTGCCCACTTTCCATGGGGCAGAGCCCGGTCACATGGCTGCGCCCACTTAATCACAAGGGAAGCTGGGAAATGTCGTCCAGCCGTGTGCCCAGGACAGAAAGGAAACGGTTTACCGCCCACCTGGTCAGTCCTTCCAAGTGTCCGACTGTGAGGACACAGTTGTTCCTAGAGGTAAATCACGTAAGTAGTTGCTGGCGCCGAGAGTAGCGCCTCGTACCCGCGAGGGCTGAGCGTGGGGTTTTGTGCCTGGGAAAGGGTGTCTTGGAGAATGACAAACACTCAGGAAGGAAACGTAGACTGTGGGTTGTGAGAGCCGCCCTCCTTCGTGGGTTCTTTAGAGCGTGTCAGGAAACAAGATGCAGCAAGAAGCCGCCCATTAGTAGCAGTAAAAAGTGCTTCAGAAGAAAACAGTCCATTAGCTCCTCCACCCTCAGGACAGAGCTCGGGCTGCCGTGGGGGGTTGCTTCCTGCCTCCGATAGCGTCAGAGGCCCCAGCCTTCCTCCCGGTCCTTGGCCGCTGCTTTCCCAGCCACTTGCCCCCCTACCACCACCCCATCCCCAGCTCACACCCCCCCCCACTCCCCTCCTGGGCGGGTATCACAGGAGCCGACTCAGGAGGGGTAAGGGGGGAAGGGGCAGATTAAGTCAGACAAGATAATTTGCAGGAGTAAACAAGGCAACATGGGTCATCAGAGGAGAGTGAAATGGAGCTGGCTCAGGAGAGAGGGCCAGACCCATCCCGAGGCTTGTGCGAGGGGCTGTGCGAGTCGCCGGAGCAGAGAGCAGGGAGTGCGCCCACGGAAACGTCTCGTGATGAAGGAGGACTTTGTTTGCTGCGAGCCCACCCCCCCACCATGAGGGCCCTGACGCCTCCCAGCGCTTCCCGAGGTCCCCGTCCCGCTCTCCCCCCACCTCATCACGGGACCTTAATCAGGGGTGGAAGACCTGCCCTCTCCCTTCCTGCATGTTTCAGGGCTGGTGATTTTATTAGAACAAGTATTTATTTTTTTAAGACATAAGAAGAAGATTATTTCTTCTCCCTTTCACCAGTTCAAACCCTACCTTGGAAAAACCAGCAGGAAGAGACTACTAGGCGAGTGTGCTGCTTTTAGAGCCGTCCCAGGGGACAGGTCCGTCTCCATTAAGTGTCCAGTTGTTGAGAGCTGCAGGAGGCTCGCTAATGAACTCGGATCCGAAAGCTGGGGGCTGGCTGCGAGCGGGCTCTCGTGGTGGCTTGGGAAGCAAGTCCTTCTCTGAAGATGTCCAAGGGTCGTCCAAAGAGAGCTGCGGAGCCCTGTGCGTGAGGGCCAGGGGGCAGGCTGCAGAGACTGATGGATGGGGGTCATTTGAAAGAAAGGACATGATGGATTAAAGCGAAATAATGATTACAGCTCAGGACGCGAAGCGTTGATCCAGCCACGAGCTATTCCGGGGAGGGAGGTCTGTAGGCTGCTTCTGCTCCAGAGCAAGGATGTGGACGTGAAGAGGGGCCTAGTCTGGGGGTGAGAGGGGAGGCAGGTGGTCAGCGCCTGACCCGGGAGCTGGAGGAGAGCTGGAGGAGAAAGAATTGGAGAAGTGGCCTGGCGGTGAGTGCAGAGAGCCCGGGGCTCGGGGTCTGGACCTAGACCCTCAGGGTCCGGCCCTAGACCCTCAGGGTCCTTGTTTCAGGGAGAACGGGGACGAGGACTGATGCAGAGCAGATGGGCAGAGACGCCGGGGGTAGAAGAGCTCTGTCTGCCCTTCTCTTTGACTATTTCGCTTTTCCTTGTGGTCAGTCTTCTCGGAAGGGGGTGGCCATGTGTGTTGTTAAAAACCTGGGTTTGAATTCCAGCTCCACCATTTTTCACCTGCGTGAACTTGGAGAAGTCTGTTAACCTCTCTGAGCTTCAGAGAATGGTGAGGATTAAAAGAATAATGTGTGTAAACCCCCACGGCATCCAGTTCATAGCAACCATTTGTCAAAGTTAACTGATGCTGTGAAAAATGCTTAGTTTGATCAAACAGATGACTGGAAATTCGGGGAGGCATCCCAGACGGTGTGAGAGCTGTCCTTACGCAAACTCAAACCTGAAGAACTTTTTTATGAGATTTTTCTCCTCTTGGAGTCTGAAAGACCTGGGGCCATAGTCAGAGTGCCACCGCTGATAAGCTGTGGGACCTGCAGGCAGCTGGAGTAAGGCTTTCAAGAGCAGGTCTCGTGTTAGAAATGGGGACGATACCGAGTCACTGGTCGGCTGCAGGCGTTTCCGTGGGACTCCTTCAGGCAGACTCAGGAGCACCTTGTGAGAGGCAAGAGTCGAGGCAGACGACTGGGGATCACAAGGTGGGTAGTCCCCGGAAGTGGCAGCGAGGATGATGAGGCACTGAGAGGAGGAAGTGGGGAGAGGGGCAGAGAACGTGCTAGAGAGCTCTCAGACAGCAGATAGAGATGACCGTGAGGCTGGTTGGTGGACCAGGATTATAACCAGGAAGAACCAGACTCCAGGAATGAGCGTGGAAGTAGGACTCACATGAGAAGCTCGTTTGTCCTAGGAATTTTGAGCTACATGGGCTGAAGGCTGTAGGGGCTGAAAGTGTAAAATAATGATAATGCTAATAGCCTTTATTGAGTTAGTTATTATTTATTGATTTGACAAATCTTGAGTGCCCGCTGTGCAGCAGGCAGTGTTTAGGTGCCGGGGGTGGACGCATCCGTGAACAAAATCAGAGGGGAATTCCTGCCCTCGTGGAGCTGACGGCCTAAGCAGGAAAATAGATACAGTTTAAAATATATATATATATGCCTGCTGGGGCAACTGCATACCCGCACATCACAGCCTGTATGAAAATTGATTAAAAACAGATCGAAGGCCTAGGTGTCAGAGCCAGAACTACAGAACTGCTAGAAGAAAAGTGGGTCTTTGGGACTGTGGACTTGGCAGTGGCTTCGTGTAACATCGAAAGCACAAGTCACAGAAGAAAGTAGATTAGTTTGACTTTGTCAAATAAAAATCTTCCATGGTTCAAATGATACTATCAAGAAAGTGAAAAGACAGAGAAAGACAAATATCACGTGATATCACTTATGTATGGAATCTAAAAAGTAGATAAAAATTCTGTTTACAAACCACAAACAGATTCATGGGCATAGAAAAGATAACCATGGTTACCAAAGGGGAAGGGATGGGGATAAATTAGGAGCTGAGGAGTAGCAGATACACATTACTGGATATAAAACATAAACAACAAAGACGTCCTGTCGAGCACAGGGAACTATATTCAGTTTCTTGTAATAATATACAATGGAAAGAGTCTGAAAAGAAAAAAAAAATATATGTGTGTATAGGTATAACTGAATCACTTTCTGTACACCTGAAACTAACTTTGTAAATCAGCTACACTTCAATAAAAATTTTTTAAAAAGAATAAATAGAATAAAGCCTAATTTTATGCACACACACAATGAAAGTGAAAAGACAGCCCACGATTTTTCTGTAAGACTAACACTGCTCTGAAAAATAAAGACTATCCATTGAAAAAATACTCACAGAATGGGAGAAACGATTGCTAATCAGAGACCTGATTGGGGACTTGTGTCTAGAATATATAATGAAGTCTTTAAAAATAGGCAAAGGATCTGAATAGAAGATGATATGCAAATGGCCAATAAGCACATGAAAAGATACTCAACATTGTTAACCATCAGGGACTTGCAAATCAAAACCACAGTGAGATACCACTGCACACTCCCTGGGATGGCTATAATTAAAGCAACAAAAGCAAAAATTAAAAAAAAAAAAATCCCAGAAAATACCAATTGCTGGTGAGGCTACAGAGAAACTGGAACGCTCATCTATTGCTGGTGGGAGTGTAAAATGGTGCAGGCATTTGGGAAAACAGTCTGGCGGTTCCTCCGAAAGCTAAATGTATCATTACCATATGAGCCAGCAATTCCCCTCCTAGATCGAGACCCGAAAAGAAATGAGAACATGTTCCCAAAAACCTTGTACAGAAATGCTCACGGCAGTATTGTTCATAAAAGCCAAAGGCAGTGGTGACGACACAATTTCCCATCAATGGATAAACGAAATGTGGTATGTCCTTGTGACAGAAGGCTATTTGGCCACCAAAAGGAATGAAGTCCTGACACATGCCACAGCACAGATGAACTTTGAACATACGATGCTAAGTCGAGGAAACCAGTCCTCAAAAGACCACATATTACATGATTCCATTTATGTGTAAACAAAAATACTGCAACCACATCAGTAAACAAAGAATGCTGAAACCAGGTCCTCAGCGGCTGCCGCCACCCCCCAGCGAGAACAGGCCTGCAGCCAGGCCTCTGCAGCCACTCACAGTGGTGCCCTCTGAGCGGACTCAGAATAAGGAAGGACAGGACACTACCCCTAGATAGCTGGGTGCTTGTCAAAGGAATGAATTCAGTGAGCCCGAATGTTTGCTTCCTCCCATACATAGAAAAGCACTACATTCTTTAACTTGAGATGCCTGGCTTTCTTTAGATAACAAGTAATCTTTTATTGTTCCAACTACCTGGTCTTTGTTGTAAAGCTCCTCTATATCCTAGCTTCTCCCCTGCCTCTTCGGAGCAGTCCCTCAGAGCCATCTGAGGGGCCGTCATCCTGGCTCGAGTCCTCCCGCCAAACAAAACATAACTCATAACTTTCAGGCTGCACATTTATTTCAGTTGACATATGCGAAGTGTCCGGAATAAGCGTATCAAAGAGACAGAAAGTAGGTCAGCAGTTGCTTAGGGCTGGTGGGAGATGGAGGGGGCTCTGGAGGAGGCTTTGCAGGTGATGAAAACATTCTAAAGTAGATTGTGGTGATGGTTGCCCAACTCTGCATATAGTAAAACCACTGCACGGTACACTTTAAATGGGTGAATCGTGTGGCATGTGAATTATATCTCAATAAAGTGTTACAAAAAACCGAATGCACGTTAACGTCCGGCAGCGTGAGTCCTGTGAAGAGTCAAGCAGCAGCAGCGCAGCGAGGTGGGGCGTGCGGCTCAGAGAGCGCGGCCGGGGCCCCGCAGGGACGGCACTGCAGCGGAGACGAGAGGGAAGTGAGAGCAGGCTCTGCTGATACGCGGGAAGAAGGTTCCAGAGTGAAGAGCGCATCCATGTGTGTCTGGGGACTTCTAGAAGGCCGCGTGGCTGAGGCGGGGGAAGGGGGGAGGGGTCTGTTAGGAACTGAGGCCTCAGAGGCAGGCGCACAGCCCCCGCTGGGTAGCACAGGGTCTCAGGACCGAGGCTGAGGTCAGCGTGAAGCAAGGCCACTGGAGTCTTAGAAACAAGCAAATGACATGCACAGATTCACATTTTTAAGACTCGGAATGTGGATGGGTAGTCTGCAGGATGGTTGGGGTGAGTGGAATGTGGGCAAACCAGCTCTCTGGAAAGGAAAAAAATAAGGCCCTGGTCTGTGAAGGTTGCCAGTTTCCGTGGTGTAAATGCCCCCGCTGCCACGGCACCTGTGGGCGGCAGGCTGGCAGAATTCCTGACGACTTAGCAGCCGGCCCCCGTGGGCCCCTGTGGGCTCCGGCACGTGGCAGGAGACCAGCGGGGAGGCTTCAGAGCAGTGAACTGGTGAGAAAAAGGATTCCGACTGGGGGTGAATTTTTAAAGCTTCCTCGTATCGTGAACAAGGGTAGGTGACCTTCTTGCTCGATCTCACTGAGTCCTCACGCGAGCGCAGGGCCGCCTTTAGCCCACGGAGCAGACGCCCCTTCCCCTGGAGGCGAGCAGCCAGCCGGGTGCAGGGCGGCGGCGTGGAGGGCGGGGCAAGCCTGCTGCCTCGTAGCCGCAGCCCTGTCACTCCGCTGATCGAGGTCGCTAGGACTCCCTCCTCACAGACGAGAGAACTCGGCAGCCCACGTTAGTTGAGGAACCTTCCTGAAGTGAGGGGAGATGGGATTTAAACCCAGCATACAGCCTCACGCCCAGGCTGTCAGGTACCCAGATTGCGAGGACAAGGAGGCGGAAGGAAGAGTGAGAACCGGGGAACCTAGGGCTGTCGCCTTTTATGGCAAAATTTTATCCCTGGAGTTGTGGCAACTCAGGGTAGAGAGAGATAATTACAGTTATTAAGTTTCTACTGCATGAAAAGTATCCCAAATATCTTCACATTAATCTGGGAAGAAGAGATATTTTGGCTTCATTTCTTAAGATGAGAACGTTGAAGCTCAGAGAGGTTAGGGACTGCGCCCAGGGTCACACAGCCTGTGAGTGGCATCAGGGTTGGAGGCCTGTGCTTCTTCCGTATAATCTCCAGGAGCTTGTGCTCTGCCAGTGGCCCAAGCAGTCCCGCCCTCGCAGCAGGTCTGCCCTTCCACAGACCAGAGGCTGTTTCTGGACAGGGAGTAAGCTGTCCCACTTCCTAATGTTTTAGGAATGTGACATCAGCCCCGTTGTATGGAGACCATTTTTTCATTCATTCAACAAACATCGAGTATCTGTTATCTAGCAGTCACCAAGTTAGGGCCTGGGGCTGCAACCAGAACGTCAGAGGCCTTCGCTCGGACCTCGTAAATCACTCCACACCCTCCTTTCTTTCTTCTCCCTTACAATTCGGGGCGCAAGTCAGCTGGCTCACTACCACCCTGCCCAGGGCTTTAAGGGAACCTAGGTTGCATACATGGTTTGACTTCCCCAAGTGGGAAATGGAATCTGAACACAGGGAAGGGATCAAAAATTGCAACATCCCTGTCCTCTTCCCAAAGCGTCACTTTGCCCCTTCCTCTGCCAAATCCTGAGCTGACAAAATCGGGAATACCGACGGCAGAATTTCTAGACAGTGTGGGGTCAGTCCCCCAGCTGCCCCGGCTCCTCCATCCTTGGTCTCCCCGTTTTTGACAAGAGAGCAGGAACCTATTTTGGGAGGATGCGAGGCTCTTCCCCAGCGCAGGGCCCCTTCCTGGCTTTGGGAAGGACCAGAGGATTCGATTCGGCTGGAAGTGTTTTTCATGGAAATGGAATTCAAATTGGAACCTTATGTCTGCTTTCTCTGAGCCGCAGAGCAAGGCTGGAGCCTGGCTTACATCAGCCGGACCCGGCGTCTGCAGCCCTACTGATGCTGATTAGCCAAGCTGATGGCTTCTCCCTAAATGAGGGACCTCATGCCTGTCCTTTCCCTGTAAGGACTCCCTTCTGGTGATGAGACAGAAGCTCAGAGGGTCGGCTCTGCAATCAGGAGCCTGTGACTGGGTTGAGCTCTGGTCCCTCCCGAGCTCCTTCGGACATCCCCTCACTTCCCAGGAGGTGGTCTGTCCTCGGAGCTCAGCTGGCTTAGAACCTCCACTCTGCCACTTACCCACCAGCTGAGCGACTCTCTGCAAGTTACTTGGCTTCTGTGGGGGCTGCAGCTACTGTTGCTGCGTGATTAGGTACCAGCACCTAGTGTCTCAAAGCGTCCCTCTGCTTTCATCATAGCTCACAATTCTCGGGCTCAGGAACTCAGACACGTCGCAGCGGGAATGTTCTGTATCTGCTCCGTGACATCGGGGGCCTCTGCGGGGATGATTTGAATGACTGGACTCTGGACTGGGTCTGGGTGGGAACAACACGTACCTTTCAGAAAAGAGGGCGCGGAGGAGAAGGAAGGTGAGAAGGGTGCTTGGCGAGGCTTTGACGTCTTCAGAAGAAATGAACAAAGGGTGGGGACACCAAAGAGGGCAGTGCGATGACTCCCCTTCACCCTGGTCCCTTAGCGCCCCCGCGGCCCCCAGCCTCCAGCAGTTCTGAGGTCCAGCTCCACAGAGCCAGCGGAGTGCCACAAGCCTCGTGCTCAGCCTGGCGGCCAGCATCGTGGTCTCCTGAATTGTGTCTGGGGGGGGGGGGGGGGAATGAAGTCCTCCTCACCCCAGGCCATTTCCAGGCTTCCTGAAGCACCGAGAGCACTGGGAGGAGGAATGAATCTTTTATAAAAGGCCATAAAACATGATTTGCTCCTTTGAGTGAATTAGAGGCTGTAGTTAAAAAAAGAGAGACGCTCCCATCGGCCGGCCGGCAGTGCTGCATTATTTAGCCCCAGCTGGTTCATTACATCAGGACGGCAGAAGGATCAGAACACTCAAGTCACACTCTCAGCTCCCCAGGAAGGGAAGCAGAATGTTGGAGGCTCAGCTACATCCAGCTCAGACTCGCTGAGCAAGGGACAGTGGCTCTCTGCCTGCAGTGTGCTTGGGCGGAGAGTGGCAAAAATGTTTTGGATGGGATGGGCTCCAGCTCCTGTGTATGTGCATCGAAAGGGGAAAAGGGAGTGGGTGATGCTAGGGGCGTGTCTCCTCCTTCAGTAGAACCCACTCTCCCCTCCTACATCTCCCCTTCCAAAGCAGCTCCTTCATCCTCCAAGCCCAGAAGAGAAAATAGCCTAAAACTGGACACCAGACATCCCCGTTCCAATCTCTGCATCCAACAGGCCACCCCACAAGGTCTTTGAGATGACCTTGTCTCCCCATCCTGCTTTGGGGACCTGCCCCTCTCTAACTTCTTCTCCTTTAGGCTTCTGCAAACCCCTGGCCCTGGGGGGAATACCGAAAATCCTTTCACTTCTGTTTTGATGCAAAACGATTGAAGTTCCTTTGCCTGAAGCTTCCATCATAAACCGTGTCCTTGCGCTTTACCATTCTTAACCATCAAGCCCTCTTATTTGTCTTCAGAACTAAAAGAACTTTCTACTCCATGGGGTCTGAGGTTGGCGAAATCAACCAGAGGTATAAACCCGGAAACTACAGTTTCTTCAGCTGTGTCGAAGGTTCCAGATCAGTTTCTTCCGGATCATGTTCAGAGGACTTGCACTGCGTCCGGTGCGGGAAGAGGCAGGGGAGTATTTTCTCTGCCTTTTCGGAGAGGAAAAGCTTGACAGGCCTGGCCCTTTTTGTTCTTCCATTGACGACTGGTTTTTGGTACCCCTCCCCGCTCATGCCTGTTAGGTGGGGCGCTGCCTGCAGTTCACGTGGCTTTCTGTGTCTTGTGCAGGTCTCCTTCCTTCTGCACTCAACCCCGCCCTCCTGCACGCGCGCGCGCGCGCACACACACACACACACACACACACACACTCACAGATGCATCTGCACTGGGTGTGCTTTCCCTCCGCCAGCGCCTCGAGAAGCGCGGTGTCTAGAGCAGTGAAGGCCGACCCTTTGGGAGCCTGTGGCCTCCCGTGTGTTACCTGCTTAGCCGCCGACGCTGTCTCTCCCAGGCCACACACTCTTGCATCTCCCCGCCCTGCTCGCTTCATCCTCCTGTGTCTCATTGTTATTCATCAGCTGACATGATGCGCGCCTGTGATGTGGAGGCTCTTTGTCGTGCTGAGCCCGGGGAGAAAGGCTGCACAGACGGGGTCCTCGTCCTGGTGATGACGGGGCTCTCTGGGGGACCATGCTTCTCTGTGATCTGCTGCTCCATCCCAGATGAGTTTGCTCTTTATAACCCACGAGGCAGAGCAACCCTGCTGAATTAAGAGAACTGGATTCCAATCACCGTAGCTGCAAGACTCCAGAAATGTCACTTACTCATCCTGAGGTCCTGTTCTGTCACCTGCAAAATAATGCAGCCGAGGGAGGTGATGGTCCCTGTCACTTCTTGGTTTCTATGATTTAATTTTCTCCAATTATGTTCTACGGAACACAAATCTCTCAAAATGGGAGGTTTGGTGGAAAAGAGGCTTCCATGGTTAAATCCGTTTGGGACGCATTGGGTTAAATCATGTTAAGTGATGCATCAGAACCTTTAATATTCAGGTATGTGCTGTGAACATCTCTGAGATCAAGTGTCGGATTCCCAAACTCATTCCATAGAGTGTGTGTGTGTGTGAGCGTGTAGCCATCACTATCTTTAGAAAATATTTCTTAGCACATTAATAAACCAAAGGTTCTCAACTTCATTAATCTTGAAGATTTAGCCACAGTCCATGATTCCACTGGAGATGTCAGCTGAGCACCAGAGTCAGACATAGGTTGTTGCCACCTCCATGTGTACAAGGTTAGGTCAGAAAAAGGGCAAGGAAGAGCAGCAATTCAGGCCAGTTCGGTATAAACACATGAGAAAATCTCTGCCGAACGATACGGTGGGAGCAGGGGGATGGGGGGAGAACAAAGCAACAAGAAGAGCAAAAGCAAGCGCTCTGCCGTGCACCCGAAACTAACATTGTGAATCAACTACGCTTCAAGAAAAAGCAAAATAAAATAAAAAACTTACGGGGAAGAAAAGAACAAAAGAGTTGGCCAAAATTAAGTTTTTGAAATGAATTTCATGATTCAGGTTCAATTTTTTTCTGGTAGCCACAGAAAATAGAATATTCATGACCTCTGTTGTTTGTTGTCTCCAAGCGGGAAAACAAGTGGGTGTATCTGTCAGGAGAGGCTAGGTTAAGCTGTAGTAATAAACATCCCACGTGTTCTATTGAAAGATGATTCATTTCTCAGACTGTGTCACTGGTATTCTCAGGGCCCTAGGCTGAAGGAGCAGCCCGTTTCTCAGGTGCTCTGGATCATTACAGCAGAGGAAATCTGCGGGCCAGATACGGCGCATGTCACAACGCACCAGCTGGAACTGGCCACCTGATCCTGCCACGCCACACGTGAGCCGGGAGAGACAGCATCCTACCGTGTGCTCAGAAGGCAGAGAGCTGGAAATATCCTGTAAACAGCAGCAATGACCACCGTCGCCTGCCCTCCTGATCATGACATGTTTGACTCTCACAGGCAAAATACACTCACTCTCTAAGGGAGGCCACCCAGAAGTGCCATGCAGTCCTGGTACCAAGCTCAAAGTCTAGGACCTCCAGTGGTGTGTAGTAGTCTTTGTGTCCAGAGGGACTGTTCTGGTCTTTGCATCACTTATGGGTGTGGCTCCTCCTCATTCAGAAACCTAGGGAACCAAAAAGACAAGTTATCTGTCCCTCTCCCACAACACAACAGGCAAGCGTTGATGTGGTACAGGATAACCTTAAAAAAGATTCCGTTCAGAAAAGGGAGAGATGGAAGCAGTGCGGCCATCACTGGACGTGGTGGTTCTGAATCCCACTAAGCAGAGTCAGGTCCTCATCTGGCTGTGAGGGAGGGGCTCACAGCCTTCTGTTCTCTGTCCCCTGGCTTCTCCCTCTAGAACATTCCTTTCTCACTGTCATCTTCCTTGGTCGTGTCTGAGACAGGCGTTGCCTGTTACATGCTCCTTGGGGAATAAGCAGATTTCTCTGCCTGCGTCTTGACCATAAAAATTTAGGAGCCTACAAGTTGTTTCAAGTCCTGAACAATCATGGATGGGTGAGTCCAGGTCATGGTCCTCTGGCAGCATGACTGATGGAAACCCTCTTAGGCCTCTCCTATCGGTCCAAGCAGTTTTATGTGCTGATAGCCAGTAACCACACCCATGGTTCTGCTTGAGACAAACCTAACAGTGGGTAATTCGAGCCTATTAATTTCCTCTGGGTGGTTATACACTTTTAGTTTCTCCCCCGCCCCCACAAGACACTTTGTCTGATTCAAATAGTTATTCTGGGGGGAAGCCACAACTTTAATTAGGTGTTTGCTCTAAAACACCTTATTTCTTTCAGAGTTATTAGCAGTGGGCGTGATTGCTCTCAGTTTGATTTGTTCCAGGAAGCAAGTCTGAGTGCAGTCAGCCCTTCCTGCACAGAGGTCCTCTAAGGGTCGTTCACTGCTCACTGGGGATGAAGTGCTGCCTCTGCCAACGCTGAAAATCCCCACATCTCTGAACTCTCTCTTGTCCATTTCATCTCTGCTTGGCCAAGAGTAGCCACCGTGCAAAGCTAACAATCTGTTTTTCAACTTCTTCATCGATGTGCAGGTTTTAGGTCCATTATCTGCCTTCTAAGATATCACAGGCAACCATTTTTCAAATATTTTGCCACTTTTAACATGGATTGCCCATAACAGCCTCCAGTGAGGTGTCTTCACTGCCTATCATCTGGTCCCTGAACCAATGTCACAAATTTTAGGTTTTGGCTGTAGCAGCCTCTCAAGTCTGGGTACCACTGTGGATCAGTTTGGATAGACCCTATTACGCTGTGGTGCTCAATCAGCCCCCACATATCAGAGAATTAGAACAACAAAAGATTGTTTCTCATTTACACTACATTCCTGTCGCTTGGTCTGGGGCCCTGCCCCATGTCCCCTCACCCTGGGATCCACCTCACTCTGCCAGCAGCCACTGCCATGGGTGATGCTGGCCATTGGGGCCAGGGTAAAGAAAGCTCACAAGGCTTTTGCACTGGTCATTAAATGTTTTGGTCCAGAAGTGACACACTTCTGCTTACAACACGCTGCTCTGAACTACTGGCCTGGCCCAACCACGAGTGAGCTGGAGCACACAATCCCCCACCATCCTGAAAGACAGAGAGCTGGAGACACTCGGGAACAAGCACTAATGATGCCGCAGCAGGGGAACGGAATGAAGGAGCAGGCTGCAAACTTGTAATTCTAACACATTCTCTTGGGATCCTCCCTGAACGATAAGGCATTCTTTATAGATTTCTTGGCATGGTGAGCCATTTCCTAGGGCTGTTGATTTGCATGACGCAGATGTCTAATGCATTCCTTTTTCAAGGTACAGCTTCACTCAACTGAAAGCTGTTAGATTTTTCTCTAGCGGATTCCGGAGCATCGTTAACTGCATTACCACCTGTACTTGATATCACCACCATCATCACCGCCATCATCACCATCATCATCATCACCATCATCACCCCCACCAGCACCACCATCATCACCATCATCACCGCCATCACAGCATCATCATCATCACTGCCATTGTCACCATCATCACCACCATCACCACCGTCATCATCATCACCATCATCATCATCACCATCATTGTCACCACCATCACCACCATCATCACCATCATCGTCATCATCATCACCGCCATCGTCACCATCATCACCACCATCACCACCATCATCATCATCACCACCATCATCACCATCACCAGCATAGTCATCATTAAAACCTTTGGCTAAGCAGCTAATTACAAGTGATGCTTATCTACAAGATACGTATCTGCATTTGTCTTTCCCCCTGTCACTTTGCTCCCAGGGAAAGCCCAGAGATAGGGACATGATCATGGTGCTTATGAAGACTAAATTAACAGAAGGGCACTTTAGGTCTAAGTCGGTCCCAGTTTTTGGTTTCCAGGACAACCCTTTCTCTAGGTTTCCTGTTACCTCATGGAAAACCCCTTGGTCTCCTTTGCTGGCTCCTCTTCCTCCTGAAGTTTAAACTGCAAATTGTAGAGCACTGTGAAGGACTTGGTCCTGATTATGTTTCTCTTCATTGTCCATATTATGTGTCTCTAGAAGACTTTAATGCCATGGATTTAAATATTTTTAAATATTTTGAATTCATACATCATAAATGTCCCCCTTCCTCCATCTTCCAGACCTGGATAAGCAATCTCCTCCTTGATGTCTCCATTCACATGTCTAACTTGCCTCCCTAGATCAATACATCTAAAAATGAGGTGGTCTTGATTGATCCCAACCTGTTTAGTCCCTCATCTTCCTTTTCTCAATCAGTGGCACCACCAACTCGCCTGGTTACTCACACCAAAAACCTGGCGTCCATGGTCTGTTTCTCATGTCCTATCCATCACCGATTCCTGCCGATTCTACCTCCAAAACGCCTCCCCAAGCCCCACCCCTCCCCTCTCTATCTCTACTCATCCTGCCTTTCATGTAGTCCGGGTCACATCATCTTTTTTCCCAAGTCACTCCAATCCTCCAGCCTTCTAGGCTTTTCTTTTGTTGCTTTGTGATTCACAATAGAATAAGAAAAGTCTATGTTGCCATGAAACTGGGGCTCAGTGAACACCGGGGAAGTTCACCTGTCACTGGAGGTGGCTTGCAGTCCATAGACGGGGTTGGCCCTCTTGCCTTCCTTCTTATTGGAACTGGTGCTTCTAAAGGTGTGATTTTACTCACCCTTAATTTTTGCCCGAGAGGAATGATCTAGCAGCACTGGGCTTTTCTAAAGCGAAAGAATGAGCCTCTTTCACAAAAGAACTACAAACAGAAGTCTGATTCATGAACTTGCTAATGGGTTTTCCCTCCAGGGGGACCTCCCCGCGCACAGTGAAACCTCTCCTGTACGCCTGACGTGAAGGTAACCACAGAGCATCAGCTCTGCTGGCAGCTTGGCAGTCTTAGCCCAAGCGGCACCCAGAGGGCTGTTCCCACCACCGTGTTAGGCTGGGCATCCTTCTGGCAGAAGTCAGGCTCCTTCCCATGATTCTCCGAGGTTTGTTTTGAAGAGTTGCTGCCCTAGTTGACTACCTCGTAAACAAGAATGGCCATGATGAAAACAAACATGTTACAAGAATTGACCGTCAAAGACAAAAGGAATCATGGCAGTCAATTCACAACCCAGGAAATAGTTACAGATAATTGGACAAGGGTTAAAAAAGAAGAGTATGTTCTATATTGCACTTGTAGGTTCCCTTTTCTTTTTCTTAAAGTGTTTTTTTTTTTTTGAATGGAGCAAATCACTAGTGCAAAGTTTGAACTGCTTAATTACATAGTTTGTGAATGGGAAAAATATTGACTTGGGTGACTGGGCACACTCGCTGTCTCCCTGTTCACTGGAACCTGCAAGGTGAGAGGAGGGAGTGGAAATTAATAGAACAAGCATAGAAAAGCAGCAGAAACGATTGCCCACCTTCTTGAGGCTTGATGAGGGGCAGACTAGGGAGTGAACACACAGCAAGGTGGTAGTCTGTCTCCTACCCACTCACAGCTTGGCCTCCGCCCTGCACATCCAGGAAACTTAGTGCCCTACTCCTCCTGCACCCCACTGGGAGTGAACCGCTGTGGTTTTAAAACACTCTGTGCCATACAAAGAACTCGTACACGAATCTTGTGGTTTGAGAGTACCTTTGCATATCCTTCCCATCACGGTCATCAGTGAACTCTTACCAATGACCTTATCTGCACAAGAAGCTACACAAAAACACCTGGCTGTCAGACAACTTCTTCTGTCCATAGCCACCCCCAAAGGCGGACACTGAGGCACAGGGAAGCAAATGTCAAATTTTCCCATGAAAGCAGCAGTGTGAAAAGATCAGACCAAAGCTCCCCCACCAGACTGCAACCTGTCCGATCTAGTGACCAAAGACTCTACCAGTCTCTGGCCGTAGGAAAACCATTCTTACCTCCTCCCTCCTGGAGGGTTAAGGGAGGAGTCTCTACAACAAACTTTGGTCCCTACCCAAACACTGCCAGGTGGCCTTCCTTGCAACATGACCCAGGTGCAGAGGCCAACTTCCTCATAGGACTGCGAGGAGTCAGTGAGATGGTGCAGGGGAAGCACCCAGACGGGGCCAGCACATGCTAGATGCTCAGGAAGTGCAGCTAACAGTTCCAGCACTCTTACACGCCCCCTGCCCCCTCCCCTTTTTTCCTGGACTGCGCATTAAGCAGACACTCCAGAGTTGTTTCCAGGGAGGCTGGGAGCAAGTGCATTCCAGGATGTACTTCCCTGGGCTATGGTACCTGAGACGGCAGGTTCTTTCTTCACTGGAGCTGCTGTCCCAAACCCCAGGACTTCCTTGGAAAACTTCCGATGGGACAGGCAGTGGGAGACTTCTCACCCTTTTCTGTGCTATCACTTTGCAGTCCTAGGAGAATGACAGCCTTGCCCTCCCATGTTTGCAAAGGGAGCCATGGGATTCTCTGGGGACTGACACTGGAGTACAATTTAAATTGGAAGTGCTCCAGAGAGCAAAAGATGCTTCCTTTTTTTTTAAAGTAGAGATTGAAGGAGTTGGCAAATGGGCCTTCGTAAATACAGAAGGACGAAATAGGATTTGATTTTTTCATTAAATTTCTGGGTGAGTGGAGGCACAGAGCTCGGTGCGGGGCGCGGGGGATGCGGGGGGAGCGGGGCGGGGTGTTTTCTCATTGATGAAATGCACTGCGCAGGTCAACGCCGTAAGCCCAGAAGAGCCAAAGCGAATTGCAGGGGCGGGGGGCGTGGTACTAGGGCGCCCGCGCCCGTTCAGGGGGCCGCGGCTGCGGCGGTGCGGGAGGCAGAGGCGTGCCGGGCGAGCGCGGGAAAGGCCGCGGGAGAGGCGAGCGCGCGGCGGCGGGGCGGGGGGCGCGCGGCGGCCGGGGGCGGGGAGGGGGCGGCGGGCGGGGCCTGCCACGTCACTCGCGGGAGCGCGTTGGGAAGGGAGGGCAGGGCGCAGAGCCGGCGGCGGCGGCGGCGGCGGCGGCGGCGCGAGCGCTGGGGCGGTGGGTCCGCGCACCCCGGCTCCGTGGCGGCCCCGGGGCCCTCTCGCAGGCCGGCGGCGCGGCTCCGAGGGAGGCCGTGGCGGCGGCAGCGGCGACCTTGGCCAGCGGCGCCCGCGGTGGCCGTAGGGCGGAGGCCGAGCCCCGCCAGGAGTCTTGGCCGAACCCGGGGGCGGTGCATCTGGCGCTTGGGTCCCCGCGGCGGCGGCCCGGGGTCTGGAGCTGCCGGAGGAGTGCGGCGGGAGCCGGGACGTGCCGACCCGTCCGGGGGGGCGGAGCCCTGCGGCCCCGAGCCCAGTCCGGGGCGGGGCAGGGGGCGAAGCCACGGTCTTTTCGGGCGTCCAGCGGCACACGCGCCGGGCTGCGGTTCCAGGTACCCCCAGCTCTAGCTCGCAGCAGGCGCGGATAACTGGAGGCGCGGAGCTGAACCCTCCGCGCCCAGGTCACCTCCCCAGACCTAACCCAGCGGAGACCAGGGCTTCGGGGCTCAGGGACCCCGCCCGGTCGGACCGCGAGCCGGGAGGAGCGCGAGCCCCACCCTGAAAAGAGGGCGCCCCCGAGAGCTGGGAGGCGGCGCCGCGCTCCGGGGGTCGTGTCGTGGGCGCCGTCCTGGTGGCGGGGCGCACACCACGGAGGGGACATGCGATCAGAGAAATCCCTTACGCTGGCGGCGCCGGGGGAGGTCCGGGGACCGGAGGGGGAGCAACAGGATGCGGGAGACTTCCCGGAGGCCGGCGGCGGCGGCGGCGGCGGCGGCTGCTGTAGTAGCGAGCGGCTGGTGATCAACATCTCCGGGCTGCGCTTCGAGACGCAGCTGCGCACCCTGTCCCTCTTCCCCGACACGCTTCTGGGGGACCCCGGCCGCCGCGTCCGCTTCTTCGACCCGCTGAGGAACGAGTACTTCTTCGACCGCAACCGGCCCAGCTTCGACGCCATCCTCTACTACTACCAGTCGGGGGGCCGGCTGCGGAGGCCGGTCAACGTGCCGCTGGACATCTTCCTGGAGGAGATCCGCTTCTACCAGCTGGGGGACGAGGCCCTGGCGGCGTTCCGCGAGGACGAGGGTTGCCTGCCCGAAGGCGGCGTGGACGAGAAGCCCCTGCCCTCCCAGCCCTTCCAGCGCCAGGTGTGGCTGCTCTTCGAGTACCCCGAGAGCTCGGGGCCGGCCCGGGGCATCGCCATCGTCTCGGTCCTGGTCATCCTCATCTCCATCGTCATCTTTTGCCTGGAGACGCTGCCCCAGTTCCGTGCAGACGGCCGAGGTGGAAGCAATGGTGGTGATGTGGGCCGAGTCTCCCCGGCGTCCAGGGGCAGTCAGGAGGAAGAGGAGGAGGATGACGATTCATACGTGTTTCACCCCGGCATCACCCCCGGGGGGATGGTGGCAGGGGGCTCATCCTCGCTAAGCACTCTGGGGGGCTCCTTCTTCACGGACCCCTTCTTTCTGGTGGAGACGCTGTGCATCGTCTGGTTCACCTTCGAGCTGCTGGTGCGCTTCTCCGCCTGCCCCAGCAAGCCGGCCTTCTTCCGCAACATCATGAACATCATCGACCTGGTGGCCATCTTCCCCTACTTCATCACGCTGGGCACCGAGCTGGTGCAGCAGCAGGAGCAGCAGTCGGCCAGCGGAGGCGGCGGCCAGAACGGGCAGCAGGCCATGTCCCTGGCCATCCTCAGAGTGATCCGCCTGGTCCGCGTGTTCCGCATCTTCAAGCTCTCCCGCCACTCCAAGGGGCTGCAGATCCTGGGCAAGACCTTGCAGGCCTCCATGCGGGAGCTGGGGCTGCTCATCTTCTTCCTCTTCATCGGAGTCATCCTCTTCTCCAGCGCCGTCTACTTCGCGGAGGCCGATGATGACGATTCACTCTTTCCCAGCATCCCGGATGCCTTCTGGTGGGCAGTGGTTACGATGACCACTGTAGGTTATGGGGACATGTACCCCATGACAGTGGGGGGCAAGATCGTGGGCTCGCTCTGCGCCATCGCCGGTGTCCTCACCATCGCCCTGCCCGTGCCCGTCATCGTCTCCAACTTCAACTACTTCTACCACCGGGAGACCGAGCAGGAGGAGCAGGGCCAGTATACTCATGTCACCTGTGGGCAGCCTACCCCAGACCTGAAGGCAGCTGACAATGGACTTGGCAAACCTGAATTCTCTGAGGCCACCCGGGAGCGGAGACCCAGCTACCTTCCCACTCCACATCGGGGGTATGCAGAGAAACGAATGCTCACTGAGGTTTGATAGATACAGGCAGCGCCTGCACAGAAGGAAGACACAGAGCAAAATGATCCCTTAGGGTTCCTTCTCATCCTCCACTACTTGCACCTCAGCTCCTGTTGACTTCTGACTCCCTCCCCTACATCCAGCGGTTGGCGCCAGAACCATATACCTGGACTGTCAACCTTGTTACCTGACCCCTGCAGCATCCAAGGTTTATCCATCTAAGTGACAGTTTTGAAATTCTAACGGTGCCACCCATTCATGCCCATCTTCTGTCACATGGATGAGTTTTCCATCTGACCTTCCCTCAAGACTCTGACTTTTCACTGTCTGGGACTTGTAATATCTCTAGGAACAGAAATGTCACCAGGATGGAAACCAGGCACCCCTTGGTCCTGTTTCTCCTTAGCATCCTTTGCTTTGGGGCATGCACCTGTCTTCGCTTCTGGCCACACGGTAACTAGCAGACGCTGGTGGATAGAAACAGTACCCATCCTGCCGTTTTCCTCCAGTGCCCTAGAACACCGGACCCTTGGTAGAGCTTTCAGCTGCACAGCCTCAAGTTATGTTATTCATCTCTAATCTTGGTTGGAATTAGAGAAACTACAATTAGGCTTGGCTATTTGGAGGATCTTAGAGTCAATCTCGAACCAAAGGGGTCAATGGATTCCTCCAGGTGGCATCTGGTGCAGTGGACATCAATCTTTGGTCCACACTTAGTCCTCCTCACTCTGATCCCCTGACTGTAGCTTCCAGGAGGGTTCCCTCTCAGAGCCAAATAAGTCTTCTTACGTGCACGTGCCTTCCTGGGCAAGGAGCTGGAAAAGGGGGGGCCACAGAGCCTGGAGACACAGCTGACTAGAGTCAGGCACCTGGCTTGACTGCTTATCTGAAGATTAGACGATGCCACCTTGGGGTGTGGGGTGCAGAGGAATCTTGTCACCGACAGCAAATTTCTGTCCCTCACTTCCCCCAGCCCTCCCACTCTTCTTCCTGGGAATTTGAAGTAGGATTGCAGTTGAAGGCTTTCAAAAGTGGACTCCAGCTTAAATCCACAGACAGGTAAAAGCACATATGGGATGCTAGTGTGGGTGGGTTTTTTTTCTTCCTATTTTATAGGCAATGAAATAGGTGCTTTAGAGTAAGGAAGACACATTATTCCTTTGCTGACAGCTTCCCTGTTAGAGATTTTTTGCTGAGTCAAGCAAACATGCTCCTGCTCTGGCCCTTGGAGCAGCTGTAAACTGCTCTCACTGGTGAGGTGACGGCGTGGCGGTCCCACCTGCACTAAGCCATCGTCTTCCATCATGAGCCCCTCCTTCTGTCCCACTTGCCCGCTTCCCCTCCTCTTTCGCCTCGTAACATTGTCATTCATGTGTTGCCTTGATAAACTGTGATTTACTGTTCTGAGCTCTCCTGGGTGCAGTTCAGAAACCAAAAGGACTGTTAACATGTTTTAAATTTTATAATCTCGGCTCTAAGACTCTTGGATGAGAATTTTTTTTTTTTACAAAATATTTTCTCGAAGAGCAGCTTATGAGGGACAGTCTCTTGAGGGTTTTCCTGAGAGACACTGTGGCTCGTGTGAGTGCCAGATCTAAATCTGGATTTTGCCACACTTTACAGGGTAACTTGGGTGCCATGGTTCCTCCTTGTGCCTCAGTTCCCCCCCCCCATTTAATGGGAACATTAATGTCTCCCCCCCGCACCTCATGGGGAATGTCCTGTGAACTCATCTGGGGAGCTGGGAATGATGCTATGCAAATGTGTGAACTTTAGTAATGATTTCTAGTTCATTACCTTGTTTCCCCATCTCTCGCAGGCAAGGCATCCCCCCACCCAGAGTTCCTGCCTTGCATCCAGAGCCCACAGACATGCCATTCTGGGCCCTTAGCTCTTTCCACCCCTCCTTAGCCTCTTGAACTGGGCCTCGGTCCTTCTTCTTACCCTTCAGCAAGGAGGATGCTCTTTGGACAGATTCATTGGGATCCTTCCAGAGCCAGACACCATCTTGATTGACAGCTTGGCTTCTCCAAACCTGAAATGCAGTAGGAGATGCTCATGATTCAGACATCTGCCATGTCTGAGGCCGTAAGGTGCTGGTGTTCCCAATCTCTTCAGTTACTCCTGGCTATTCAGGGGAGGAGAAGGGCCCCCCCCCCAGAGGCAGAAGGGAGGCTCGTGGCCCAGGGTAAATGTTGGAACGTGTATGCACGTGTCTCTGTATGTGTATGTGTCCTCATCCTCTTCACCATTTCCTTTTCAAGTCAGAGCATGCCTGAAAGTCAAGGGTTTATGGAGAGTGGGGCTCTCCAGGGACTCTGGTTGCCGTAGCAACCTTCCAGATGGTTCTCCCTGTCGTCTGATTTGGGCAACAAGGGAGAATGGGAGACTACATACTCCCAGCTTCTGAAGTGGGGACACCTCCCACATATGGGCTTAAGGGCCGGTAGTGCCAGGACAGGGCTGCATGACCTTCAGAAAGTGAGGGGGTGTAGGGCCCCAAAGCTTCCTCCCCAGACCTTTCCTCCCGGTTTCCCTGCCCAGTCACGGAAGCTGCCTCATCTCACCCCCGAGTCTTCAGAAACTTGAATGCTAAGCAACTGCCAGTGAAACCAGTGTCCACATTATCTTTTCCAAAACGGCCTTGGAGGAGACTGGCTTCTCCAGAGGCAGCCAGGCTGAACCGCACTGAGAGTCAGACTAGTTTTAGTCCATAATGGCACCGAGGGGATCTCACGGCCTCGGAGGGAGGCTCCTCCCAGCTCTTAGAGAGACGGAGAAGTGTACTCCTTCCTCCCAGGGGACAGTCTGGCTCCTGGGAGCAAGCTCACGGGTGATTCTTCCTAAGACGTCAAAGAAAAGCTGAGAGGCTGTGCGCTGACCTGGTTTCTGGGAAGGATTCTGCCAAGCGATGCCCCTCTGACTCTCAGCCTCTCCGTGTGGACTTTGCCCCCTGAGCACTGAGAGACTCTGCGCCCAGTGTTGCCGTGACAGCTGGGGTGGCAGTCCCACAGCTGCCAGCAGCGGGGCTCAGGCCATCCAACAACGTCACACCTGGCTCAGGCCAGCAGGAGCTCCCAGGGGTCTTCCTGGATCCTCCAGGCTCGGCTGAGGCGTGGGCTGTTCCTCCTGCCTGACCGTCCCCAGGAGAGATGGGGACAGCTGGCCTGGTTTGCATCTGAGGTAGGTTCTCCTGTTGGGGAATTTCCTTCTGGCGCGGTCCCTCAGGCCAAATGAGAACAGGGCTGGGGGGGGGGGCAGGAGAGCGTGCATATGGGGAGAGTGGAGGCTTTATTGCCTTTCCTCAGCGGCCACCTCGCTCTCTTTCTGTGTATCTCTTTAAATCTTAAAAAAAATTATGATGATTATTTTTAAGCTTTATTGGAGGGGAGGTAATTAGGTCTACTTATTTAGATACAAATTATTTTTTTAATGGAGGTCCTGGGGATTGAACCTGGGACCTCGTGCACGTGAAGTTTGTGCTCTGCCCCTGAGCTGTGCCCTCCACCCCCCGTGTATTCTTGACTGCATCTACTTTGCTCTCCTTTCCCGTTTCTGCGCCCTCACTGCTGCCGCCCTGCCCGAATCCCCGCCTCACCAGCCCCCTTTTCTCCGCATTTCCCCCTTTCCTTCCTCTATTCACTCTCCCTTTCTCTGCCTTTTTGCCTTCTTCCCGCATTTCTGGTTTTCTCCCACCTGCTGTTTTAACCTCTTCTTCCTTCCCTGTGTGTCCTTCCAGCGGGCTCCCTCTCTCGCCGCCTCACGGTCTGGGAGCGCCTGGGGGCCTTTCTGTGGCGGGCGCCCTCGGGGCTCTAGGACAGATGTGACCACCGAGGGCGCTTGCTCAGAAGGTTGTTCTCCGGCCGGAGCACCCCCTTTCTCCTGCCATCTCAGCGCGCCCTCCTTTCCTGCGGTTCTCACCTCTGTGGGGAGAGTCGGGGGCTTCCGCAGCGAGTGAGGTCGCTGTGGGTTTAGAAAATGTCTCTGATGGAATTTCCCAAATCTGTAAAGATAAAATAGAGAAAGAGAGAGAGGGGGAATGAAACTGATATGTTTTGGGTAAGTACTTTGCTTGTATAGCCCTGGAATATGCCCTCCTCTGGCTTCCCCAGCCTTAAGAAACTTTCGGAAAGGCTCAAGACAAAGGCCCAGTGGAAACAGTGAGGTGAACCCAGAAAGGAGGCCTCAGGAGGAAGGCACGGAGCAAAACTAGCCTGGAAATGGCCTTCACCCAGGGGTGCCTTCTGACTGCCCTTCGTTCTCTCCCGGGCTCCCGGAACATCCAGCCGCCGCTCTCGTGTGCACTGAGGCAGAGTAAAAGCACAGGGCGGAAATCTCAGTGATGTGAGGCGCAGGGGACACCGTGTGACAGGACGGGCTGAGACCTGCCGCCCCGTCCATGAGGAGGGCTGCGCGCCTCCTTGCTGGGGGCCCTGCAGGCGGGTCCCACCTGCACCAGGAAGCTTTCGGAGGCGGTGGGCGTTTCCTCAAAGTTAACCAAGAAACCTCTCTGAGTTACTATTATTTTTAATGACATGAGGCTACCAGCCGAGGAGCTTCCTGTCTTGTCTGGGAGGTGGTTTGGTTTTAGACACCTACAAGTCAAGCCTCTCTACACACGGGCCAGACTGAGGGCCAGGATGGGATGGGAGCTTTTCCCCCGCCACGTGGGGACACTTTAGAGCTTTCAAGCACTTGCTCCGTGCTACGCGCACGCACCTCCAAGAGCTGTTTGTCTGCTTTGAATTTTGACAGTGAAGCCGCTGTGGGACTGACACGCCCCTTTCTTTCTGCTCTGAAGGCGGGCGGAGCCGCCTCCAGCCCCTGCAGGGCCTGGGTAGCGCGAGCTGAGCAGCATCAGCACTGCGGAGGACGAGGGTGGTGCAGCTGCCCAGCGGGCTTACGCTTCGCTGGCAAAACGAAAGCAACCAAAAGCTCACAGACAAACCAGAAGACCCCACCTGGTCTCTGTGCTGTAAACTCGGAATTCCTCAGGAACCTGCACAGGAGGCAAGCTGGCACCCTCCCGGCCTCCTCCCCAGCCTCCTCCCTGCGGCCGTCATTGACCCTCTGAGCCATCACACTGCTGATGGGGCCCCACTTTGACGCTTCCGTAAACAGAAGAAGTGGGGGTCAGAGTCTTCCCTTAGCACGTCCTCCTGCAGGAGGCTCATCAGATGCCCGTCTCCTCTTGCTCTTACTTGCCTTTCGCTCACTCGTCCCCCCCAACACCTGCCCCTTGATGTTTTTGTCATGTGACACCTTCCAGTCCTGCTGCTCATCCTGCCTTCCCTCAACGGGCTGAGCTCTGGCTTTGGCAGTGTCTTGTCCCCTCCCTGGCATCTCTGCATATACGCCAAGACGGATTCCCAGGGAACTCTGTCCTCTAGGGACCATCTGCCTGGAGCCGCCGTGCTGGCTCTGATGGGCTGTGACTGTGCGTTATTGCCCCGGGAAGCAAAACTGGGTCTAATTCTAGCTTGTCAGGGTCACTTAGGGAAGGGAAAGAAATCCGTTCTTTAAACTGCAGGTTTGCTCTCTCCATCGCACTGGATGCTGAGCCCAGGGGCTGCCCGGCTCTCCAGGGGCAGAATAGGCCTGGGGCCCAGGGTTTTGGGGGAAGAAGAGGCTCCCAGTTGTGGGCTACTGGGAATCAGGGCAGATGGGCTCTTAGCCCTCTGGTTACTGTGTCCCCCGATGGACCACTCCTGTTCTGGGCTGCAGGTCCCTGTGGGGTTGGGGGTTGTCATTTCCTCCACCTCCCCCTGCTCTGAACTCCTGGAGAAAGGAGTTCACCCCGCCTCTCTGTCCTGACTGGGTCCTCATCCCCTTGGAGCCCTAACGAGGGGGTGGAAACCTACTGGTGACCACTTTGGAAAGGTTATCCAAACAGGACAGTGACTGCTCGATCCCAGAACAGAAGGGAAAAAGGGGCGTACACTGTAGTAAACTCCATCAGTGCTGGTCTCACCTTGGCCATTGCCTAAACTACTGGGGACCCCGCCCTGGTGGGGTTTATGACGATTTTTTTTTTAACATGATGCTTGCCTCATCATGGTTACTATGAAGTAGCTTTTTTTTGAGTCTGTCAGGGACCCAGCAGACACTCTTTGCCTGACGGTAAAAAACATCTTGGAACCTTAAGTGACCTCCGTCCCACGGTGCAGGGCGAGCAGACAGACCCCGGCGCTCTGGCGAGTAAGCCGGCGGCGGGGTGAGGGGGCTGCAGCGCGCAGTCTGCCGCCGCTGCTATTTTTGACGTGCTTGCTTCCTCCCAGGGCCTGACAACCGCTGTCTCCAGGAGACAGACAAACCCGCTCTTGGCAGCAGAGACATTCTGCTTCGGAAAAGAACCGAGGAAGACAGCCCTGCAGCTGGGAGGGGCCGGGCCACGCCTCCCCCTCCTCCAGGATCTAAGACTGGGGCGCCACCCGCCCTGGGGCATCCACCCTCCCCCGTGGGAGTCGTCCTAACAAGGATGAGAAGGGCACCGTTCATTTTAAACAGCATCTAAAACACGCCCAGGGCCTTCAGACTTGGCGTGTGTGACAGAGGTTAGGAGCCCAGACGCTGGGCCAGACAGTCTGGGTTCAAGTCCCATCTCTGCCACTTACCTGCTGGGTGGCATCAAGCAAATTCTGAAACCCTTCTGTGCCTCAATTTCCTCCTTTGTAAATTGGATGCATAATCACAGTGACAATCTCTCAGAGCTTTTTGAGGGTTAGCGGAGTTCATATACATGCGATGTTTATGTACTATGTAACGTTGTGTAGCAAGATGCGTGCGGTGTGACACGCAGCCACATGGAGGCGCTGTACAGAGGTTGGGGTGATTACTATGGGTAGGCTAGACGTTGTTTTCCTCTTTGGGAGGTAAGACAGTGGAGGCTCAGAGGGCAGGTTCAAGGGCGCACAGCTGCCGTGTGTTGCGGTCCGTCACCCTCAGGGAAGACGTAACGAGCAGAACACAGCGAGGGTCTGATTGGTACTAAGCCAGAAGGAGAATGAATTCATGGTTCCTAAATGTGTCCATAGGCTTTTATTTCTGTGCCGGCTTGTCCTTTGATGGAAACAGAAGGCATCCTGTGCTCTTCTCGCTCGGCTTGGAAGGCACAGCGCTGCCTGTGCGTCTTTCTGCAGAGCCCTCCTCTCTCCGCCATGGTCCTCCTCCCCTCACGTGTTAGCATCCTCAGGGGCTGGCACTTGCTAGAGCCTTCCTCACATGCTTCCTGGCGTCCTCCTCCCTGGGGCCAACGCAGGGTCTCGCAGTAAACCCTCAGGACCAATCCCATAACCGGACCCGGCTCAGCGTCTTCCTGCACTGTTCTAGTGGCTTCCAAATCCCACTTCCCTCAGCGCCCCCTGTGTTCCCCAGCCACCTCCATGTCCCCTTGCCCTTTCCCCTCTGTAGGTGGGGTGCCCTGTGGCATCCCTTCAGCATGTTCTTGCTTCCCCTCCTCCTTTCAGGCAGAGGAGACAGGGGACCCTGGGTGGGAAGAAGCGGGCTCGCCGACCCCTGGGGTCTCCATTTCCTTCCGCTGTGACTGAAGCCCCTCGGGGGTCCCGACTCGGGCCAGAAGGCTGTGCGCACGCTCAGCTCACTCCCACAGCCACTGCCGCTCCCCCCGGGGGACCTGGCCCAGGGAGGGGCCCCAGGACTGCCCTCCCCGTTCTGAATTCAGAGCTTCCAGGCTTCCTTGCTTCTGGAGTCAGAGAATTTGGGTCTGAATCACCGTCTGTCAGCTGTACCTCCTTTAAACCTCTCCAAGCTTCACTTTTGCCATCTGCAAAATGAGGATGTGAATTCCACTCGCCCCACTTGGTGGCTGTCAGGCTCGAACAGAGCTGCAAGTTTAAGTGTTTACAGGCAGTACCCTCTACCAGACATCCAAGGGGGCCTCAGTGACACTGACCAGTGGAAGCACCTGTGCCCTCAAAGAAAGGGGGGGGGGCCCAGCCCACTGCAGTTTTGTTCTCTGAAACCCACATTTAAATGAAATATGACATAAAAATAGACTCAGGATGGCAGGCTTTTAAACCAGAAGGCTCTTTGCCTAAAGGATTCATGGCAGAATCTCTTTAAATAAATTGCACTGAAGACATGGTTTAATACAAGGCAATCTGAAAGGGTCTTGTAAGAATAACATGGCTAAACTGGTGATCTGTTTTTCAACGGTTAGTTTCCGACCAAAGTAGAACGAGGGCTCTCACTGAAGCCTTCCTGGGAGCACCAGGGTATCGGGAAGGGCAGCGTCCGGGGTCATGGATGGACAGAGGTGAGAGCCCGAAGGGGTGTAAGTGTCCCTGTTCGTGAAGGAGGGGACTGATGGGGACCAAAGGGGTGGGTGACCTCCTGTCACACAGCCCATTGGGGCAGAGCTGAGCCCAGGACTCACATTCTCTGACTCCAACACAAGGCTGTTTTCCCACGGGAAGTGGAAGCCTAAGGATTTTCTCAACATTTTAAAAAACCAATTTTATTCATCTCCTCCCAACCCCACACCTCGGTGGAGCTGTCCCTCGGAAATGGAATTAAGTGCTTTTGAGTTTCACCCCTTGCCCCTGGCTTTCCAGGGGACAGAGGCAGCAGGCTTAGCTACAGAAACCCTTCGTCAGACAAGCAGCTCCTGGACGTTGACGGGAGGACCCCTAAGTGTTAGGTAATTGGCACTGGGCGAGAGGCTTGCGTTCGGGCTCCGACCTGGGCACAGACCCCGGGCATCTCATCTCACTGAGTCAGAGTTTCTTTAATTTTTTAGGGCTTTACCTTGTTTTTGTTCTGGACCACGGGAAACTCACGGAGGAGGAAAGCAGGGGCTGTCTGGAGGTCTATATTTTGTAGAGGAAGGAGGGCATGCAGATGGTTAGCCTCTTACCGGCAGTGCCGACCTCGGGCGCCCTGGGAAACGGAAGTCCGCTTCTGGACTCTTTTCTGCATTTTGTTGCCCTGGGGGAGAAAGAGAAGTTACTGTTGGGGCACAGATCACTTAGGCATCACAGGACGAGGGGCAGAAGGAAGGAAGTTCCCAGAGGCCATGGCAGCTGGGCCAGAAATCAGACAGGTGCTCGCCAGCTACTTTAAGGCAATTTGGCATTGCTGGGAAGAGGGCAGAGTCTGGCGTGCTGGCGGGAGAAGCTGCGGCTCGTGCAGGGCTGCTGTCCTCCTTCCGGGGATGGGCATGCTTGCTAGGGGGAGCTCACACCTGTGCACGCGGGGAGCCCGGTCCTCACTGCCCCCAGCCTTCCTGGTAGTCACCCACTGCTCAGCTCGTAGTGTGTTGGGTTTTGTTCGATTTTATTTTATTTTACTTTACTATTTCATTTCATTTCATTTCATTTCATTTCATTTCATTTCATTTCATTTCATTTCATTTTTGTCTGCCCAGGTCCTCACTCCCCCCAGCCTTCCTGGCTACTCATCTGGAAGCGTGTTGGTTTTTGTTTAATTTAATTTTTTTTTTTTTACTTTATTTTATTTTACTATCTCTTATTTTACTTTACTTTCGCTTCTTGCATTGTATCCTGTCGTACTGTTTTCTGCATCTGCACTCCTGGGGCACACGGTTTTCCGTAAGTGTGGAATTCCAAACAGCCATCACAGAGCATCTAAGCTGAGGCTTCAGAGGTTGCTCCTGACGAGAGGTCCTAAGTCTGTGACGTGTGCGCCACGTATGATGCCAAGTTAAGAAATACTGGATATGATGGTTACATCTCAATAAAGCTGGAAAGAATAATAATAATAAAAAGACAAGAATAGCGGAAGATTTCACATGGCGACCTGGATTTTTGTTTTCTTTTGAAAAGCAACACGTCTGGTCTCCTTGGCCCCACACTTCGGTTTCCCAGCGTCAGCCTGCCCTTCGGAAGGGCCAGGCGCTCTTGCCTTGTGTCCGCAGAGGCTGCGTGTCCTCTCATTTTGCACGACGCCCACAGTGTTGATTTTCTTGTAGGGGGGAGAAATTTCCCTACGTGTGCATTTCTGTCACAGTTTGGAAAAACCAAAGACTGAGCAGGTGCCTCGTGTAGGGCAGGCGCCTCCCAGTCTCCTTCACCTGGCGCCTGTGGTCACTCTCGGAAGCCTTCCTGGGTGATCGCGCTCACCCGAGTCACGCTGGACTGTCCCACGGGTGCAGGAGGCGTGGCTGTCAGGTAGTGAGAGGGGAAGAGAGGGCAGGGAGGAGACGGTCACAACTGCAGACGAGAGAGCAGGGACCGCACAGCGTCAACAGCTCGCTGCGCCGCGTCACGGGCTCTGTGCGGCTGCGCGGGCGGGCAAACGTGCGAAGCAATTAAGAATTTTCGTCTAAAATGATAAAAATGACAAAAAGGCAACCTGTGGTGTTCGGATAGTTTCGATTTGAGGGTGATCTCGTACGTCTGTGAAGCCAGGTAACTAGACCTCACGCGAGCCTGCTGGCCGGGACCGGGAGAGAGTGGAGGGCGGGCGCTCCTAAGTGGGGCCGTGTGGCGTTCCCGGGCCGTCGCTGGCCCCGCGGCACATGCTCTGCGCTTGTCAGCTGTCGGCGGGACATCACGACCCCATGGTCAGCCCCAGATCCTTTTTGCCTCTTTTTCTAGATTCTTCCCGGAGAGTTTCAGCTCTTCGGGGGACTCTCCTGTCTGTGAGGTTTATTGGCCAAAAGTTAAATGATCGTAAAGTTGGGTACATGTCCAACATGATTGCCTTGGGAGACAGATAAGACTGTCCTCTTTTCACTGCTTTTCTTGTAATTTTATTACAATATTCAGGACTAGATTTCAAGTGGGGAGCTGACGAGCAACTTGTCGGCTCAGAATCCTTCGGATCCCAGGAGAGAAGCAGACTTCATGCTGGTCATCCCTCATGGGGCAGCTTTCATTTCTGAAAACCCAAATTTAGAAGGATTCTATAACCCTCTCCCTTCCCCTCCCCCCAAAACATTCACTCTTCCCAGGAGTGTGGAAAAAATGAAATCAGCTCGGATTAAAGGAAATCCACCTCGGACCTCCCGTCTTAACGCTGGTCTGCCTCACTTTTTCCAATAGACGCACTTCTAAAAAGTGCTAGTTTTGACCTGAGTGTGTGTGTGTGAAAATAATAGACTCACTTCCCAGCAGAGGTGTTTTCAATAGAAGAGGGCTTGTTTCACACTAAAAAAAAAGAACCCACAGTATAGCTAATGAGTGTATCTAGTCTGTGGGGAAATGAACGTCACCTGGTTTGTGGCAAGCTTCCTGCAATCCTAATTCCTTCCCCCAGTGGAGGGAAAGGGGATGCCAGGCCATTAGAGAGGGTGGTGATCGCTGATCAGATTTGGGAAAGAAAGAGCCTTTTTATTTGTTGGCGGGAGTACAGGATATTTTTCAAAATGAGGGTTCAAAAGTGGGAACTCAAAGAAACTTTTACCGATTTCTCTCTTTCTTACTGCATTTGGACTGTCTGGGGGATGCAGCTGGAAGTGCGTTTTCCACGTGTATCACCGTGTCAGGTGGAGCAGGATGGGAGAGGGGGACGTGGCTCTGAGCCCCTTGTTTCTCTGTGAACCAGGTTGGAAGGGGTGATGTCAGCCAAGCCGGGGTCAGTACCCAGCGCCACCACCCTCTGGCCATGCAGCTGTGTGGCCTTGGGAACAATGGGGCCCTCTCTGAGCCTTGGTTCTCTTCTCTGTAAAGTCGGATGATACAGCATCCCTCAGGGGGGCTGGCGGAATTTAACGAGGTAACGCTAACCAGGTGCGTCACACGGCCCGGTGTGTAGCGAGCGTCCAGTAAGAGGGCGTCATTATTTCCGTGGTCTCTTTGTTCTTCGCCCCTTCCGTGGGGTGCTGAGACATCAGCCAGCCTCTGAAAATTGGCCGACCTTTGGGAAAGTTGAAACCACTCAAAGCTTTCATAAATCGGTCTTTTGGGAGATACATACACAATGGTATCTCTCTCATTTTGTAGGTTTAGATTTCCTGACCTCATACTGACCACAATTCAGCTATTCACTCATCAGACACTTGGCTGCAGCCGAGGCGACTCACTGAAAGGGGCTTAATGCCCTTTTAGCCTTGAAGACTTGTTTCATGCTCAAAAAGCCAGTGAGAGAGAATCTCTAAGGATTCTGACAAGTTCCTTTAAAAAGAGCACATGCAATGAGGCGACTTACCCACTCAGTCTCTGGGAGCAGTGAAGACTTCCAGCTCACATAGGAATTAACTGGGCACTTGAGTAAATGAGTGTGGAAAGAACCTATGGTTCAGCCCCTTCCTTGCCCGGCTCCTGGGCTGCCCTTGAGTGAGGGACTGAGCCGTTAGGCGCCTGCACAGGACCCCCAGGTAGATACCTCCTTGAGTGTCCAGCAGCTCACAAACGTGCCTTTCGTGGTGTGTTTGGGGTCCACCTTCTTTGGAATTACAACAGAAGCCGGTGGAAACTGTGACTCGATTTACAGAGAACGTTATTTCTTTACACACAACATTTCAGGAATGTGTTTAGTTTGCAAGGCAGTCAGCTTCATGATGAACACGTAGAGAATGAGACACAGTGACGTGGAGTAACTGAGCAGGGGGAGAGACTTCCAGAAGTCAGCCTGCGTTAGGGTGAGTTCCTAATTATCCCGGGCCTGTCCTGAAGCACTGCCGGAGAGAATCCATAACCGGGACCCCTGCACGGGCACGTGCTGGAGCTTCACAGCTTCTGTTGTTGGGAGGTTCTTCTCCTGCCTCTGTCACGCCCGCCCTGCAGTACACTTCCTTCTTCCTGCTTTTGCCTTCTACTGAGATGGATACTCAACTGACCGTGGTACCTAGAACAGCTCCTTCTGCCAGAGTCCCTCCGTGTGGTCTGCAGAGCACTGGCCTCACGTGCCATTCCCGTGGGCAAAGACTCCCTGGGCATTGTTTGTTTCAGAAACACCGCCTCTTGGAGACACACGAGGCATGTGCACGCAAGGTTAAAGGCTCTGAGAAGTCCCGCAGCATGTAAACCTCCTTCATTTCCTAAAGCAGTGGCATTCAAATTATTATTTTTTTAACGGAAGCTCCACCACTTTTGGGGGTAATTTCTATGCATGTCCCACAAAAACTGTAATCCAAGGTACACATTTTGAGCAACTCAAAGAGATCTGAAACTCCTTGTGATGGATTTGGGTCCACGAAACCTAAGACCGTGAAGGTTTTCTCAAATGGGGACGACTGGGGAGCTTTTTAATCAACCTGCTTAAAGGTTTCCGCATTCCTCTTGAGGGTGTGCAGTGACTCGTAGAGTCAGTGGTTTGATAAGGCTCTGTCTGAATGACGTGAAAGAAGACGTCTTCGCTGTTGACCTTCAGAGTCTCCTTCAGCAGAAGTCTTTGAGAAGAACAGCTGCAAGAGTTGTTCTTGTTTGTTAGTCTTGGGGTCCCTGTTCTGCTCTGCCTGTGAATGTCCACACTTCAGATACTCTTTGCTGGACGGCTGACTGACTTAACGGTGTTGCCTGCTGGTGCTGACCGCATGACTTTCATGTGTGCTGTTAACCAGACCAAAGATTAGGACATGGATTTCTATTTACAAGTTCTTTTTCCACTAAATTGGGCCGCTTAATGAAAACAGTCAAGAATAACCTTTACTAGCGATCACGTTTATAAAATCTTATTCGCCATCTGCGCAAGACACAGACGTTCACAGGGAGCTATAAGTAACCAGGGTTTTCAGTCTTCTCTCCCATGTTCTTAAATACTATTTTTTTTTTAACATTTTTTATTGATTTATAATCATTTTACAATGTTGTGTCAAATTCCAGTGTTCAGCACAATTTTTCAGTCATTCATGGACATATACACACTCATTGTCACATTTTTTTCTCTGTGAGTTATCATAACATTTTGTGTATATTTCCCTGTGCTATACAGTGTAATCTTGTTTATCTATTCTACAATTTTGAAATCCCAGTCTATCCCTTCCCACCCTCCACCCCCCTGGTAACCACAAGTCTGTATTCTCTGTCTGTGAGTCTATTTCTGTCCTGTATTTACACTTTGTTTTTGTTTGTTTGTTTTTGTTTTTGTTTTTTAGATTCCACATATAAGCGATCTCATATGGTATTTTTCTTTCTCTTTCTGGCTTACTTCACTTAGAATGACATTCTCCAGGAGCATCCATGCCTAAATGTCCATCAACAGGTGACTGGATAAAGAAGATGTGGTATATTTATACAATGGAATAGTACTCAGCCATAAAAACTGACAACATAATGCCATTTGCAGCAACATGGATGCTCCTTAAATACTGTTTTCATGTTTGACACCCCCTTGCCGTCTCCCAAAGTATTTCAGGCGCTGGCCCCTTCCAGCTGGACCTGGCTCCTGCTGTGCTGGGGTTTAAGTCCTCCGGGGAGCTCCTTCTGCTGCATGTTCTGGGTCACCGAGGGCTCTTACCTCTGACCCATCTCTCTCACCCCTGGAGAGGTCTGATGCTCCTGTCTGCTCCTCCACCAGCCGGTCCAGGACTCCGTTCTTTCTGCCAGGCTCTCCCTTCTGTGCTCAGAGGCAAAACGAGAGAGGCTGTAACTTCTCTCTCTTTTATTTATATATAAACACAGTCAGTTCGCAGTGTTGTGTCAATTTCTGGTGTGCAGCACAGTGCTTCAGTCATATGGGAACACACATATATTTGTTTTCGTGTTCTTTTTCACCGTAAGTTGCTACAAGATAGTGAATACAGTTCCCTGTGGTGTACACTATAAACTTGTTGTTCATCTATTTTGTATATATTAGTTAGTATCTGCACATCTCAAACTCCCGATTTATTTCTTCTTACTCCCTTCTCCCCCTGGTAACCGTAAGTTTGTTTTCTACGTCTGTGAGTCTGTTTTGTAGATAAGTTTGTTTGTCCCTCTCTCTCTGTTTTTCTTTTTCCTTTTTCAGATTCCACATGTAAGTGACATCACGTGGGATTTGTCTTTCCTTCTGGCTGACTTCCCTCCGAGGGACATTCTCTTGACTTGCCGTTGCCTTTGTATCTGCCCCTCTTCTGGACGGCTTGGCCTGCGAGGAGGAGGTTCTGGTGTCTGGTTGTTTCTTTCCTCTTTAAACCCACCACGAGTCAGAACAAGGCGACTGTGGGGAAGACGGGGAGCATGTAACCCTGGGCACCTGTCAGTGACGTGCTGTGGGACCCTGCGTGGCCGTCTCCCTGGCCCTTGGCGTGTATTAGTTTCTGGTATCATTCTCTGTCCCGGTGACTTCAACTCTGCAGTGAGGTGGCTGGATTAGGCAATTTTTGAGCTTTTGCTTGAAAATTCTGTGATTCCTCAAGCCTATTCGTTAAATGTGCAGCTGCTTCCCTGGATAACTTGGCAAACTTTATTGCCTGGCTCCTAACGCCAGAACGATCTTTTAAAAAGAGAGTTGGAGTTAGCTAAAATTTCAGCTTTATATAGAATCGTTGCATCTCAGAGGTCATCTGCTGCAGCCTCTTACTTGGCAGACAAAGATCAGAGCAGAATGTGACACTTAAAAATACGCCGTGTGAGTTACAGCAGCTTTTTGAAAGTGATGTCATCCTTTTTCTGTGAGACCGAGCATGAGAAATCTCTTCCCTGCACTTTTCCCTTACTTTCCCTCCCTCCTGCCTTCCCTCCTGCCTCCCTTCCTTCCTGTTTTCCTTAGGTGAGGTCTATCTTAGTTATTAAGTGATCCCAGATCTTTTTTATTTCAAAGTAGCAAAATAAACATTCCTTGGTGTTGGCAGTGTCAGCGCCTTGGCATTACAATTGGAAAAACACTGGACACGAAAAGGCGCTTCTATATTAAGGAGAAGTGAGAGATGCAGACCAGCAGGGATGCTGACCAGGATCCGCTGGGTCTGTGGCTCCCCACTTACAGGGGGAGCCTGCAGAAAAGACAAAGGAAGGGAGAGTTCCCGCTTCTGCAAAAGGGCAGGGACCCCAAGGCAGGCGTTGGACCGTATGCTGGGCTGGTCCTGTTGTGCCGGGCTGTGGCCCTGGATAGAAAGGTCTGTCCGGCTCAGCCCGGGGCACTGGGGCTGCACGTCTGGACCACGGTCCCCTCGGACCCAGTTTCCAGTCCTGCACGGCTGCACCAGATCCTGGTGCTTCTTGGGATCTGTTCATCACCCTCATCTCAGTTAGCCTCCCTTCCCACTGCCGGTGCAACCTCATGAAGCAGCAGAACCCTGGACGGGGGTAGAGAAAGCCTGGGTGGGCTCCAAGTGTGCTCTCTGACCTTGGAGCCAACAGCTTGAAACAAACATTTTATTTTCTGAGTTTAAAAGCTGTATCTGCTCATTATGGAAAATTAGTACCATTCAGAAAAGCATAAGGAAGAAAATGAGGAGTCCCCACAGTCCCGCAGCCAGAGGCACCAGTGCTGGTGCTTCGTGGGGTCCTCCTTCCGGAGACGCTCTGGCTCTGCGCCTGCGTCTCTGCTGAGGCCGCGCTGCAGTTCCCTGGGAGACCTTCACAGTCGGCCTCTAAGGTTCTCATGCACTTATCACATAACCATCACGTAGATGCACCTTCATTTTGGTAACCTACCCCACTTGCTGGACATTCAGGTTTTCTAACTTTTTGCTCTTCTAAGTGATGCTACAGTGAATGTTTCTCATACAGACATGTGTTCACACTTACGACTCTCTCCTTAGGTCGTATTCCTGCAAGAGTCAAGTCGCATGAAGAAATTGAGCACATTACTTGCTAAACAGCAACAGAAACAACAATAATTAGCATCAGTAGACACTTGCCCAGCATAGCGTGTGCAGAAGAGAACGTCGCGTGTGCTGACTCCTTGACGCCCCCGGCACCCCTGCGAGCATCTCCACTCCACAGGAGCTGCTGGTCCAGGGTCGCGCGACCAGTAAGTGGGGTGGGGGGCGGGACTGCACCCCAGGCAGTCTGGCTCCAGCATTCTCACCCTTACCTGCTGCGCAGTGCTGCCCTGGTGAAATGAGAGAGCGAAGAGGACCAATCCCCGGGCGCCGTTCAGCCGGGACATCATCTGTGCCATTCAGCGCTGCGCGGGCGATGCTCGCGGGCAGCACGATCGCCTGGTGTGAGCTCCTGGCCCCTGAATGCTCTTCATCCCCACCTGTGTGTGTTCAGCGGGGTCTGTGTGTGTGAGCGTGTGCGCTTATATGATCTTAGGAATGGAACAGAGCCAGCAGGGAGCGGGTGAGGCAGGGCAGCCTGGACGATCTGTTGACAAAACAATAAAACGTGGCTCCTCTGTGCTGTTCGCTGTGGCTGTAAACCCATCACGGTGTCCTTTTCATCTTAAGGTTCTCAGGCTCTTCGGCTGGGAAATCTGTCTCTTTGTGATTGAGCTGTCACCCCAGTGGAGCAGGCATGGGATGAGATGTGCCGTCTAGGGCACCCCTGTCACAGAAGCACACAACTGTATGTATCGTCCGAGGAGGACATGTGCCCTCCCGGGGGCTCTGCCCGTGCTGCGCAGGGCAGCCTGGTCCCCGCAGGTGCGACCCTTCACCCTGCAGGGCAGCAGGGAATCGACAGGCTCGTCACTGGAACAGTGACGCGTCCGGGCTGCTTTACTGAGTGTTCAGTGCAGAGGTGCCAGGCCTCCTAGAAGCGCAGATTGAGGAGCTCTGTCTGGGAGGAGCGAGGGTCCGCTCCTCTAAGACCTGTGCAGCACGTGCTTATCTTCAGGAAGCCTGGGGAGGGCTTGGGCGGTGGGTCTCAACCTCCCCAGGGCTTCGGAGTCACCTGGGAAGCTTTGGAAGACCTACCACTTCCTGCCGCCCGCTGCTGTCTTAACCCCTCCCTGCTCCACCCCAATGTGAGTAATTGATCTGGGGCGGTGTCCAGGTGCAGCAATTTTTTTTTCCCCAAAGCTTCTCAAGAGACTGCAGCGGGCAGCCAGAGTTGGGGGCCTCTAGTCTAAGAAGTTCTGGCGATGGTGACTGTGGCCTTTGCACTTAAGTGCCCTTCCCTCCCTCCACTTCACAAAGAAAGCTCACAATTGAGCATCACAGCAGTCCACTCAGGTCAGCGGAGAGGGCACTTTTATGATTTTCCTTGGCCCAGAGAGGCTGACTGAGCTGCCCAAGGTGGCGCAGCCTCTCCCTGAGTCACAGCAGCTGCTTCCTGCCCAGGCCAGCCCTGCCAGACCCTTTGGGAGAGAGCAGCCTCCCCTCCCCCGGGCTCTTCCGGGCTGGAATCACCCTCGCCTTCGCCTGCAGCAGCTGCCTCCCTGGTGCCGGGGCTCTTTCTTCTCATTCTCCCCCAGCAGCCACTCTTCCTCCTCAGAGCCTCCTGGTGAAATGTGCCATCACATCTTTTCCACAAGCTCTGCCCCACCTAACAGTCAGGTAACGGCGCTGGAGGACGCGGTCACCCGACCCTCAGCCCCAGATCCAGCCCTTCACCTCGGATGCTCTGCATTAGCGCCTGGCAGGAGTGAGCAGAGCCACCTCCAGCAGCAGCTGCCTGGGGCTAAGTGCCCTTCTCCCCAGCTGTCACCTCCCATCTGAATTTGTCTCCTCTCCCCTGCACCCCCTCGCCTCCCACCCCACCCCCAGAATAGCCTTAAGACCCACCTGAGTCCTTCCTGGGAGCCCCTGCAGTGATGAGTCCCTTTCTGGGACACCTGGAATGGATGCGTGCTTGACAAGGTCGCCAGGGGAGAGAAACACCCAGGCAGGTGGCTGCACACGCCCCGCCACCGTCCTCCGTTCACCAGTCGTGGGCTCAACTCTCTCCTGTCTCTGCCAAAGACTTCTGTTTCTCTTTACTCTTCCTCTCCTTGTTTGAAGCTTTCCCCTCACATGGGCTGTGTCCTGGACGGGCTCCCAGCGACTGCAGACTCTCTGTGTCAGAATCCTGCAGCCTCGGTCCTGGGATGCTGGGAGGTGGGGCGGGGCAGGGAGGAGGCGGGGTTTCAGCTCACCGGCACTGCAGGGAGCAGAGCACCCCCGGGAGGAGGGGCAGGTGTGGGTCCCCACTTCCCTTCACCTGCTCAGCAGCCCTGGGACCAGGGGACGCCACCAGCCAGCAGACGCCCGCACAAGTGCCCCTCCCCAGCCTGCCCACCATGTCTGGTGAATCGAGTTGGTGGGTTGGTGTGGTGGGTCAGTCAACATCCTTGAAGACTTCTAATTCCCCAAGACCAGCTTTTAGGAAAGGCCTGTGCTCTGTGAGCAAGGCCGGTGCCCAACTCTGCCCCTTCCTCCTAGACAGCAACTCAGTGCGACTTCTCCTGCCAGGTGAGAGGATTTGGAAGGAGGGAAGAGGCGGATGGAGTTGACGGGGTCTCCTTTCCCAAAGCAGAGGAAGCAAAGGTGTAGTCTCCCAGGGCCCGGCACGGCTGGCCTGGTGAATCTTTACCATTCTGGTTGGATGTCATCAGACAGGATGGCTATTTGTGGGTCCAGGAGCCCATCCCTGTGCCCCCTTACCTGTCAGGTCACCTGAAAGACTGAGCCTCTCGCGGCCAAGTCGTGCTACCAGATGCTGTCCCCCTGACTCAGTGGGTTGGAGGAGGCTGAGCTGAGTCTCCTTCCTAGACACCGCCAGCTGGGACAGAAGGTCCCAGCTCAGTCTGGGCGAGTCTCTGTGGAAGAGATGGAAAACCTCCCAACCAGGGGAGCTGGAAGGGGTCTGACCCTCCATCCAGCTTCCCTTTCTCATTTTATAGATGAAAAATAAATTGAGCCCCAGAGGTATCACCTGACTGGCTCGAGGCCGCAGGGCTGTAGCGGCTACGTTATAGCAGAGCTGGGTCTGGCGTCCAGAGTGTCAGCCTGGGTCCCCTCTCGGCTAAGATGCGGTGCCTCTACCACTCACCTCCTGCGAAACGGCGCACAGCTCAGGTGACGAAGAGGTCCCAGTAGCCGGCGCCGCGTGGGGCTGCGTGGGGAGGGCGCAGGCCTCAGCGTCACACTGAGCAGTTCACGTCCTGCCGCTCTAGCTCTGGGCCCTGGGCGTCCTTCCTACTCTCTCGGGGCCTGTGTTCCTCAGTCATAGTGCGAGGGTCACTGCACTTATTTTGCAGAATTACCGTGAGGGTTTTCTAATGATGATAAGAGATGCTTGGCACATAATCAGGGCTCAGTAAAGGAGAGAAGGCTCCTCAGACAAAATAAACAATGGTTGCTTTCTCCCCCGTGCTCTAGCTCTGAAGCTGGTTTGCTCTGGGAATTATTCAGTGGCTTTGTGTTTGCTGTGGGGAGCCTGAGGTCCTCAGAAAGTCCTCTGAATAAGTCTCAGGGGAGGGGACAGCTCGGCGGCAGAGCCCAGGCCTAGCAAACACGAGGTCCTGGCTTCAATCCCCAGCACCTCCATTAAAGACAAATAAATAAAAACAAATAAAAACCCAATTACCTCCCCCCCCCCAAAAAAAACACATAATTCTCAACTTTTAGGTTGTGCAATTTTTTAGTTAACGGTTTGCAACACGTGAAAATAAAAAGCAGTCTAATTTTTGGTCAGTTTATTATTGTTTTAAAATCCCCTGTGCAAACTCCTTTATTGCCTGTGGGGGAGGAGGGCAGGCCTCCCTCTGCACACTGCCCCTGATGCGCCACCGACCAAAGGCTCCTAGAGGACCTGGGTGGAAGAGGTTTGGGTGCCATGCAGAGCACCTGCAGGGAGCCGTCGGGCCGCTGGGCTGCGGGCAGGCTCTGCAGGTCAGAGGTGGATTTGAAAAGAGCCTTTGTATTTGGGGTGCTGCCGCAGCAGGCGACAGACTGTCTTCCTCCAAGAGCTGCTTGGAAGTGGAAAAAGCCCAATGTGCTCAGAGATGGGGTGGGGGTGGTTGTCACCGTCCTGCTGGCTCCAGGGGCAAGGGGCTCACAAACCCCACCCCTCTGGCCACACTGGCTCCCCTAGACCCTCTCCAGGAGCCAGAGAAGCCCTCCCTCAGGCTGCTGGGAGCAGGTAGAAAGGAACAGCATCTCTTTGGTGCCTGGAACTTCCTGCATAACATACTCAGGGCTGCCAGGAAATCATCAAGGGGTGATGTTTGATGAGTTGAGTTATTCAGAAGGAAAAGCTTTGCCTGCCAGCCTCCACCCCTCCAGGCTTCGGGAGGTGCCCACGTCCCGCCTTGGCTGCCCTGGGGAGCTGCAGCATTGCTCCGCCCACACACCGGAGGCTGCAAGGGCTGCTGGGGGCGTGTCGGTGGAGAGCAGAGCCTAAGGGTGGCCAGAGCGCTTCGCTTGACCTCAGATTGCGTTGCAGCCGAAATGAAAGGTGATTCAATGGTCCAGGGAATTCGTTCGCCTCTGAAAAGTGGGCGACTTTGTTTTCTCTGTTTACTATTGGCTTGCCTGACTTTGGACAGTCTTGCCTCAGTGTCTTGGGCAGGGTGTCAGGTTGCTGTGAGAAATAACAAACCAGGTGAATTGCACATAGACTGTCAGTTCACAGGTAAATGTGCATAAGTCATTTTTTAATTTTTTTGAAGTGATTTCCTGGAAACTCGGTGCTTCCTGGGTCTCAGATCTGCATGTGTACACGGTTCTCACCCAGTTTATCCGGTGGCAGACAGCGTCCGTGTAAAGCGGAACACTTGCAGCTTTCCAGCCGATCTCGCCAATGGAGTCAACTTTGATGAACGCTTTGGAAGCTGCGCGGTGCTGATTGGCATCTGACACGGCTCAACAGGGCTCCAAACTTGCTTTCAGATCTCGATCGTTGCTTGGAAATTAAAGAAGATGGTAGTCCTGAGGGGATTTCTTTCACTCACTTTAAACAAGGCTCTGTTTGTGCATTTTTCCTAGACTTGGCTTCAATCAGAGCTGTTTGTGGGAAATAAGGCTTTCTGGAGGGGGAGGCTATTTTAGCTCAGCTGGTAGTGAACCCAAGCCCAGTAAAAGAATTCTGTCTGTGGTGTGAGACCAGGATTCAGAATTCTAGTCTAAACCAGAAGGTAGTTGGGTACAGCGGCAGGATGTGGGGCTGGTGTCTTGTGATCCTGGTCCTGTCTGCCTAGCTGTGTGATTTGGGGTAATTACTTAACCTCATGGAGCCCCAGATTTCTCAGCTGCAAAATAGAGAAAGTAATGTCTGTCTCAAAGGATTGGTGGGCTCATTCGTGAGGTAATGTATTTAAGACATCTTGAACACAGCGAGTGCTGAATAACATGCAGTTATTATTTTAATTGGGCTACGAAACTTCGGTGTTGGTGGTTCTGTAATTAGTTGGGTCCAGTTAGCTTCTTTTGGTTACAAGGGGCTAAAACTCTGGCTCAAACCAACTTAATCAAAAAGTGGAAATCTATTAACTCATAAAATTTCATCTAAAACTAGACTTCAGTTGGCAGATACTATAGAGCTGGCCAGAGTGTGGGAGTTCACAGGGGTTGAAGGACTCCTTAGTGAGGTCACCAAATTTAGCAAACACAAGCACAGGATGGCCAGATAATTTAATAAACAGCTGTAACTGCTGAATTTTTTGCAATTTATTGAAAAAAAAAACCCGAATATGAGACATTTAGGCTGTCCTGAGAAGGCCGACGCAGAGAGCAAGACAAAGTCATTAAATATGAGCCATATCTTACATGCGCAGGACGCCTGGCAACCCTCCTCTTTAGGGTATTTCCAGTCATAAAACTCTACCATACCTATAATTAGTGTTTTCAGCTAGAGCTATTAGACTCAATTAACTTCATTCTCATATCAGTTAAATTAACCAGAGCCTTTGCTGGAAAATTCAAGATAAGTCTAAGGTCCATCGTATGTTACTTGAAAATAATAAAAGTCTTTTTAAAAATTGTGGGCTTCAGGTACAGTATGATCTAAGAGGTAATTTTTTTTTCATCTCAATGCAGTTCTGCTGTCCATGCTGGCTTCAGATGGTGGTAAGTTGGCTGGTAGCTCCAGGCATGTATTTCCCCCAGATTCTGGTCCAATAAACACAGACTGTTCTATTGACCTGACAAAATCCACAATCTGATTTTCACTGGTCAGAATTCCACCTCATCCTCTTATCTGGGCAAATTATTAGGTGCAAGGAATGGGATGCTCTGACTGGAGATATGTGGGTCATATGCACACCCTTGGAGCCAACGTTGGAGTCAGCTTTACCCAACGCACGCAGGCTGTATATGGAGCGTGAAGAGTGTTTCTCCAGAGGAGAGTTGGTGTTCAGTAAGGAAGAGAAGGGACAATACGGATGTTGGGTAGCCAAAAACGTAACAGCCTCCTTCCCCAAGCAGACAAGCAAAACAGCAAATATCTCCCACAGCCGGGCTCTTCCGGGCCTCTTTCAGCAAGAGAGCGGCGTCAGAGCCGAGGTGAGTCGGCGCCGAGAGAGGCCGACGCGCACGGCCCCGGACCACACGTGGGCTTGCGGCATCGGGTTTTGAGATTATAGAATTATCAGAGTGCTTTTGCCTAATCTTTTCCCCGAAAGTTATAATAGCTATATTGCTTTATTCTAACTATTAAGATAATGCAGTTGGCCCTTGAACAACTGGGTTTGAACTGCATGGGTCTGCTTTGATGCAGATTTTTTCAGTAAATACACACTGCAGCGCCCAGTCCACAGCCTGCTGAATCCGAGGATACGGAGGGCTGACCGCGAAGTTACACTGCATTTTCAACTGCGTGGAGGGTTGGCGCCCAGATCCCTGCATTGCTGAGTTCAGCTGTATATGCATAAAGGTGTATAGAGAGAAGGAAAGGTCACCAATAATCCCACGACCCAGAGATAGTTCCTGCCATCTTGGTGTAATTGTTCCAGATAACGTGTATGTGTGTGTGTTTTATACATATGAAATACTTAGTTAAAAATAAAATCAAGCATAAAATTACTTTATTAACTTTTAAATTCAAGGATATATTTTGGAAATCTTTTCAAATTAAAAAATATATTTTATTTATTTATTTATTTATTTATTTATTTATTTATTTATTTATTTATTTAATGGAGACACTGGGGGTTGAACCCAGGACCTTGTGCATGCTGAGCAGGCACTCTACTGCTGAGCTGTACCCTCCCGCTAAAATACGTATTTTAGAAATTACAGTATTTTTTAGAAATCACCAGCTCTGTGTGAGCTCTGAATATTCTGGTTGGGGAGGGTGGCTGATACCTTGATGGGCCTTAAATGCTATCTTGTGTAATTTGCATTTTGTCGCTGACTCTGTAAGGTGGGTGTTACATGTCCACATACTCTTACAGACAAAGGGCGAGCCCTGAGCCTTGAGAGTGCCCCTCAGGCTCCCTGCGGGTGTCTGGAGCGGAAAGCAGCCCTCACCTGGCTGCACGCCGCCTTGCCACGTCTCTGGGAACGCACAGGGTTTGGTGACATGCCCAGAGGGGCAGAAACTTTTACCAAGCTCAAGTTTCCAAGGAATGCCAAATTCCACATCACTCCCAGAAATGGCAGATTGGTTGGGAAAGAGCTGTTGAGCCTCCCTCCGAATACAGTGACAAGAGCAGCGAGTGTAGACGTGAGATTAAGATGTTCATGTATAGACATGAGATTGGGACGGTCGGTGGTTCACACAGGGTCCAGCAAGAGGCAGGATCATCCAGATCTTGGTCCCAGTCTACCCTGCCCATGTGACATGACCCAAGCTCCGGGGGGGTGCATGATTTGAAAAGCCAAGTCACCCTGTGAGGCTCCCGAGGAAACCCAGCAGGTCCTGCCTCTCCCCTCGCTGTGAGTCTGAGGCCTCGGGGCAATGGCTTTCGACTATTTTAATGGTTTATTTCTGGTACTTTATTTTGCCTTCCTTGGTCAATGCTTACTTTGCAACTCCTTGATTTCTTTTTCCATTTAACAAATATTTATAAGGCTCCTAATGTGCGCTGGTCACTGAGCACAGGAATATTAGGGAGCAAATCATGGGTACACGCCGTGACCACAATTCCCTCACAGAGCGCTCAGAGAATAAGCGAGCATTTAAATAAAATGTCACTGTAAGTGTCTTGTTACATAGAGGCAGTGCTCTGTAGAGAGATGGCCATTAATAACATGGAGAAGGATGAGCGTGGGGTGACGTGGGCCATGTTGGGGAAGAAATGCAGTGTTAAGTAAGGGGGTGGGGCAAGGGGATGACTGGGCATGTGAGCAAAGCCCTGAAGGGTGGGAGGGAGAACCTGGTGGATGTGTGGGGACAGGGCATTCCAAACCAAGGGAACAGCAAGTGCAAAGGCCCTGAGGTGGGAGGACATAGGTGTAACTGAGGAACAGCACAGCTGCTGGAGCAAAGAGAGGGAGTGGCGGTGATGGGGGTGAGATGGCATCGCTAGGTGGGGGAACACAACGTGGAGGACCCCGTGCGCTGCTCTGAGGACACCGACTTCTGCTCTGAGTGATGGGACAGCACTTCTTGTCTTTACAGGAACCCGTATGCCCACTTCCTTTGCCTCCAACATAATTTTTTGGTTAATTTTTGTTAAATTATCATCACTATCAAATATTATTTTCTGCATTGCCAAGCGGTATACAGTGGTAATGTTCATGTACCTTCTTGTAAACGTTTGGTTAATAATAGCCTCATTTGCTTCACCTGCTTAATTGTCCACATCCTATTGACAGTGCGTTCCTACGCGTCAATGTCTGTGGACGTTTTCACTTGGGATTTTTTGGTTTCTCTGGGACAGAACTCTCCAATTGCCTGCCTGGTACTATCCTGGGAGCAGAGCAGGGGATCTGTCAGACTCTCCCCCATGACTCACTCAGCAAGCAGACACAACAGAGTGATTCAGTTATATATATATATATATATAATATTATATACATATGTTCTTTTTCAGATTCTTTTCCAACATGTGTTATTATATGGTATTGAGTATAGTTCCCTGTGCTGTACAGTAGGACCTTGTGGTTCATCTATTTTATGTACGGTAGTATCTATCCACTAACCCCAAACTCCTAATTCGTCACTCCCTGCTTTCCTCTTTGGTAACCACAATTTGTTTTCTATGTCTATGAGTTTGTTTTTATTTTGTAAGTAGGTTCATTTGTATCATTTTTTTAAGATGCCACATACGAGTGATATCGCAGGATATTTGTCTTGCTCTGTCTGACTTACTTCACTTAGTATGATCGTCTCTAGGTCCATTCCGTGTTGCTGCAAATGGCATTCATGGCTGAGTACTATTCCGTTGTACATGTATCTTCTTTATCCAGTCATCTGTCGATGGACACTTAGGTTGTTTCCATGTCTTGGCTGCTGTAAATGGTGCTGCTATGAACACGTAAGAATGCATGTATCTTTTCAAATTAGGTAAAACTCCCCTTTTGACCGAGTGTTTGGCTTCGTGGGGCTGGGAGGAAGCCTGGAGGAGCGCGTCTGACGTGACCTGGCCTGCTCTGGAGGGGCTTGTGGGAGTTACAGAGACATGCATGGACATCACATCTGGGGGACGAGCAGGGCCCTGGCTTTCTCGGCCCAGGGCACAGTGGAGGCAGACGTCGAACAGAGAACTTTGGGCCCTAAATCTCATATACTTTCCAATAGAAAACAGCAACATATAATTTCATGTGGGACGGTCTGTAAGGGCAGCAGGAATCAGGGGAGAGAGAGGCCAATGGTGTTGGGGTGGCCGGGCAGCTCACGAGGCTCTGGCGGTCGGCTGGGCCTGGAGGGCTGTGGGAGGCAGAGGCAGGAATGCTCTGGTGGGGGGTTAAGGAGAGAGCCGGGCAGTGGCAAGAATCTTCCATGGAGGGAGGGAGGGCACGCCTGATGGATGGTCAAGCCAGGGCCTGGGACCCAGCTGGACAGTACGGGCGTCAGAGATGGGAGCCCAGCCAGTAAACTGAAGCTTCACTTTCCTGGCTCTGGAAGCTGAGTGGACTTGATTCTTGGGGACTAAGGGGCCATTAAAGGTGGAGTCTTACTGACCGCAGTGGTCAAAGCAACTTCTGCAGGAGCCGCTTCGGGGGCCCAGCAGTTGCTGGTGGGTCTCAGGGATCCTGCTGGGCCCGTGAAGTGGGAGGGGCTGGTTTGGGTAAACCAGGAGGCCCAGGGGTGGGGCCGGGTCGGGGGCCACCATGCAGACTCCAGAGACACCGGGAAAGAGGCCGAGGTCCTTCCCAGGGTTCTCAAGGCCACTCCGTGTGCAGCTCAGCCCCCGTCACTAACTCACCTCCTTTCCCTCTGATTCGTCCATGGCAAGGAAGAGGCTGGCCCAGAGGACCAAGCCAGGAGACCTATACCTCCATTTCTGATGGCGGCTGGATGGAGAGGGCCCGGACCCTCAACTCCTCCAGAAGACGAGACCCCTCCTTGGGCGATCTGGCCTGACACCTCCCCTCCGGTGGCCTCCCACAAGACACGACCAGACTGGAAAACCTGAGACTGGACCCACTGGCATTTAAAGATGGGGCCCAGGATGTAGGGGTGAGGCTGAGGCAGGGCAATGAAAGCAGGTGGTGGGACAAAAGAGACCAGGTGTGGAGAGGCCAGGGGTCGAGGGATGCGGGAAAGTGCATGGCTGTGCCGGGGGCCGAACCCAGGAAAGGGTGGCTGTGGAGGACTAACAAAGAAACCCATGTGAAGTCTCGGAGGCTACGTGTTTCCCTGCATGAAAACAACAGCTAAGTTAAGCAGACACGTCAAGTAGCCGTGACAAAGGCAGGCAGGCATCCAGGGTGCCAGAGCACCTGGCCAGCGTCCCCGGTGCCACCCAGCTCATCAGAAAAGGTGCTGAATACCTCTGCGGTGACCCTACCTTGGACAGGGGACGTTCTCCAAGGAGGCAAGATGTGTTGCGCACAGTCAAGGAGTGATTGGTCTGCCTCTTATGTAGATCTGCCCGTAGGCAGGTGTCTAGACCAGATGATGGTGGCTCCCCAGGGCCCAGGCGATGCCAGGGCAGGGTCTCCCAGGACAGCGGCGGCTTCTTTCTAGTGTGTAAGCCACCCCACTCCCGGCCTGTCCCCAGGGGAAGGAGCGAGGCTCCTCTTCTGGGAAGCCCCTCCTCCTCGCCCCCCTCCCCCTCCCTCCTCCTGCATCTCTCCAGGGGTCTCTGGAGGGGACGTCCCCACAGGCAGCCCCTCATCCAAGTCTCTTTTCCTCTCAGTGACAGGACGCACAAGGCTGATTTTCTTGTCTAAAATTTACTTCCCTAAGTAAGTGTTGCTGCTGTTGCCATCTGCTCAGACGCCCAGACCCTCCCAAATGTGTTCCGAGGGCTGAGTGGGGCTGCGTCACTAAACTGCAGAAGCTCCAGCAGCAGCAGGGACCATTGTCTCAGCCACATGCCCACCTGACGTCTAGCAAAGCATCGGACACGGGCCTGTTGCTCTCAGAGTGTCCGGTGAATGAGTGAGTGACAGCGTGGGTGAGTGAAGGGTTGGCTTTGGTGAGGACACACCGTTAACACATGTACACACGAATCATCAAACTCACACGTGGCTCCCTACGAGGGAGGGTGGTTGCCCAGCAGCCCTTGCATCTCATAGACACACATGCACACACACACACTTTTCTCTCCCTGGCTTCTTGTCGTAACCAAGGAGGCCCCATAACTCTAGCAGCTCCTGTGATGGTCTGTCCCAAGCTGTGTCTGTGATTTGTCTGTTCCTTTATTCAACAAGTGTTCATTGAGTGCCTGCTATGGGCCGGGACAAAAAATAAAACCAAGAACCTGTGCTCTTGTGAAGTTAGGTTCTGCTGGGGGAGGCAGGCAACAGAAAGAATACATGATGAAAATATACTGTATGCTCGATGAGTATAAATTCAACAGAGAAACATCAAGAAAGGGGGCCATGAAATATGGCAGGGGTGGTGAGGGGTGTGGAGACTGGATTAAAGTAGGGATACAGGGGAAGGCTGACCAAAAGGTAATGTTTGAGTGATGAGCAGAGAGTGTCAAGGAGTGAGAGAAACGTTCTAGGTGGAGGGACAGCGAGTGCAAAGGCCCTGGGGTCAGAGACTTGTTGGCATGTTCTTGGAGCAGCAAGGAGGCCAGAGTGGCTGGAGGGCAGTGAGTGAGCAGGAAGTGAGGCGGAGGGTGGGGTGGGGTGGGGCGGGGTGGGACATTAGAGGCACTGGAAAGACTTTGCTTGTGCTTCTGGGGAAGGAAGAAACAGCAGTGGGAGGCTGAGAACACCCCTATCCCAGCTCCTGAAGGGGCCGCAGGGACCTGTCCAGAGTGGGCGGAGGAACAGCGGGAGTCCTGATGTCTAAGCTGCCCTCGGACTGTCCCTGCTCTCTGCCGTCGGTCTGCCTTTGGGAGGTGCTGTTCTGGACAGGGAGACTCTTGTCTTTATTTTGAGCTGAGGTGGCAGAGAGCTGGCTTACCAGGCCACCCGTGGGTGCCGGAGGCTGGTGCAGGAGGGCTCTGCTCCCTGAGCTCAGCGGCACTGACTGACGGCGGGGAACCCGCTGCCTGACACTGCAGGATGGAAGCAGCTTTGGGCTGAGAGTCTGGAGACCGGGACCCAGTCCCTGCCCTGCCACAAACTCGTGTGCGCACGTGGAGACACCGCACGTCTTATTTCTGAGCCTCCGTTTTGACTGAGAAACGCAGCTTGGGGCCAGATGATCTCTTCCCCTGCGTGATTCTGCGATTTTCAGCTGCGTCACTGGGATAACTGAGGGCAAACGGACTTCCAGGTACAGGGCGGAAGGCGAGAGCCTTGTCCTCTCGCGGCGGGAGGTCCGTGCTGACTCAGCCCTCGTTGCGCAGCTGCACCCGCGGGCCGGCAGTGCAGTCACCGGGTGACTCGGGCTGCTGTCACTCTGGCATCTGCGCGAGAGCGGCTCGTTGGTGGCTCACCTGGGACACAGGTTGTCGTGCTGATTAAATGAGTTCCTACGCACGTGGAGCCTGGCTGCGGTCCGCATGTGGTGTTACCCGGCAGCCCTGCCAAGCGTGTGCCGGGCCGGGCCGCGGGCGTCCGTTCCTGCGGAGGAGGCGCGGAATCCCTCGGGCCTGCTTTCTCAGGGCTCCGAGCACAAGCCCACGGCCCCGGGGCCTGGAATCCTGGGCCGTGGGGACCGCAAAGGAGCGGCCTTCCTCTCTCAGCTCAACCTCAGGGCCCGAGGCTGGCCAGGTGGCGGGGCAGGGCGGGGGAGGTGAGGCCGAGGCGCGCCCTCCGCCCAGCGCTTGGTGACTGGCAGGCCCCCTCCCAGGGCAGGAGGGCCCGAGCGAAGCTGAGAGTCACCGCGTTTCCGAGCAGCTCAGGGGTGGGAGGCCAGCGGGTTGCCCTGCATGCTGCCTGCTCCCCGCTAACATGCAGGGGGAAGTCAGCCTGAGCGCGAGGAAGGCTCGTCCACGGTGGGCTGCGAGCAGCTGGAGGAGATGCCCTGGGTTCGGGGGAGGTCGGCGCTCCGGGCCCTCTGGCTCGTTGCTGACTCTCGTCCCTGCAGCCACGGCCTCTCGTGCTGGAGGTGGCAAAACCAAAACAGAACAAAACGACTTTCTCCAAAAACCGTGCCTATTAGTCGAGACGACGTAGGTGTGAGAATCTGGGCCACACCCATCAGCCTCCTCCAGTGAAGGCTCTGAGCCACCTGCCATTGCAGACATCTCCACTAGAGGGAGCGACCACCGCTCCTGTTTCTCCCACAGGTGGGATGGGAAACCCCGGGGCTGCCGGGGAGCCCAGCCGCCTCCTGGGTGGAAGCTGTTCTCTGTCATTCCGCTGGGTCCCTGCATGTCCAGCCCAGTGCGCTGTGTGAGTCTGTTCAGGGCTGAGGGTCTGCACCTCTTCCCCTGGGGCTGCCAGGGGTCTCTATCCAGCAGTCCTGATGTAGCTGGACATTCAGTGAATTGGAGGATGACTGGCCCCTTGTCCACCAGCACAGGAGCACAAGCAGGTGCTGCCCAGAGGTCCAGGGCAGACCTGGGGGGAAGTCGAGGCTTCAGAGGTTCCTGGATCCCTGACCTGGGAGGTCCAGCGGGCAACTCGTGCAGCCCCTGCCTGTGGGGTATCCCTGACCTCTTGGAAGACACAACACAGGAGAGGGAAGCAGCGGGAAGCCGCCCTGGGAACTGCACTCAGAGGCCTGGCATCCCGGGGACTCGTGCCCAAGCTGCTGTCAGTGGTGGGGAGTTATCCACAGGGGTCAGGGGATGACGTGGCCGAGAAATCAGGTGTCTTTTGGAAAAATGATTCCCCAGTTCAAATACCACTCAGTCACAGAGCTTTTCTGGAATCCCACGAGGCTGGCTAGGAGTCAGGTGGAATTATCCTGACTTCCTACCTGCTGTCGGGCTTGGGGCTCGGGTGGGACAGATGGATAAGTGAGCTTGTGCATAACCCTTCATCCTCCAGGACAAGCCTCCTCCTCCCGGCCTCGGGCTCCTGCGTTGTCAAGCCAGGAGTTCATATTCCGATGATCTCCAAGGAACAGGAACAGGAGCAGTGGGGTGTTCAGTCTGCCCCGCTGCATGTGTGGCTCCTTTGTCACCCACTGCCCTGCTTTCTGCAGTGTGAAGCGTGTTAAGTCCTCTCCCTTCCCCACGCAAGCATCGTTTGGTAGCACCCGTGAAAATGCAATTAGACTGACCCCTCAGAACCGGTCAGCGTGTCAGCGTGGTTCTGGGCCCTCTGTGCTGAAGGGCCAGCAGCAATCGATGCATTTCGCAGCAACAGGCTGGACAAGCTCAAAGTCGGGGCTAAGGTTTACGTTTTCTGTGTCAGCAGTCGCTCGCCTGCTGCCTGGTTTCTTTTTTGGTCCTGCTTACTCCTGACCGGCTGGGGCCAGCTCATCAGGGCTCCGTGACGTCGCCTCACATGCCGGTGACAGAGTCCTCATCACCCTTGGTTTCCAAGCACTGCTGAGTCCCTCAGAGATGCCTCGGTGACTAAGACTTCATTGCAAACTGGGTTTGGAGGGAAAAGGAAGTGGGTGGCCATGGGAGGGGACAGCCGGGTTTCCTCAGAGAGGAGGACGAGGAATTCCTGCCGGTCAACACGTTATTCCAGTCAGTACATTACTGGCGGGGGTAGGGGAGGAGTGTCTTCAGGTTTCTTTCAGTGCCTTGATGGTCGAGAAGGGCTCTGCACCTTAATGGGAGCAGCCTCCGGGGGCATGCATGGTCCAGGCCAGGACTCCACACCCTTCATCTGGAGACCTTGTTAAAATGCAGATTCCTGGGCTCCACCCCCTGGCGTCGCTGATTCAGTAGGGCTGAGAAAGGACCCGAGAATGTGCATTTCTATCAAGCTCCAGGTAAAACCGGCTGCAGGTCAGCAAACCAGGCTGTGAGTGGCACTGCCCTGGGACACAGTGACGCGCCATGTACACCCAGGGCAGCCAGCCCTGCGCAGGTGCGCACTGGGACTGTCGAGTCAGAGGGAACAGTCACTGCAGTGGCCGCGTGCAAGCTAAATCTCCAAGGGAACAGGACGGTCCCCTCTCCCACTGTTACTAATGAGCTGCCGTTGTACCTGAACTCTGGGCTAATTCCCACGTCTGTGGGAAGCATCCCAGGGCGGTGCGCTGCGCTTCTGGCCACTAGGGGGGGCCGGGACGATTTCCTCCCAGGCCTGAGGGGCTGAGAAGAGGAAAAGTACTGGGGAGACTTGAGCAGAGCCTTTCAGAAAACACTGCAACCCTCCGTGCATGCAGGTACACCATCCAGACCCAGGGCTTGGTGGGGAGGGGACACTGTTGGCTTTTCAAGTTCTTTGGTTTTCCTCCCTTTGTTCTGAAGTGCATTCTCTTCAACCCCGTTGTGCAGAAGGTAAATGTGGCCTGAGATGAAGTGAAGCTCACTCTGCCTTTGCTGCAGACGGAGCAGGAGGAGGCGAGAGAGAGCTTGTGCAAGGTGACCCGCGGAGCGCTGGGCTGGCTGCACCAGACTGTTTCCTGCCCAGGTGTGTTGGGAGGACGCTGGCCAGCCCCGAGGTCTCTGCCAGCCCCCAGTGTCATGATGCCGATCGGGCTGTGCTCCCGGGGGGTGGGACGGCGAAGAAGTTCTTTAGGGAGAAAAAGAGTGAGTTAGGTGGTTCTCGGGCTGAGAAGGCAAAATGACCGAGAGGTATTTTAGCTGCCCTGCACTTGCAAAGACGTGTGGTCCGGGAGCTGTTGTGTGTCCCGTTTTGTGCCCCAGGAGCCGATCTCACCTGGGCTTGTCCATCTGAGCACCACGGCAGGCAGCAAAGCCGACACAGTGCGCGGGAACTCGCCAGCACCCCCTCCTTCCCCTGCATCCCCCGCATCCCCGAGCATCCCTGCCTCTTCCTTCCTCTCTGAGCCTCTTCTCTCCACAGACGGGATGAGCTCTGGAAATAGCCCAGCTCCACAGATTCTTTGGAAAGGATTTGCATTTCACCCACCAAGACGCCCCTTTTTCTCTTTCTTGGCATGAAAACACCTAGTAGTTTTGGAGAAAAGATACGGGCCAGGTAACAGTGGGACACTGGGGGAGCCTTAGTGGGCTGGATGTGTATTTCTAGCCCTAATTCATTTGCTGTGTCTGCGTGTGTGAGTGCGCCCTTGCTGTGCATGTGGGGGCGGAACCTCTACAGGGAGTTACAGTAACACAACTTCAGTTGTGACAGATCAGTTTGGGGATGTGGTGCATATTTCCTGGATGCACCCAAACCTCTCCTACGGGGCCCCCCTCTCCCTCGGTGGTGTTCTGCTTAGCTTCCTTTATTCTCTCATACCTGTGACCAGCACATGCAGGTCACTGGTTCAGATGGGGCCCCTGTTACAACTAAACGGGCGGTGGCGGGGGCAGCAAACTTTCTCCTCGGGCTGCAGCCTGAGATTGTCTCCAGGTCACTGATAGCTTTTTCTCACAAGCGGATGAATAGACGCCTTCTTTTACAGACAGAAACAGAAAAGGGTGTGTGCGCGTGTGTTTGGACCACAAGCTCCCCCCTCAGACGCACCCCTCACAGCATCTTTCGTGAGCAGAGCCGCGTCCCCACACTCCTCTCCTTCTTAGACAGCTCCCTTTACTGCCAGCGGCCCAGCGCATCTTAAACAAAAGATCGTGGGGTTCCCCTTCCCCTGCATTGATGTCCTGGATATAAATCCTGACCTTCCTGGTGACAGTTTCCCAAAGGGCTTCTTTATCCCTTGTTGACCGCAAAGGCAGCGGCTTCTTCAAGACAGAGCATCTGCATTACCCCCTCTCATAGCTGTTTGGATGGCAGGGACTGTCAGCATCAGAGCCTAGCGTGACCTACAACTGCCCCTGAACTCGCATCTCTGGGGACACTGCAGAGCCTGCCCCCACATCCCCTCTGCCACCTGCCTGGCTCCATGGCCATCTCCAGCCTCTGCAGCTCCTTGCTGCAGCCTCCAGCATGCCTGGCTCCTGGGACCAGAATGGGTCCGATGGCCCACAGGCAGGGAGCAGAGAGCAGCATTCGCTGTGGACTGAGATTCTGATCCCTGTCCTCAAGGGACCCCTTCCCCCTCCGCTGCCTCTCAGCTGTCCCCCGAGCTGGAACTGACCCAGAACATCAGAGGCAGGAAAGTCACTGCTTCAGTTGAATTTTGCTGCAGTTTCCTTTTTTTTTCCCTTCCCTAGATGCTGAGAGCTATTTTTAGCTACAGAGTTTTTTTGCAGGGGATCCACAGTTTATTTTTAAAGCCCTGACAGGAGGCCGAACCATCCAGTGTCCCCCAAAGGGACTTTGGGTTAGGTGGGAGAGGACAGCGCAGTGGGTGAAGATGAGAGGGTGGTCCTGAGAGGCCTCGGGGGGGCTGGCAGAGGCTGGGCTGCAGGCAGGGGAGCCCACACAGGCCACCCTGGTCCTCCCTCGGGTCGCCTAGCTTCGGGGCCCGGGAAGCTGGCTTGCATCCCCGCAGCTGTGATGACATTGATTCAAATGTGGCCATTGGTTTAGTTTCCTGTGTTTCCTCTCCTTTGCCCGAGTTTTGCATCTCTCCCCGCCTCCCCTCCCGTGGCCCCACCTTGTAGAGGTGAGATAGGTTGTGGAAGGTTCTGGACAATGGGTTTGGCAGGAGTCTGGCCTGGGTGAGGAGAGGGGCCGGAGGTGCCACAGACGGTGGCCGGGGGTGGAGAAGGCAGCCGGGCAGGGACCCAGTGGCCCAAGGGAGGAAGAGAAGAAGGGTGACCCGGGGACTCGGGGCAGGGCTGCTTCTAGGAAAACTCAGGTTCCGTTCAGAGCATCCTGCACAGAGGTGTCTGTGGGGCGGAGGTGCTGTGGCATCTGGCAGACCCTGCCTTCCCATTCCTGTTTCTGGTACTCAGCCTTCCATACTGAGGCTTGCGGGACGGATGGAGCAGGTGGGGAGAGGAGCCGGGGTGGAAAATTCCAGACAGGGCTGGCGAAGACGCTCCCACTGAACCAAAGCCTCCTCATCCCGGTCCTCATGTGGGGAGGACAGAGGGCGGCCTCACGGAGTGCCCGAGCCTCCCATGCCCCTCCTTTCTCACTCCTCATGCATCTGAGTCCACAGGGCTGCCCTGGACACAACCAGGGTGCTTGGTGTCCCCAGCCCATCCCTCACCCCTGCCCCCTTCCCCATCTCCAGCTGCACCAGGAGGTGATGGGGGAGGGAGGTGATGGGGGAGGGCGCTGGGAAGGAGGGAGCCTTTCATTCCACCTCGTGAGGAGACAATCGCAGGCCTGCTGGCCAAGTGCAGGCTGGGGTGCTGTGGGCCCCTGGGGACAGGCAGGCTCCCGGTTGGGGCTACTCTCCGTGGGCCCTGTCAGCACCATGGACAGTCCAGGTCGGCCTGGCCTCCCGCCTCCCTCGGCAGGAGGGGAGGGCGCCGAGCTCTGAGTGCCCCCAGAGACACCCCCACGCTCGGTAGCCTTCCCGCCATGACCTGCCTGGGAGTCAGGCCAGGGTCCCAGTGCCCTCCTGCTGTTACGTCAGACTCCACCTGAGCCCCGGGACCCCTCTTTCAGGACCCTCATCTCCATCACTCTGACTCCATCAGTGGGGCTTCCCTGCCCCTCCATTTAAAATCGCCATCCCCCTCCCCCAGGCACCCTTGGTCCCCTCCTTGCTGAAATTTTAGTTTCTCACCATCTGACATATGTATCTTACCATCCTAGTTTATTATCTGCCTCCTAAGTTCCTTTAGGACAGAGATTTCCTTTCTTCTGTTCACAACAGATCCCTCGGTGCCTAGACTAGTACTGGCATATTTTAAGCACTGAATATATATTTGTCGAATGAATTAATTAAAAAAAAAAAGCAAAATGTGCCATGATAGGCCTCGCTGGGGAGGCTTCCCTCTAGCCTTTCCCTCTGACCTCCCAGCAGAGCATTCAGGGTGGAGACATGGCCAAAACAGGGACACCTCCCCTCCCAACACACACACGGAGGAGATCAGTTTCAGCCCCAGAACAGCAAGCAATTCGGAACCTCAGCAGGAAGGGGCTGAAGAGAGCATCAGGCCTAAGGCCCACATGTGTGCAGAAGAGGGAACTGAAGCCCAGAGAGGTGCAGTAACCTGCCCAGAGTCACACAGCCCTTGAGTGACAGAGAGGAGGACCTAGACTTCCCGCTCCTGGGTTGGAATTCCGGAGTGCCACTGGCCACTCACCCCTCTCTGCCTCAAAATGTGGGAAAAGCTTTGTATTCCTTCCCAAGCCAAGGAGCAAGTGCCTGCCCAACCCCGTGGAGTAGGATTTCCATCAGACTCGGGGTGGGCAGATCAGCAAACCAGTGCACCCAGGCCCTGGGCCAGCTGGAGGGCTCCGGGTGGAAAAGTCTGCCTGTGAAGATGTCTGACCTGGACCACGAGCAGCAAAGAAACCGCATCAGCAGAGAGAGAGATGCTGTATGTCCAGGAGGTGATGTGTCCCCTCGTTCCCAGTGGAGCCAAAGTCCTCACCAAGGGCTGTTTCTGTAGGGGGTGGGGGGTGGGGGGTGGGGACTGCAGTCTCCATGACTTCATCACACTTGGAATGGCCTGTGTGGACGTCACTGGGCTGTTCGTTGGGGCAGCCGTGTTAAGACCAGGCGATAAAGCACCCTCGTTCCAGGGACAGCGGTCCGCCAGCCGGCTCATCAGTAACACTGGCTCCCACCTGCGCCGAGCACCCGGAGCCCTGGAGAAGCAGGGGCGTCCCGGGCTCGGGGCTCTGCATCCCCCCCAACCCCAGGAGCCGGGACCATGATAACCTCTGCGGCTCTGCAGTGATGTCATGACAACCACGTAACTAGGAGACGAGGAGACTAGGCAACAGGACAGGAATATTAACCAGTAGAAGTGAGTGTGTGTGCACGTGTGTGTGTGTGTGTGTGTGTGTGCGCATTCTAGGTTTGCACGTACGACTTGAACCAGGCAGGTTAACCCGTTAAGTCATCATGTGATGTACATGATGCTGTACAACGTGCAAAGGGCTCCTCATGTCCCGTGATGCTGGATTTCTTCACAATATGCCTGTGAGGCCAGCAGGGCAAGGACTTGTGGTCTGTGTTCACAGCCAAGGAAGAAGGTCCAGAGAAGTTAGTCCCAGGCCGCGAGTCCCCACAGGCGAGTGGCAGAGCCAGAACCAGCACTGCCCACTCCCTGGCCAGGTGCAATGGTCAGGGCTGGCTGCCGGGTGGCCTCTGTGAGCCCAGTTTAGAGGGAGGGAAGAAGCCGGCCAGCCTGGCCAGGGCCGGCCTCAGGGGACAGAATAGCCTCGTCACTGCAGGGGGCCAGTCCAGTGGGGCCGGTCCCCGCAATCCCTCTGCTCAATGCCCGCTCCCCAGGGGCTCTCCTGGCCTGGCCCTGCCCCTGGTCAGCTCCTCCCCCACCAGCAGGTACACACTGGGGGAGTGGTGGTGACAGCGGTACTGAGGGGAGGATGAAGGCGGGAAGGACTGGGGAAGGTCCACAACCAGGAGACGGGTTGGAAGGAGGAGGCAGGAAGGCTCCAAGGCCAGTGTTGGTGTCTCGGGCTCTGTGGACAAAGAATGTCCCCTGCCACATCAGTAAACTAAGGATGTTGCAGCCATCAAGCCATCAGCTGCTGCTGCTGCCCCAACTCTGCACCCTGCGGGGCCTCAGGATGGAGAAGAGCAGGGCACTGGGCCGGGGCAGCTAAGGTGCCCGTCACAGGGGTGACTTCCACGGGATTTGGTAACTTGCACCTCCCATGCCTAGAGAAGCACTAAACTCATTAACTCGAGATGCCTGGTTTTCTTTAATTAACAATCATCTTTTGATGTTCTGATTAGCTTTTGTTTCATTTTTTGTTTTTCTGCAAAAACAAATATATATCCTGGCTCCGCCCTTCCCTCTTGGGAGCCGTCCCTCAGAGTGACCTGAGACGCTGCCTCCTGGGCTTGGCATCCTCAGAAAGTCCGCCGAATAAGACATAATCCTCACCTTTCAGGCTGTGCGTTGTTTCCAGGTGACAGCTCCAAGTGAGTCCCGGAGGGCCAGCAGGAGGGCGGAAAACCAGGCCACCACCCAGCCCCAGTCCCCTTACCCGTGCCCCCCTTTCGGCCGCGTGCTGAAGGGTGGCCCCCAAAGACCTAGGTCCGCTTCCTGACCCCGGAACTGTGACTGTGACCTTATTTGGAAAAAACGTGTTTGCAGGTGTAATTCAGGTAAGGATCTCGAGCTGCAGTCACCCTGGATTATCTGGGGGGGCCCTAAGCCAGTTCAGTGACAATACTCTTAAGATACACGGAGGAGAGACAGGAGGGGAGACAGCCACGTGGAGCCCGAGGCAGAGATCAGACCCCCAGAGGCTGAAACAGGCAAGGAAGGCACTTCCCCAGAGTGGAGGGAGCACGGCCGTGCTGACGCGTGAGTTCAGGTTTCCGGTCCCCAGCGCCGGGAGGGGATGAATTCCCGTTGTTTAGCGCCGAGTCTGCAGTAATTTTTGCAGCATCTCGCAGAGGCTAGTATGGCCCTGGGCATCCTTCTCTCTCACCCCTCCCCGTCCAGGCCTCTGCTCTGGCTTCCCCCGGTGTCAGAGGTGAGGGGGCGGCCCATGCAGCCAGAGGCTTGGGGGTGTGTGTCAAACAACTGACCTTCTAGGGAGAAAAAGCCCAGTTTGAAGCGTTTGCAAATTTTCTTGGCATCAATATCCACCGCTGTGGCCGACTATCAATGGGGTTCCTGACAACTTAACAACTGGTCCGCAAGCCAGCAGGACCGGGGTCCATACCTCTGCATGCAACCCCACGCCGTCCCCTGGCCTGTATCCACACAGACACTGGGGGAGCTGCCAGCGTTGGTAAGAGAGGCTAAGTGCGTTGCCCAGGCCACGGCTGACCCACCTGGACACTCAGAGACTGAACGAGGGATGGAAGCTGGCATCTTGGCTCCCAGGCCGCCTGCTCGTACAGGCTCTGTTTAACAGGACTCAGTCTGATCTCTGCCTGCATCCCCTTCAGAGGAGGTTTGTGGTCAGTGGTAGCAAAGTTTCCCTCCGGCTTCAAAGTCTCATGGGTCACATCCTCCCACCAGAAGTAGAAAAATAATGCCAGGGAGTATTTTTAACAGTGAGTACAAAGTCCCCACAGAGATGGGTGAATTTGGAGGACTCAAATCCAGTGCGTCTGCAAGACGACCATGTGGAACTTTTCAGTTCCCAGAGTGCCTGCATTGTCCTGACATTCACTTGCTTACCCTTTCATTCATTCACTGGGAGCCCAGGCATGGGGACTGTGGGCAACAGAAGAAAGGTGTCACCGGTTAGGTACTGACAATAAATCAAAGGCAGGATCAGACGGTAGACCGCAAGCCCTGGTTGGCAAGGTGAAAGTTAAAAGTCAGCAGTGAATGGGGTTCAGGGTGGGCCGCCCCAAAACATGCTTCTGTAGCGTACACATTATTTTGAATAAAATCTATTTAAGCAGCAGCAGGTGCGAGAAGAACACTTTGACCCTCCTTGGTCCCCCTGGAAGCAAGAAATTAGCCTCCCGTGTGAAGAAGGAGGGTAGAGAGCATCCTTAACCACCAGAGACAGGAAGTCCGGGGCCAAGGAGGCGGGGACCCAGACCTTCTTAGTCCTTCCCTGATTTGCTACCCAAGCCCAACCGCCTTTGTTTCATCAGTTCTTCACAAACTTGTGGTCACCTCATCTGAAAGGTCGAGAAGCTCCCTGCACTGGTCACGGCAGGGGGTCTCATATTTTATGGGACAGGTTTTCTTCCCCTACACAATTGCTGGAGTCTTGAGAAGCAGCTGGTGAGACGCGAGGGACCAGGAGGTGGGAGGAGATGCTCAGGACCTGTGAGCAGAGAAGCTGCCTGCAGAAGACCTGCCCTTGAGGCCAGAGGCTGCCCCAGCTGTTGGGTTCTTACCCAGGTCTTGTGGGGACAAGAGGCAATGCCAGGGAGGGGATTTCTGTCAGGTGGACTAGGGAGGGGACAGGAAGTAACACATAGGGCACATGTGAGGTGTTCACGTGAGTCCTAGTGGCAAGGAGAGCACCTTGTAAGATAAGTGGTATTGTTTTATTATTTCTTGGAAACAATGGAAGCCCAGAGAGGTTAATACCTTGCCTGTGGTCACACAGCTGGTAAGACACAGAGCAAAGGAGGATGAGAGGGTAGCAGCTGAACATACATTCAGAAAAATTGGCAGGTGGTTGGAATTTACAGGAGTGGAATCAGCTGGGCTTCTCCCTGCATTTGGGGGCCCTGTGGCTGCGGCCGGGCTCCGTGGCGGGGGACAGGGCTGGCGGAAGGAGACAGATGCTTCTGTTCTCCCAGGCCCCTGGAAGCAAGGTGTTCACTGCCCCGTCCACGCGTTCCCCCCAGAGGAGGCTGCGTGTTTACACAAGGGCACATTTCTGGCATGCTGAGGAGGACCCAAGTGTAAACGGAGCTCACATCCCCAGCCCGGCAGATGCCTGGGAGCGAGACGTGCCCTGACGCTGACGGAGAACAGCGGCTTCTTGTTTACCCAGCTCGCCATCTGGACGGCTGAGCCAGGGCCAAGGAAATCGCTGGAACTAAGCGCTCAGAGGCTTCTTGTGAACTGGGCCTCTGCAGGGCGGCTCCGGGGAGGTTTATTTATATTTTGCTCATCCAAGTGACTCAGGCCCCCAAACCGGAGACTTTCAGGATCTGAGCCGCAGGTATTTACAAGGCTCTGCGGGTTTCTTAGGGCCTCTGAGTCGGCTGGCATTTCGCAGGATGTTAGGTCTGAGGCTGGGGAGCTTCAGGACGCAGGTCAGCACAGACCTCTCATTTCTCCATTCCTCCGGCCTGTCCAATAGGAATTTTCTAACACTGCTACCAAACTCTGCTTAGAGAAGCTCACAGATGTGAAGGGAAAGGCTCTCCTACTATTTCTTCAACCCACAGGTAGAATGGCCACCCGTCTTGGTTTGCCCGGGACAGCTGTGTCTGCGCTGTGAACCAGCTTTAGAACCAGGCTCTTCCTGGGGCGAGTGTGGCCATTACGCCCCAGCCATCCATGGACTCCCTGGGTGGACGGGAGGCTGCAGAACTCAGGCTGTCCACTCCAACTCCAAATGCAGACCAGGGGGCCCCAACTCGCTCCCATGAGCATCCAAACTCCCCTTAAGGACTTCTTTCCATCTGGGCATTTGGACACGTGTGCCACTCGGACGCATTAACATTCCAGAGCTCAAGGCGGCGAAAGACCTTGGTGGAGGAGAACGAACCGGGAGAGAACGGCCTGACGTAATGGAAAGAATACTGAAAGTTAACGGCAGACCAAGGTTGAAAATAAAGGGGTGGAGACACACATTCCAAGCAGATGATGGCCAAGAGAACACCTGTGGCTGTGCTACAGGTAGACAAAGATGACCCGAGAGAAAGATAGTTTTGGAAAGGCCCTTCTTTAACTACTAGATGAGCAATTCCTGAGGAATACAAAATAATTCTGAGCTGAATTACACCTGGCAATTCACATTCAAACTATATAATGCAACCATTGCCAGAATTACAAGAAGGGACTGGCAAACACATTTAGAATGGGAGATTCAACGTGTCTTAAAAACAAACAGATCAAGCAGGTAAAATAATAGCAGATGAAAGATTTGAACAAAACGGTTGACAACCTTTGCTCAGTGTACGTGTTTAGAATCTTCACCCTGAATTAGAATTCAGTCTTTTCAATCAAACACGAAACAATGGCCAGCTGACTATTATTTCCATTTTCATTTACACTTACTGACTTTCAACTTATTTCTTGCCTTATCTTAAGCGATGCAGTCGATGAACTTTATTAAGTTTGAGATGATAGTTATCATGTTTCTTTTTAAGACACATTTATTAAATACGTAAGCAGTGCACATTCTTTATAAGTCTGTGTATCCTCAGAATCTCCTTGTAAACCAGCAGTGATGTGTATTAGCAATAAAGAATGCTGAAATTAATGAAGTAAAAGTCTAACTCAGAAGTTAATAGTGGTGGAGCTGAGAAAACAACCTGAAAGAACTCCCCCTCTGAGGTCTTCTACTCAGCATCCACATGAAAATCGGGTCAGCTGTAAGCAAAAGTGACAGCGCTCTGCTGGGGAGTGGAGCAGCCCGAACTGTAGGAAAAGCAGGCAGGGGAAAGCGTGACGCAGCGGGCTGCTCTGGGGCAGTGCTGTGAAAGAATGGAGGGGACGGAGTCACGGGAAGGAGGACGTGGGCGCCCCAGGCAGGCAGTAGTGACAGGGGTGGACGTGAGTGTCCTGTGTCACACAGGTGGAAAGTAGTGGTCGCTGCAGCATCCTCGTGGCCCAGGCCAGTGCCTGGCATAGGGAAGTACTCAGTGCACGGAAACTGAAGAAAAGACGGGAAGGAGGGAAAAGGGAGGGAAGTCTGGGGCGGGAAACTGGCGTCTAGATTAGTGAGGAAGCACAGTGACTGGCAGCCCAGTGCTGGAGACGTCCCAGGTTGTCACTGCAGCTTTGTTGCATTGAGGGGTTGTCACTCTCTGGCCGAGAGGGTGGCATGGGCTCCATTCGGCGCTGCACATGGGACAGTCATCCGGGGCCATTATCATTTATCCGTCTCATCTTGGTCTCCTAGTATGATTGTTGGTGGTAAATGTTGCCTGGATTTGGTCAGATAAGAGACTCAGAGGGAGATCCTAATAGGAGTCTACTCTGCCTGCCTCTGAGCCGCTCTCCCGGACCATTTTCTTGAAGATCCTGATGGCTTTGGGCATA